>NW_006383008.1:3313964-3351659 GCF_000327345.1 Myotis davidii
GGACGCAGTCAGCGGCCCACGGTAGGCGAGCGAGTAGAAGGGCAGGGTCGCCCTTGGGGAGAGCGTCCGGCCGGGCCCATGGCACAGGGCCTTCCCGGGGGCTCAGCTGCGGCTCCAGGGGCTGCACCTGCTCCTCCCGGGATTGGAACAGGCCTCGTTGTTCTCTGGGTCGCAGGGTCTGCGGAAAGCCGGGCCTGGCAGCAGCCAGTAACAGGAGAGGCAGGGGGTCCGTCCTTCCGGTAGCAGCAGTAAAAGTGGGTGCATTAAATGTGCAGTCCGTTCTCTTCTCTCCTCAGGGAACAGCTGGGAATTGGGGGTTCCTTCAGGCGCTGTGCCAGCGGTGGGGTTGTTGATGGAAGCGTATCTCAGCTGCTCCTACCCTTTGAAATGTGTTTTCTCAGTTGCTTGGTGTGAACCTCCTATTCTGTTGTTGCTCCCCACATCCTTTGCAAAGACGCATGCACTATTTACAAAAAGGTATTGCTTTTAGGTTGCAAAGACAGTTTCATCAAATTATAAAATATTAACTCCACATAGAGAAACATTCCTTGACTGCAATATAACATTAATAATTCAATAATAAACGCGTTACACCTGAAACCTATATAATTTTATTAACCAATGGCACCCCAGTAAATTCAATTAAAAAATCAGAAAAAAAACCATATGTTCTCAAACCTATGGATTTGGAACATAAAATGGATTTATGAATAGTAAAAAGTAAAATATTTTATAAACTTCTATAAATTAATTATGAGTATCAGCACGATTATGAAGTTTAATGAAGCTAAATATGAATTTGGAGAAAAATTAATATTCTTAAATTTGTTTTAGAAAATAGGAAATATTAAACATTAATGAGAATTTTGCTAAGCGTGCTGGGAAAATGTCATCAACCAAAGAAATTTTAGAAAAGAAATTGATAAAAATAAAAAGAACAGAAATTAAAGATTAATCAACTCCCCATTGAGATGATCAACAAAACAATAAGTTATTTTTTAAATAAATAAAAAAGATCTTAGTGTAAGAAAATAAAAGAACTGAACTGATTGATAATTAAATAAGAAAGCAATGAAAGAAATCACAAAAGATACTTAACAAGCTTGGGCAATTGTAAAATTTGAAATCTTACAATTCAAAATATTAAAAAAAGAAAATTTAAGTGTAGTTAAGAAACTGGAAAAATATTTGGCACATATAGAAATGATAAGGAAAATACTTAGACAAAGAAAATATAATCCTCAGAAAAAGTAATAAGGGCATAAACTGTTTACAAAAAAAGGAACACAGTTAAAATTTTAAAAATGTTGCCAAAACTGGTTTGGCTCAGTGGATGGAGCGTCGGCCTGCGGACTGAAGGGTCCCAGGTTCGATTCCGGTCAAGGGCATGTACCTGGGTTGCGGGCACGTCCCTTGTGGGAGATGTGCAGGAGGCGGCTGATCGATGTTTCTAACTCTCTATCTCTCTCCCTTCCTCTCTGTAAAAAAATCAATGAAATATATTTAAAAAAAAATTTAAAAATGTAACTATCATATGATCCACCAATCCCATTTCTGTGTATATATATATAAAGGAAATGAAATCTGTATCTCAAAACCATCTCCAACCCATATTTACTGCAGCATTTTTCAAATAGCCAAGATATGAAAACAACTTAAGTATCCCTTGATGCATGAACGGATAAAGAAAAGGTAGTGTGTACACATGCAGTGGAATATAATTCAGCAATAAAAAATGTTGGGAATCCTATCATTTGCAACATCATAGATGAACCTGGAGGGCATTATGCTAAGTGAAATAGAAGGACAGAGAAAGACAAATAGTGTATGTTCTAAGATGTACAGTCTAAAACAGTTGAACTTATAGAAATAACAGTAGAATGGTACTTGTCAAGGGGTAGGAGATGAGGGAAATGGGGAGATGTTGGTTAAGGGGTATATATTTTCAGTAATAAGATCAATAAGTTATGGAGATCTAATGTACGGCATGGTGACTACAGTTAATCTATCTTGTATACGTGAAATTTGCTGAGAGTAGATCTTAAGTCAAATGGTAACTATGTGAGGTGATGATGTGTGAATTAATTGTGTTAATCATCCTCTATAAAAGAAGGCTAATATGCAAATTGTCCCCTTGGTAGTTCAACCAGAGAGTTTGACCATCTGGGAGTTCAACAGCTTGCTGTGCTGTGCAGTGACCACCAGGGGGTGGCGTGGAACAAAGGAAGGGCCCTGCTGGCAGCCGGCAGCCAGGGGAAGGAAGGCCCCGAACAGCCCTGATTGCTGGCCAGGCCTAGGGACCCTACTGGTGCATGGCTTTCGTGCACTGGTCCTCTAGTTTCATTATCTATGTATATTTGTATATTTATAAAATCATAATGTTATATTCCTTAAAATACATACAATTTTATTTATAAATTATGGATTTTTGCACACTGAAAAGAAATTAATTAGAAGAAATATTTTAATATCACTGTTTGCCCTTTCTCTATAATACAGTGGTTCTCAACCTTCTGGCCCTTTAAATACAGTTCCTCATGTTGTGACCCAACCATAAAATTATTTTCGTTGCTACTTCATAACTGTAATGTTGCTGTTATGAATGGTATGTAAATATCTGATATGCAGGATGGTCTAAGACAACCCCTGTGAAAGGGTCGTTGGACCGCCAAAGGGGTCGCGACCCACAGGTTGAGAACTGCTGCTGTAATAGAAGTGTCAACCAAATCTACGACCAACAATGATGGAAACACACATGTGCAATTGGCACCAGCGAGAGCTTTATATGCATCGTGCATGTGAAAGTCAACTTAGCGTTTTATAGATATAGAATAAACTTGCTTAATTAGATCTGCTTTCTGATTTAGCTAAACTTTTTCCATCCCAGTGAAGCACCCCAACGTCTCTTTCAGGTAATTGTCAGCGACATAGCAGTAAATATCAACATGAAGCTGATTCTTATTGTAGATCACGCAGGGAGAACAAAGGGTAAAATATTTAACTGCAGCAGTATTTGACTATATTCTGTGCAGTGAGAAAACCTGAAGTCATTTTCAAGGTCCACCATTTCTTACTTCTTTTCAGTTGGGTCAGGTTTCTAAACTTACTAAATTTCCATTTTCCGGCTAATGAAAAGAAAATAGGTTTCCACCGAGTCTCCTTTCTACCTGTTCCAGGGCCTCTGTGAGGATCAAATGAGATGAGGCATGGGAAAACACTTCACAGACATTTGGTTAAAGTGTGAAATGTTTGCACCTGGCTATAAAGCAAGTCGTGTTCCTGGGCTGAAGAAACTTCAAGGAGGCTAGTTGTCAGGGAGAGGAAGCCTGGCATTGCTACGTGATGTCATTACCCGGCACCCACAGCAGCTGTATCCAGGCTGGGCTGGGCTGTGGGCCACATTTTGCACCATGGGGTCTTGGCAGTGTTGGCTGTGATTTGGTGGGGTGTCGCTCCAGGGTAGTGGCGGGGCCTGTGTCCCACTTGGAGGAAGTTGAGTGTTGCTTTGTGGGTGCCAGGTCTGCGGTGCTTTTTCTCTGTACGCGTCATGGCAGCTCCCATGTTGAACGTCTGCCCCCTGGTGGTCAATGAGCATCATAGCGACTGGTTGGATGGTCGAACACAGCATATTAGCCATATATATATATATATATATATATATATATAATTTCAATAAAACTGGAGATAAAAAAGGCTTCTAGGTAATTCTGATGCATACACTGAGGTTTGAGAACCACTGCCATACATTTTAATTAACATTTATTTAAGTCATAGTTTTCACTTTTGAAATTTGTATAAACTACTTTGTGATTTACTTGTAAGAATGCATACTATTTAGAAACTAAAACTATTCGCTTAAATGAAAGAAATAAAAATCCTTATATAAGATAATTTTTACTTATGCAGTTGAGCTAAATAGATATGATGATGGAAATAAATAATGATGGTAACTACACTTTCAGTGATCATATTTTTACACTTGGGACAGAATTTTAAATTGAAACAAACATAAAAATCAATTTAAAAAATTGTATTAAGGGTTATATGAACATTTAGTAAGATTTGTACCATTAATTCTCCCAATAATCGATCGATTAAAAAGGAAAAAATACTCTTAAAATGATTTATCTACACAGTAGTTTAAAAAGATATTGCTTATGGTAATAGTAAAATAGAAAAAGTCTAGATATCCCCAAATGGAGGATTGGTTAAATAAATTATGGTACATGGATGTTATAGTGGACATTTGTGAGGGACTACCCATCGTCCCCTATTTTTTTTTCCCTTTTTAACAGGACATGGATTTCTCCCCACTTTTTAGCATCTGTATAGTTTTGGATGTAGGCCCTGATGCCTTGATTTAAAAAAAAAAAATATCTGAATGGACAGAAACCAGACATAAGCTAATCAGTCCACATCATTTTCCCTAGTATAGTAATTGGTTCAGGGTAAATGTGCCAGGTATTATGTTCAGCTCCCTATCCCTGAGAAGCCAAACATCAGTGACATAGCGAGATACCAGTTTGTTTGTACCATGCAGCACCACTAGAGTCAGGCAGGCTGGGGTTGTTTCAGTGGCTCCAGCGATCCTCACAACAAGTTCTGCTTTCTTTTCTCAGCCATCTTTAGTAGGAACTATGTTTCATACTTCCCTTCATAGTCCCAAATTTGCAACACCACACCTAGCAGCATGCCCGCCTTCATTCGGGAAAAAGGCAAAGGGGAAGGGAAAAATCTGCATCCCAGTTAATTTTTCACACTTAAGAGTCTTCCTATGGAATTACCTAACAACCGCTGTTTGTAGCTCATAGGAAGCTGGGAAATACTGTTTTTGATGATCCCAGGGACTGATAGTAAACAGAAGAGGAGAGGAGGGAAGGTACTTGTTTCTGAAAACAGTGGGTTTCAAAAATGAGTAAGTCCTGAGAGAGTGATGGGTTTTCCCCATTGTTCAGGTGGAAGGTTTGCTTTACATTTTTAAAAATACTTTGAATGTCATTTTTGTATAAATCAGATCATACTTAATTAGTATCGACCATCAGTCCTCAGTCATATTCTTAATTGTTTTCACTGATAGAGAATAAGACAATAAAATTTAATATTTTAAAAATAATTTGTGATCTTATACAAGTAAGCGATATAAAATTATCTATCACTTAAATGATAATCCAAGCAAATTATTTTTCATTCCATAAACTGTTTACTTTCAATATATGTGTATCATTTATTTTAGGAAGCTAAATGTGCCTTACGTATAACTAAGTTATCACCCTCTCTCTTAGGATGATGTGCAATGATGGGAAGGGTAAGGATTTGAACAGGAGATTTAGTTTTGTGTCCAGGCCCCATATACATATACTAATTCTGGGCTTCTATTAACTGTCTAATAATCAGTTTCTTTATTTATAAAACAGAAGTAATTATGAGTATACTCAGAGGACTCTTATTAAAGAATTAAAGGAAGAAATATTTGAAAAGCATTTAAAAAGCCATCCAGTTCTGCTCACATGTTTTAAAACATTGTTCTTTTATTATATTTTTTAAAATTTCCCCTTTATTCACTTATAAAGCACAGTGAGACTTACTCAACCTAATTAATGTGATATCATATAACCTCACTTTCACCCAGTGCTCTACTGTAAGGAAATTTCATTTCACTTATACATTAGAAATACTCTGGTGCCATTTCCTAGGCAGAAACAAAGGGAAATACTAGCCCTATGCATGGGTCTAACAGGCTGTGCTCTCACCAAGCATATGGGCAGGCAGTGCTTCAGTGGAGAGATCAAAGCACAGTGGACGGCCTTTCTATGGATGACTTCCCCAGATGCCACAGGTTCTTGAAACAGCTGTTTCAATCCAGGCCCAGCAGGTCTCCCAAATTGTGGATTCTTCAAATTGTAGATTCTTTGCAATGTCCCCAATGGATTTTTCCTCATGCAAACTGGCTTGTAGATTAGACATGACAATTAGGACTAGTCCATAGATTTAGAGAAAGAAATTAATCTGGAACTAAAAGAAAACATGTTGTGCACTAGTTAAACATATGCTATAAATTAAGTCAGAAAATTCTAAATGATGGAGCTAAAAGGGGCCTTTGAGACTGCATAACCCATTGTCCTCATTTTACAGATGAGGAATCTGATGATGTTGTATTTTGTTAAGCTTCTCATAGTTACAGTTTCTAAAATTGCTAAAAAATGTAGTGGGTGAGAAGCAAAGAGAATTTTGCAGACTCATTTAGAGCATGGCTATATTTTGAATCTATAAGTACAAAGCAAAGTATAATATCTTTATTCAAAACTCAGTCATCATTTAAATCTTTATAATACTCCTAAATTTAAAAATATTACATTTTTTCCTTTTATGAGTAGTTTGACTCAAATATGGTTTTTATTAACATTTTAAGTGTAGACTCTCACTTGAGCTCTGGCCAAATCTTGATTTCAGTACAAGCCCACTATATTAAAGTGAAAAATACTCTATTAAAATGTTAATTTACTCATTATTTGTCATTCATTCCTTGATGTAATTACCTAGTGTATATTTACAATGTGTATGCTACCGCTCTGGTATTGTACTAGAGAGTGAAGATATAAAAACTGAGAAATGGCTTTTGATGTCTTAGTTGTAAAGAAAACTAGCTCTGGAACTACCTTGTCCTAGTTTGAATTTTGTCTTCATCACTGTTTATTTAAGGGCTATTCAGCAAGTTACTTAACTTCTGTGACTCTTAGTTTTCTCATCTGTGAAATTCTCATGATAACAGTATCTACTTCATGGGAGTTTATGAGGACTTAATGAGGTAATCCATGCATAGTTTTAGCTTACAACCTGGCAATTACTAATCACTGAATAAATAGTCATTATATATGGCATTAGAACACTCCTTACCTAGTGAGAGATACAGAAAATTACACCACTATTCATGACAAAAATAAAGTCTAAGAAGGATATGTACTTTCATATGTCCCTGTAAATATATCTCTGTTCTTATAGGACTAGAAAGATATGGCACCAATCTGTGGTTGAAGGATAAGACCTCTGTTCCCTGAGAATCATAATATATGGAGTAAACATTCCTAGTAGAAGTATATATATTTGGATTTGGAATGATTGCTTTTGCAGTCAAGATAGCTTGAACTTATCCTGAAGGCAGTTATAAAAGTAGACTATTGGTGTACTGAAGCTGAGAAATGATGTATGCTAGTAGAATAGTATAAAAGGGAATACTTGAGAAATATTTAGAAGGTGGAATTAATTATACCTTGTTCATTGCAAATGGAAAGGAAGGAATTAGGTAAAACTCTTTTAGTTCCTCACTTTAAAATAAGTGGCTTTGGAATGATGGTGTTTACTGCAATAAGAAATCAGGAAGAATTGTCCTGGCGGGGTTCTCAGTTGGTTGGAACATATTCCTAATATACCAAGGTTTGGGGTTCGATCCCTGATTAGGGCACATACATGTGTCAACAAATGAATGCATACATAAGTGGAACAACAAATTGCTGCTTCTCTCTCTTTGAGAGAGAGAGAGAGAGAGAGAGAGAGAGAGAGAGAGAGAGAGAAGGAGGAAGACCAGGCTTGATGAAATGAGGAGGCCATGAATCTGCCTTTGTTTTACAAGAGACAAATTTTCCAAATGATCTGTAGTTCACAAGATAAAAAGATGCCAAAGCTGGATATGAGTATAAACATATATTCACTGTAAGGTGGCTAGTAGTTTTGTGTGGATGAAATTAGTCAATGAGAAGACAAAAAAATGCTGTGGTCAAGTCCAACATTCAGTTTTGGACTCGGAGGTTTGAAGAGGTGAATCAATTAGTGAAGCTGTCAGGTGCATTTGAGACAATGTAAATTAAAGGAAGGTACCTGAGATGACCTAACTTTAATAAATAAATACCACAACCTCAACTGTTTATATGCTAAAACATTTAGGTCTCACAGAGCCTCTGAGATTGTTATCGCTTTTTCAAAAATGAGAAGGCTTGGGCTCTGCTTACGTAATATTTTCAAAATCATCCAGCTCTTACATGGTGGTACTGAGGTAACAACAACTTGACCTCATGCCTTTATGTTTCAATATCTTATTTTACAACCAGGAAAGTAGCAGGAAAACAAAACAGTGATATCACATAAACAAACAAAAAAAGAGAAAGTGCCTTTTCTTATTGCTTTATTCTGAATAGGTTCTTATTATCTGCTAATTTAATACTTCTCTATTCAGCAGGCCTGCTGTTTAGACATTGAATTCATCTTTGTGGTCTTTTTCATTTCTATGAATTTTATTTGGTTTGTATGTAAATCATCTTTAAAGTTTTTTGTTTCCTCCGTAAATTTCAAGCATACGCACTTTTTCTTAAACAGTCTGCTGGAATGGTGATCTACCATGGACCCTTAAAATTCTTGCTATGTATTCCACAAACAGAAGTCTCTGAATGTTCTTAATGGAGCCATTTCTTAGGTTGTACTTGTAGTGAGCAACCATGAGGGATGAGGGGACATCTCCCTCTAGACAGAAAACAGGATCCTTGTGTTCACTATAAGAGTGGTGAATTTAGCAAGCTCTCCATTAATACAACCCAGTGTATATGCAGGCATCCACCACAAGCACTGCACCATCCTCTTGGAACTTGTGGGGCATGGGGAAGCATAGTGAACGTGACACTGACAACATTTTTGCTACTCCTTTTGCTCTAAGTGACAAAATATATTGCCTGTGACCCAGAAGTTTACATGGTGTCTTCTTCCACTATCTAGAGTATGGTAATAGGCTAGCTTTGTATTTTGTCTCTGTAGGTCCAACATCTACCAAGGCAAACAGTATACATAATATGCCTCTGAATAATCTTGACACAAAGGGCATGCTAAATACATATTATATGCTCCTGTTTAAAAAAGAGTTTCATAGATACTATCTTGAGGCAAATATATAACAAAGTTATATAATTGAATGTTATTAATTATTTTATTGTAAAAAATTCTATTTCTGTTTATGTCAGTTATTTTCCCCAAACTCTGGAACTGCTTTGCAAAATTCACATCTTCTGCAGTGAATATTATTTGATTTTTTAACTACTTTTGTCTGAAAATTTAGTTTGTCTTAGAGCTGGTATAAGATAGAGTTAACTGAAATTAGAATTAATGAAATTATAATAAATACTGTACATAGAAAGATGGCATTCAAATATTTTGCTGTCTCATGGAAAAGTAAATCAAAGCTTGTACTTATATGTGCATGGATTTGTGAACATTGAAAGGAAATTAATTAGAAGGTGACCAGCAGGGCGGGACTGGGTGAGACAGGCTGGACATGCCCTGGAGTCAACACTTGAGGAGGCGCCATGGCTCAAAGGGTGTCTGTGGAGTGAGTGGGATCCCTCTGGCAGGTGGAGTCCCTTGCCCTGACCTGTGAGGATCGGGCCAAAACCAGCAGTCTGACATCCCCAGAGGGGTCCCGGAGTGCAAGAGGGCATTCTGCAAAGTTGCTGTTGCTCAGAAGCTCCTGCATTGAGCATTTGCCCCCTGGTGGTCAGTGTGTGTCATACCTATGGGCCTTTTGGCCGATCACTTAGCCTTTTATATATATAGATCATTTCTAGTGAAGATGGTTTATTTGGAAATAAAATACATTGAATTTTTACCTATTGAAACAATGAAATAACAATTTCAAAGAGCCCTAAGTATAGTATCCTATATAATAAAGAGGTAATATGTAAATTAAAGGTTACCAGGCTGGCAGGGGGGCAGATGGGGGTGACCAGGTTGGCAGGGGGGGCAGTAAGTGGCAACCAGGCCAACAGGGCTGACAATTAGTGGCGATTAGGCTGGCATGCAGAGGCAGTGAGGGGTGATCAGTGAGGGATGACCAAACAACTGAACAAACAGACTGTCTGGGGCAACCAGTCCAGCAGGGGCGTTAGTGAGGGACGACCAAACGATTGAACAAGCAGGCTTGTTGGGTGACCAGGCTGGCAGAGAGGCTGTGAGGGGCAATCAGGCTGGCAGGGTGGGGGGGCAGTTGGGGGCGACCAGGCCAGCAAAGGGGAGCAGTTAGGGGCGATCAGGTCGGTAGGCAAAAGCAGTTAGGAGTGATCAGGCTGCCAGGGGGGGCAGTAAGGGGCGATCAGACAGATAGGCAGGTGAGCATTTAGGAGCCATCAGTCCCAGATTGTGAGAGGGATGTCTGAGCATGCAGAGGCAGTGAGGGGTGATCAGGCTGGCGGGGGGAGGGGGGCAGTTAGGGGTGACCATGCAGGTGGGCAGATGAGTGATTAGGAGTCAGCGGTCCAGGATTGTGAGAGGGATTTCTGACTGCCGGCAGTCGGAAATCCCCAAGGGGTCCTGGATTGGAGTGGCTATAGGCTGAGCTGAGGGGACCTATGCATAAATTTCATGCACTGGCCCTTGTTTTAACATAATTTTACTCAAAAATTTACATTTCTATAGTGCATGGACCATGATAATGAACAAATCTAAACAAAGCCTTAGTTGCAATGTCTGCAATTTAAAATGTAATATTTACTATTAATTTTAAATTGTTTTAAATCTAAGAAAAATATTCATTAGATACATAAAATTTGGAAAAGAAAAAATTTCATCAGTCACTTTGCTTTTAATAGACACAAGTCAACTTTATCTCATTATAAATTCCTTTGTACTAACCATAGATCTCAGCAAGCACATATTAATGAAAATAATTCTGTTTTCATGCGTCAGCAACAAGCAGCTTCACATTATGCCCTCATATTATGTAGGTGTACATGCTTTTAAAATAAAATGCCAATCTGATTTGCACTGATTTTTTTTTAATCATTTCATACTTTACCAAGTGCTCTTTCAGGTCTAAAAGCTTCAAAGCTTTGGTTGAATGGTGCCCCAAAATAAAGCAGAAAGCAGTGAGTTTGATATGAAATCCACAACATTGAATGTTTCCCTGGACACAGAGTCTACATTTTACCATGTAACTGTGGATTGCAATGGGAAGTTCATGAAATATTGCTTTTATTCCTTTCATCTAACATTTCGAAGGGCTTTTGAGGACTTGATTTATGACTATGAGGAAGTGAATCTGGATGTTAACAAACAAAGAAGAATTTAAACATCTCATCGCATATGTTCCTTCAAAGACATATCCTTGGTACCTGATGTACTTGTTGAACTGTTTGATTAAGTGGTTATGCCTAGATTATATGACAAATGAGGAGAATTCTTCCCAGTCTAGGTTTGTCATCGATGTGGCTTTAGCAGAATTGTTCTATGATCTATCATTTATATAATATATCACAAAGCCATTTTATAATCTATAGGGTAGATTGAAGTTATAATTCATATAACTCCAAAAATTGTGATTAGGCATCTAAAATTCCCTGCTTAGGATGGAGATAATGTATAATACCATGTCACTTTTATAAGAAGCAAATTTATTTTGGAAATATGGAATGGAAGATAGGATTTCATTGAGTGAACCAGGTAGCTAGCTTAGAAATAAACTCACAACTGAGATTGGAACAGTGAGCCTATACTTTGACCTGCTAAACTCATATAAACACAGACGTTCATTGTTGAAAAACAGATTTGTAAATATCTCTTTTGAAATTATCTATATAAATATCTTGCCAGTCAGATCAAGGTATTCTAATATCCATTGGCATTTCTTTCCTATTACTTCATCCATTTTTGTACCTTCAGTCAGTTAAATTGACTTCTTTTCTCCTGAAGTTAAAAAAAAATGGTGGGGATGGAGCTAAAAAAAACCAAAAAACAAACAAACAAAAAAACCTGACATTTTCCTGGTATGCAAAATACAGGAAGAATTAAGGGGCCAAACTATAGCCTTAGGAGATCCCCTTAAAAATCAGCCTGAGTCGCATAGTTGCATCTAGGTGGTACCAGTTATCTGTCAGTGACCTAGGTTGATAGAATGAGTCTAATTGGGTGAGGGATATACATGCAAATGTCCAAAAGTTAAGTCGCAATACATAGCTGAGTGCTTGTGTTTGATTTTTTGGAATAATTTTCAAACTTCCACAAAATTGCAGTGAATAGAAGAAAGTACCTTTCCTCTATTTTGCAACAAAATATTTGCATCAAGTTGTTTGCGATGTGAATTAATGTTATGTATTCAATATGAAAAGCAGTGTGACATTCATTTTTAAATTTCATGCTTCATGTCACTTCACCTCTCTCCTTACTAAATTACATTTGGTCACACTTTAATCATGCAAGATAATGCAGCTGTGTTATATACGAAAGAGGGGCAAGTAGGTGGAAAGATACAGAGGGTAGTGCAAAAAGATTTAACTTTTTAAAAAACTATGTAGTAAAAAAATATAAAGTTATGGTCCTCAGACCAAGAGTAGTGCAAAAAGATTTAACTTTGCTTAAACCTATCTAGTAAAACAATATAAAGTTATGGTCCACAGACCAAAATAATTTTAAGGATAATGAGACTGATTTTTGTTAGCCTGTACATCTTTATATTTACAATGAGGGTTAATTCCTTTTAATTCATTCATAAGTGTTCATTAACATACTTCATATACTACTTTTGCTGTAATCATTTATGACATTTATGCAATGAAAGATTAGGTTTATTACATTTTCATTACTTTGTACAATGCCAAAAAATGCAGACTTATATATCCTGCAAGATCCTAAAGAAATACTAGTAAGACCTCCATTCCCAACCCAATTGCCTTTGGGGGGATGGGGCATTGATTCTTTTTTTAAAAAAAAATCTTTGTTGTTGAAAGTATTACATAGGTCCTCCTTTTCTCCCATTAACCTCTTCCAGTTTGCTCCCACCCACCTCCCGCCTCAGGCCCTTACCACCCCAGTGTCTGTGTCCAAGGGTAATGCATATACAAGTTCATTGGTTGATCTCTTCCCACCCACCTTCCTGTGCCTTCCCTCTGAGATTCAACAGTCTGTTCCTGCTTCTGGGTCTATTTTTTATCATCAGTTTATTTGGTTCATTAGATTCCACATATGAGTGAGATCATTTGATACTTATCTTTTTCCAGCTGGCTTATTTTGCTCAGCATAATACTTTCCAGGTCCCTCCATGTTGTCGCAAATTGTAAGCGTCCTTTCTTTTTTATTGGTGGGCACTTAAGCTGTTTCCAACTCTTAGCTTTTGGAAATTGTACTGCTATGAAGGTAGGGGTACATATTGCCTTTTGATACACAGTCAAGAGTTTGGAATCAGGTGGTTAGGAAGCCAGAATGAAACAAGGTATAGAAAATGTGAGGGAGGGTTCCAGGTGATTGAAATGAGCCACTGCAGCTCGATTTTGTGAAGGAGGATTGTTTTTCATTAAAGGAGGTAGAATGGGGAGCATGCCTGTGTTCCTGACTTGGTGAGTTCAAGATGAAGAGAGGTGTCAATTCAATTATCTTTGCATCTAAGAATTTAGACCTGTATCTGGATTGTATGAAAGGATGAATTAGTAAATTAATAGCTTTTGTATGTTTTTTCTACATTTTATATCAAAATTGATGGTAGATTCCTAGATGTGAAAGTTTATAAACACTTTTAGAACTCTGGAAAAATTAGCAACTATTCCAGAATAAAACATTTATTAAGGGGCTTCTGGTTTCCAATTCCACACTTGGAAGCTGTCACTCCATCCTATCAAAGAAAAAGTTGTAAAGACTTATAAATCAACAAATTTTGGTCCTACAATAAATCAACAAATTTTGGCCCTACAACAAGAAGGACATAGGACAAACCAATGCCCCCAAGAATGGAGAGTCAGGTGAATACAGTGAGTCCCAGTTTACCAGGGGAGGGACTATGAGCACAAACACCTGTAACTTGTGCCAGGTAGGAAGACCTGAAGTGCAGTTTGTACTCCACTGGCAGGGTCCTGGCAGGGTCTCACTCATTGGTTTCTTGGTTCTCTGTCAGAATCTGTTGATGATGAACCATGTACCTATTCTTCAGTGATATGAAAAGGGCAGTTGAAAATTTGATTAAAGTGTTATTATAAACATTGAACATTAGGGAAATCTTTACCTATATCAGACATTTACCATTATCTATATTAAAGTCCCTTAATGGAAGTACATAATATATTTAATAATTGAAAGAATATATAAGCCAGTCAGAGAAAGATAAATACCACATGGTCTCACTCATTTGTGGATTATAGAGAACAACATAGACTGATGAAAAGGGACAGACCCAAAGACTGAGAAAAGCGATCAGGCTATCAATTCCCAGAGGGAAAGTAGGGGAGGGCGGGGGTAAGGTGGGAGTTAATGGGGGGGGGATGAGGATACATTTGTAATACCTTAACTAATAGTAATTCTTTATATATATGTATATATATATGCAGACTTTTGCAGAGAAAATTAAAGCACAGAAGGCAAAACAAACTATCAAGTAAAAGCAAATACCTCCAGTGGAAGAAATCTATAATGTCATGTGATGAATTTTATAGATCACAAAGGTGCACAGGAGGCTGCTGTGCTTCGTTTGCTCAGAGGTGTAAAACTGGCATCTGAGCAAATTATATATATGTATATATATATGCAGACTTTTGCAGAGAAAATTAAAGCACAGAAGGCAAAACAAACTATCAAGTAAAAGCAAATACCTCCAGTGGAAGAAATCTATAATGTCATGTGATGAATTTTATAGATCACAAAGGTGCACAGGAGGCTGCTGTGCTTCGTTTGCTCAGAGGTGTAAAACTGGCATCTGAGCAAAAAGAACCTTTCATTAGAGAAGGTTCTGGGTGACCATGTTCTGGTTGAATTGTGCCCCCACCTGAATTTTTGTGTTGACATTTTAACATTGCTACTGTGGACTCGGGTTTTGACATGGGAATTTGGGGGAGCAGACACAGATCAGTCTGTAATAGAATCCTTCAAAGATACCTCATTTTTATTTTTTTAGCGTGCATTCCAAACTCCTCCTCACTTAACCTACCAATCATCTAACGACCTGGTCCCTTCCCACCTCTACAGTGGACTTCCTAGCATTCTTACCTTGTAGTCTCATGTGAACAGCTTGCAGTTTCCAGGAACAAGTCATGCCTTCTCTCTTTCCTTCAGGCAAGTCCACCTCCTTTCTGTCCTGCTGGAAATGTTTTTCTCTTTTCTGCTTTATCCTATTCATTCTTTAGATGTCAGCTCACATCTTTCTTTTGCAGGTGGGGAAAGATTTCCCTGCCCCTCAAGATTGCCTTGGCAGTCTTTCTGTGTGTTCCCTTAAGTACCCTCTACTTATCTATATCAGAGCACTTATGTCTTTGCATTGTATTGAATTGTCGCTTTACTTCTCTATTATGTAAGTTTATTTGAATATGAACTGTGTCTTCCTTGTTACTTCATCTCAAGTAGTTAGCCTTGTAGCTGGCGTATAATAGGTACAGTAGTCCTCTCCTTTCATCGCAGTTTTTCTTTTCCACAGTTCCAGTTACACATGGTCAAACACAGTCCAAAAATATTAAGTGGAAAATTTCAGAAATAAAAAACTCGTATGTTTTAATTTGCACACTGTTCTGAGTAGCATGATAAAATCTTGTACTGTCCTACTGCACCCAACCTGGGACATGAATCATCCCTGTGTGCACATATCCACCCTCTGTGCACAAGTACAAGATATTTTGAGAGAGAGACCACATTCACAAAACTGTTATTACAGTGTATTATAATTTCTCTATTTTTATTAGTTATTCTTGTTAATCTCTTACTGACCCTATTTTAGAAATTAAACTTTATCATAGGTATATATGTACAGAAAAAAAACAACAACACATAGTATATACAGGGTCCAGTAGTACCCACCATTTCAGGCATCCAAGGGCATCTTGGATTGTATCACCTATGGATAAAGAGGGACTACTGTTCTATATGAAGGCGTGCTTGATGGAGTGAGGCCAAACCTCCCATGGCAGTTGGGTGCTGTTTGTTGGGCCACTCTAGCCTCATTATAAGGAAATTGGTATTAATGACGAATTAAATAATAATATTATCTAGAAGTACTTATGCTTTCCAAAAGAAATCCCAACATATATTTCAAAATACAAATCCTCATATGTGATATATACACGTTTAGAGTGTATGGAAGAATCTTTATAAAATGATTTGGTCTAAAATTTGAATATAATTGCATGAAGGTGAACACAAACTCATATGCATGTAAAAGATTATGGAAACTGAAAAGCACTGTGTAAATCTTATTTTTGGGAATTTACAGAGATTTCAAAGAATATGATTGCTGAAAAGATAAAGTGTAAATAGGGGCATTATCAGCGCCAAAATTAAAGAGTTTAATATTTGTTTTAAATGTACTTTAGGGGGAAAAAATCACTTGATTAGGGTTCTGCAACTATCTGTTTAAACTTTATTTTCACTATTCATGTGCTCACTCAACCTTTCTAGACCTCAGATTCTCCATGTGCAAAATGGATAAATCATGGATTGTACTCACTTCATATATCACTATGGAAAATCAGTGCAATGATGTAAATAATAAATCATGAAGAATGAAGCCATAAGCAAATGCTGGGCTAGGAAGCATCTACAGATAGGTCCTTGGGCCACTACAATGCTATGGAAGCAGAGAAGACAGATGAAAGGTCTAATGTAACCAACCATTAATTGAAGTAACAATTAGATGATTTCCTTTTTCTGATAAAGAAATATGGAAGCAATATTAACAATTCTTAAATTTAAAATAAGAAAAATGATGTGAAAACAGTATTCTACACTTACAAGTCAACAGATTTATTTTCATAATTTGTGTCAATATGTTTTATAAACCTTAAAGTAGTATATGTATTTGCTCATTTTATATAATAATGTTTTTATAATTCCACTAAATGGTGGGGAGTACATTTATGAGGCTTATAAAGAAAAGACCCATGTATGAGACTAAATACTTGATCTTTTGTTTTTATATCCTATGATCTTTTTTGTACAATCCATTGCTTCTGCTATAAAAAGATAACAATTCCTGCATGTTGAGATCAGATGACACAATGGACCTGCTGCTCTAGAGAGAGTAGTATAACTAAGAAATAGAAGTCTCATTATTTTTACTGGATACCATCCTTGGAACTGAGACATGTGAAGGTTGATATAACATAGGCAAGTCATGAAAATGTATATTTTTGGGAAACATTTGCTTTTGTCTTACTCTCTCTTTAAGTTGATGGACGTGATTTCCAGCAAAAATACTGTAGAACAGGTAGCTTTCAGAATGCCAAATATTTAACATTCTCATTTAGATAAAGAATGGGGAAGTGAGGGAGGAAGTATCTTACACTTCTAGACCCCAAAGCATGATCTGAATGATGTATTACTCCAAAAATAGTATCTTAAGTTCAATATTCTATGTGGTTACGGGTCTTAAATTTTTTAATTACAATTTGCATTCAATATTATTCTCTGTTATCTTCAGGTGTACAGTATAAGGGTTAGATAATCATATATTTTACAAAGTGATTCCCCAATATGTCAAGTGCCCACCTGACACCACACATAGTTACTACAGTATTTTGATTATATTGCCTATGCTGTAATGTACATCCCTAAGATTGTTTTGTATCTACTGATTTGTATTTCTTAATCCCTTCACCTTTTCCACCAGTACTGACATCTTCTTCCCCTCTGCAACAGTCTGACCTCTATAACTATGAGCCTGTTACTATTTTGTTTTTTCATATATTTCGTTCTTTTAATTGTACATATAAGTGAAATCATATGGTATTTGTCTTTCTCTGACTTATTTCATTGGGCATAATACTCTCTAGGTCCATCCATGCTGTCACAAATCATAAGATTTCATTCTTTTTTATGGCCAAGTAATATACTGTTTTATATATGTACCACCACTTTTTGTCCACTCGTCTGTTGATGGGCACTTGGGTCACTTCCATATCTTGGCTATTGTAAATAACACTGCAATGATAATAGGTGTGCATATATTCTTTTGAATTAGTATTTTTTGGTTATTTGATTATAAACCCAGAAATGGAATCACTGGGTCATAAGGCAGTTTCATTTTTTTAAAATGTTTAAGGAACCTCCCTCCTGTTTTCCATAGTGGCTGCACCAACCTGCATTTTCACCAACAGTGCATGAGGGTTCCCTTTTCTCCACATCCTCAACTCTTGTTGTTTGTTGATTTATTGATGGTAGCCATTCTGACAGCTGTAAGGTGATATCTCATTGTGGTTTTAATTGGCATTTCTCTAATAGTGATAGTGAGCATTTTTTTGTATGTCTTTGGGTCATCTGTATGTTCTCTTTGGAGAAATGTCTATCAGGGCCTCTGCTCACTTTTTAATGGGGTTTTTGTTTTTTTGGAGCTCAGTTGTATGAGTTCTTTATAAAATTTGGATACTAACCCATTATTGGATGTATCATTGATGAATATCTTTTTCCACTCAGTAAGTGTTGTTTTGTTTGTTGATGGTTTTCTTTGCTGTGCAAATACTTTTTAGTTTGATGTGGTCCCATTTGTTTATTTTTTCTTTTGTTTCCCTTACCTGAGGAGATATATCAGAAAAAAATATTGCTAGGAGAAATGTCAGAGATTTTACAGCCTATATTTTTTTCTATGAGCTTTATGGTTTTAAGTCTTACATTTAAGTATTTAATTCATTTTTAGTATATTCTGTATGTGGTCTAAAAAGGTAGTGTAGCTTCATTTTTTACATGTATTTGTTCATTTTTTTCCAACATCATTTATTGAGTAAAATGTCTTTACCACATTGTATGTTCTTGCCTTTTTGTCGTATATTAATTGACCATATAGGTGCAAGACTTCGTTTTTTATCCGTTACTGTCTTTTAGTTTTGATTAAAGAGTTGCTCAGCTAGTTCTCTTCAAGGGACTATTGCTCGAGGCTCAGAGATAGAATCAATATTTCTGGAGAAAAAAATAGCATGTTGCATTCACCTTAGAAGCCTAGAGTAGTATTTTCTAAATATGTTTTTATTTATTTTAGAGAGCGAGAGTAAGGGAGAAGATAGAGAGGTAGAAATATGGATGAGAGAGAAACATCAGTGATCTGCTGACTCCTCTGGCACACCCCTTACTGGAGATTGAGTCTGCAACCTGGGCATGAGCCCTGACCAGGAATGGAACCAGTGACCTCTTGGTTCATGAGTATATTCTGAACCACTGAGCTACACCAGCTGGGCATGAATATTCTTATCTATCTGCCTGCTGACCAAATACCCTTTGAATCAGCCTCTGGTTGGCAGTTTAGCCAATGCATTTAAAACTCTCCTAGGTATTCTTTTGCCCCCCTCTATTCAGCCTCGTCCCTTCCCTGGGCATTCACCATAATATTGCCTATGTCCATTGGCTATGCATATATATGTGTGTGTGTGTGTGTGTGTGTGTTCTTTGGTTAAACTGTCCCCTTTCCCCCCATTCCCTCTGAGGTCTGTCAGTCTGCTCCATGCATCCATGCCTCTGGTCCATTTTTTTCATCAGTTTATGATGTGTACTATTGCTTGAGAACACTGGTCAAGTGACAACAGTTCATCACAAAATGAGAAACACGTTTTATCCTTTTGCAAATAATTCCCATCGGGATTTTTTCAACAAAACTTTAGGGCTTCTTATAATTTCCCCTGTCCATACTGGTAAATGGTTCTCAGTCTAAGATACTCTTTATATTTACCTCTAAAATCCATCTATGTTTTTATTGAGGTAAAAATTTCCTGGTAAATATAAGCCTTTCTCTTTATCATTACAACCTCACTTGACAGCATGTCAAAAAATCTTTTCTTGAATGAATGTCATAACAATCTAACATAGAACCATTTCTATAAAAATTGTTTTCTCCTTTTTCAATGACATGTTTTGTCCTGAAAAATAAGATTACAACAGGAGAGATATATTCCCACCATAGTCAAGTATGTCTGCAAAATGATGTACTCTTATTTAGATAATAGATTTATATAATTTATATATACACATGTATATTTTTAATTTATATTAGATATAATTTTCTCACATTATTATATATCGCAACAGAGGCTTTTTACCAGAAATTAAAACTCATAAATATTGACCATGTTACATTATTATTTTTATCCTCATTGACATAAAAATATTGAATTTCTACACAACACCCTTCAAGAAAGGAAGTCTTTTACATTCATTTGGAATCTCAAAGGCTTTGAAATATTTGCTCTCACCTGAATCATCCCATTGATAAAAGAGAAAAGGACCCATGAGAGTTATAAATTACAGCTTAGAGTGCTATCTATGAATATCAACCACTGTCTCTACTCTCAGAACCAAGTAGTTAAAAAGCATATGGAAAAAGCCTCCACTCAGTCAAATCTGGTGTCATTTTTGGATTTTCCCCAGCTAAACTTTTTACCTGCTTTTGCCAAACCAGAACATTTATATTAAAATATTTACTTATTTATATTTATAGTAGAATTTTTTTCCTACTCAAGAAATCTACCAACAATACACAGATTTGAAAGGGATGTTGGTAGAGAATTTGTAACTTATCTATAGTAGTTAAGCTCAAAATCTTGCCTTAGGAATTCCTTCTAAAATTTTACTTGTGTTCTTCAAATCCATAAGGTCTCCCAGCACGTACTCTGTAGTATTTAGCCTTTCGGCATTCATGCTTCCACTTTCCAGTTATTCCCCGGACTCTCTTTCTTCCATCCATTCATGATGCAGACACCACACCTCTCTCCAAACCCCTACCTCCTCAGTTGAATAATATCTCCCACTCATTATTTGATAAGGTCTTTTAATTTGATGATGATTTTTTGTGCATAGTAATCACATTTATTAAAGGCCCCCTTGGAGGACAATTTATGATGAATGGACACTTAGAATTTGTCTTATTTTGAAAAATCTTTGCTAAAAATTTTTTAGCAGAGACTTCCCACCTGAGTGGGCACCAGAATTACTACAAGGCGCTCCAAATTTCATATGCATACTAACATGTTTGTAACATGTATGTAGAATGATTTTCCAAATATCTGTTAATAAAATGCATGCCATTAAAAAGTAATTTCAGTAGCTACTAGGTGTATATTTATTTAAACTAATAAAATACAAATATCACATGAAAGGTATCTGTAACATTTTCACCTAAAATGTATTCAGGAGACACCTAGATAAAGTACAAATGAAATTCCAAACATTTACTTCATTTTCAAAGGGATTTAACATGGTCTTAAACCCTATCACCTCACCCCACCCCAGCTCTATATAGTTCATTTTTAGTTGAAACTGGAACTCTTTTTCAAAAAGCATCAGCGATCAACAATAGTATAAAAAGACTTTGATGATTTCCTCACCTTATCTATAATAACAAAAGCGTAATATGCTAATTAGACTGGATTACCTTCTGGACAACTTTCTGGACAAAGCCGGGGCTGCAAGGACTGAGGTGGCAGCTAGGACTGCTGCTGCCAGGGCTGAGGAGCCTCTTGCACGAATTTCATGCATGGGGCCTCTAGTATATATATAATCTTAAGCGACCATTTGACCATTCACCCGGTAGGTATGACATGCAATGACCACCAGGAGGCAGATGCTCCAACCAGTAAAGGAGGGAGCTCAATTCCTCATGGAATCGGCCATGGGTTAGGTTGCTGCTGGGGCACTGTGGGCCCCAAATCTGCTTCACCGGCATCCCAGACCCAGAGATTGGTTTGGCCCAATCCCCTCAGGCCAGGCCGAGGGACCCTACCAGTGCACAGATCTGTGCACCGGACCACTACTATATATTTATGTGTGTGTGTGTATTTTTACAGACCATATAAAGCAGATCAAGACTGACTATTTTCATATTCTCTCTGTAGCTACAAAAGCCCACAGCTGTTTTTTTTTTTAAATATTGATTCTCACTTTAACTCAATCATGAAACTACTGAGGATACAGAAAATGTATTCTATCCAAAGATCTCAATTATCACTGGGATAATGGGTGAGATACCATTTTTTGTTTGTTTGTTCAGGCCCTTAAATATCATAATTGTCACTGAAAACTGAAGATAACTGGTTTAGTAGTTTAATCAAAAGACACTTAATAAGGTTTTTCCTCCCGAATCCTGCACTGTACAAAGGAATAGTTATGCTACCTTGTGACAAAAAGGCTTCACATTTCCAGGTCTTCTTAATCCTACTTTCTGATGCTTAAAATATCCTCCTTTGAAAACTGAAGAGGAAAATATGAGCTGTTTGTAAAATGGCATCAGAGATATTCTTGACTTTTTTAGATATTGCTGGTAAAATCGGGATCATGTGATGGGAATCATATCATAGATGGCTCTAGGAAATTTGCTACTATGGCTCTAGTTTCCAAATTTACACATCAACATCCATCTAATTCTGATTAAATCAACACTATTTGAAAAGTCCCACCATCCTTAAAAGGTAAAATGTATATAAAGAAAGAAGGTATGATCATAGATATTTTCTGTTGTCTTAGAAACCTGTGTTTCTCTCACCGTATATTTTAATATGGAGAATAAGAAACAATGTTATAGCCAGAACCGGTTTGGCTCAGTGGATAGAGCGTTGGCCTGCGGACTGAAAGGTCCCAGGTTCGATTCTGGTCAAGGGCATGTACCTTGGTTGCGGGCACATCCCCAGTGGGGGGCGTGTAGGAGGCAGCTGATCGATGTTTCTCTCCTATCGATGTTTCTAACTCTCTATCCCTCTCCCTTCCTCTCTGTAAAAAATCAATAAAATATATTAAAAAAAAAGAAACAATGTTATAATTGTAGTAGGAGAACTTCATCAATTAATGGCCTTGAAGAAGATTTTTTTCTGGAGATACTCCTACTAATTCAATATAGATTTTTTAAAATGGTAAAATATATGGCACCAAAATAGGATAATTTTGCATGCTTAGATACCAATAACTGGATGATTTCTTGCTAAACTATTATTTGCTATCATGAATAAAACCACATTATACATTATAAATGGAAAAGAGTCTCTTGCGTGTCATGGTATGTAGCAATTATAGGACTTCCTATGGTGTAGTTACTCTTATCCCAGAAGTTGTGCTGTCTTTTTAGTCAGGTATCAAATGCCAAACTTTTTTCATAGCAACTTTGTTAAGTGTTTGTAATTAATACTATTTCAATCCCATACATCTCATGATCTAAATGCATGTGTCAGCAAATATCAACTGAACTAAAGGCAACTTTTCTTTTTCTCATGTGATTTCTGTGGTTGAGATCCAATTTCCCACTTGGCAAAAACTGAGGAAGACTGTTAAGGTGATTAAGGCTATGTCAGCAATCAACTAAATGAATTTGGTTAATTTTTCTAACAATTAATTGGTTCAGTAAAAACAATCAAATAGCTAACTTCATACCCAAATTAATAAGTCATTTAAAGCAATCAACCCTGTAGCCCTAATCTAGCTTTAATCCCAGGAAGGAAGAGCAAGGCCAGGAAACAGAGTCCATTAATTACTAGTTTTTAGTTGATAATTCCAAAGTAGTGTTTAACAAGTAGAGCGCATTTCTCTGAAATATCACACACTTTTTATACACAATTTATTGAATAATTCCAAAGCGTTTAACAGTGTTTGCCACGTGTTATAAATATTAAATGTGTAAAAAGCATAGACTTTATAGCTGTAGATATAAAATCGTTGTTTTTGGACATATTATATCAGTATATCAATTATGCTTTTTTGGGAATTTTAAAAATATGTTTGACTTTTCTAATACCTATATTGCATTCCATCAACGTCATTCATTCATTTTAGTAAACATTTTTTTCACTGTTATTTTCAAAATGTTACTAAGTAGAACCCTCTAAGGATTACTTTTCAATATTATGTACTTCTTTGACCAGCATTTTTATTTTAGGATTTTTTTTTCATTTTTTTTATATTTTCAAAATATTGATCTGAAAGCATTTTATACTTTTTAAAAGTAAGTATTTCATAAATTTTGCTAGTTATTGTCCGATTGGTCTCCAGAAAAATTGAAAAGATTTACAACCCACTAAACACATCTTAACGTGTATGCTTCCACATTGCCTGGAAATCCACATTGTCGGTCATTAAAGTTGTTTTATCTTTCATTAATATGCATGACTCTAATTATAAATAAAATAATTTATTTCTCTAGGTATGTCTATTTCTTTAAACTTTTTTTGTTCTTTGCAATAATTTCTCCATAATAATTTATCTTTACCAATATCCGTATTTACATCAACTATTACTAATTTGTGGCATATTTCCTAATTATTGTCATATTTGTTTGGTCATATTTAACTAAGTCAGGTTTAATAATTTATATTTTATATGATTCTATTAGTAATGACTTAGTTGATTTTCTTTCTTTCTTTGATATTTCTAAATTAGTCCTGTCTTTGTTGCTGTATTGTTTCTGATTTGTCATTACCAGAATAACATTGGTCTACATCAAATACTATAATACCTTTCAAAGTAAGATTTTGGAATTTTTTAATGCCTAATTTAGTACCTGTTCCATGTAATCCCATCTTTAAAATGATGAGATTACTTTTTTCCTTGTAATCTTTTATAATAAGTATTGTGGACCTTATCTTCAGGATTTTATCAATTCATTATTTTAATTCCAAATTCTATCTCTGTCAGAGTTTCCTAAGTTGTATCAACAAGGATGACTGAGGCAAAATCTCTGACTGGAAATGGATGAATAGAGCTGTATTAATAACCAGTGCCTCGTTTCTGACCCAGATAAGTAGAGACATAGGAAGAAAAGAAAAAAAAATACACAGTGAGAGATTGGAACATGAGAGAGGGAAAAATAGAAAAAATACATAAGGATAGAATAATAAGTTGGAGAAAGCTTCCCTTGTCATTCAGAGGTAATGGGCCACTTAGGGTTATTGCCTTAAAAATAGTATCTGATGTTCACAGCTCTTTATTTTTTATACTCAAATTATAAAATTGTTCCTTAGTCATGGAACTGAGAAGGCAATGAACTAAGACAAATTACTATATAGGTTGTAGTGACCTTGACTACAGCTTTATTATCTCCAAAATTGTATGGACTCAATCAGATAGCATAAACCTATGAAATAACACCTTGCTTATAAAGTAGATATATAGGGATACATAGTGATTGAATAAAATAAATCATGCGATTAGAGGATCATCACCTTAAAATAGTAATAAATTAAAATAATAAGTTTAAAAAATAATTATTTAATTATTTCACATCTATCTTTAATGCATATTTTTCTGTGATTAAGGAGAAACAAAGCACAGAAAGACAGAGCTTAGTTCTGTGCTGAAACACATCTGAGTTGGGAATTTCACTTCTTACTTACTCCCTTAAGCATGCTCCTTAACCTTTTTAAACAATTGTGTTCTCATTTTTAAAGTGAGAGTATTTATAGTCCAGACCTCAAGAGGTTGTAGGGAAGATTTAATTAGTTAATATATTGCACACATTAAGCTTTGACTAAATGTTAGCTATTATTATTAAAGCCAAAAGCCTACAAAACTTGTGCTTGTGTTTTACCACAATATTTCCCTGGAATGGAATCATTAGCATACCATTTCTCTCTGAACATGAAGTCCTCTACATGTCATAAGCTCCACAGAAACCAGTTTATCTATAAAGAGTATATGAAATATAAAAGTACCCTTTTTAAAAAAAATTGAGGCCAAATTTGGGGGAACATTGAATAAAATCCATGATTTCAGTACACATTTAAGAATAAAAGTTCCCAAAGCACTTTTTGTGCATTTTTTACTAGATAGCATTCCTGAAAATGTTTTGGACAGAAATTAAGAAGTCCATCATTCCCCCATTATACTTTACTTTACCTGAAATTACATGATTATCTTCTCAAGTGTTTGACTTGCTGAACTGGAAGTCAGAAAATGTGTTCTAGACTTCATTAGTAGGTTAATTTTGCATAGCTGTTGACACAGAAGTCAATAAATGATTGATTTCTTAAATAAATTAATTTAGTATCTTTTAAAGAGCTTGAGGATGATTGATTCAAAATAAACTGCACTTACTATGTACAATTTCTTAAGTTTTTATAAACATACAAATCATAAAACCATTGCTACAATCAATAGGACTAATATTCCAACACCCCCTAAAAGAGTATTTTTGTAAAACCATTCTCCAACCCCTCTATGTCCATCTGAGCCCATTCAACTGCTGATTACTTTGTCGCATTATGGCACTTTTTATGAAGTTTTCTGTGATAGTTTGCTTTTTCTAGAATTTTATCTAAATGCAAGTACAGTGTGTACTTTATTTTCCTGTTTTGTTTATTTAGTGTAATTCATGCTATTATGTGCATTAATATTTTGTTTTCTATTGCTGAATAATGCATGGATATAACAAATTGTTTATATATTGATCTGATGATGATTAACATATGAGCTGTTTCTTATTTTTGGCTATGAAAACGAAGGCTATTTTGACCACTTGTGATCAAGTGTTTGGATGGACATTTGTTTTCATTTCTCTTATGTGACTATCTAGGAATAGAACGTCTGGGTCAAGTGGTATTTTTTTGTTTTAATTTTAAGAAATTGTCAAACTGTTTTTCAAAACATTTACCTTTTTGGTTTGTTGTTTTGTTAATCCTCACCCAAGGCTATTTTTCCACTGATTTTTATCTATCTATCTATCTATCTATCTATCTATATACCTATCTATCTATATAGTAGAGGCCCGATGCAAGAAGATTCATGCAAGAATGGGCCTTCCTTCCCCTGGCTGCTAGCACCACCTTCACTCCAGCCAGGGCCTCCTAATCTTTATTGTTGAAAGTATTACATATGTTCTCTTTCTTCCCCCACTGACCCCTTCTAGCCTGCCCCCCAGTCCCTGTCCCAGGCCTTCACCACCCTATTGTCTGTGTCCATGGGTTATGCATACAAGTATTTTGGTTGATCTCTTTCCACAACACTCACCCACACCCACCTTCCCTTTGAGATTCAACAGTCTCGGCGAGTCAGCATTTTGAAAAACCCTAACCTAACTCTGGTGCCGTGTCACATATAGAAATTTTTTAATATTTGCAACCATAGTAAAACAAAGACTTATATTTTTGATATTTATTTTATGTATTTAAATGCCATTTAACAAAGAAAAATCAACCAAAAAAATGAGCTCGCGTGTTACCTCTGACACGCGTGACATAGATTCGCCATCACTGCTCTAGGTCCTTCCATGGTGTCTCCAACAGTAAGAGATCCATTGATTTTTAAAGTGGAAGGAAGCGGGAGAAACAGAGAAACATCCATGTGGAGAGACACATCGATTGGTTGCCTCCTGCATGCACACTTAACGGAGATGGGTATTGAGCCTCAACTGAGGTATGCGCCCTTGACCTGAATCAAACCTGAGACCCTTCAGTATGCAGGCTAATGTTCTAAACGCTAAGCAAAACCAGCTAGGGCCCAAAGTATTTACTTAATTGGACATTCCCATAAACAGAATTATGAGAGTTACAATGCCTCAATATCTCCACCAACATTTGTATGCTAAAACTTTTAAATTTTAGACACTGTAATATGTGTGCAGTAGTATCTCATTGTGTTTTTTAATAGACTTTATCTTTGAGCAGTTTAAAGTTCACAGCAAAACTGAGCAGACAGGATAGACAGTTCTCATATGTTCCCTCAACCATCATACATAGCCTTCCTCACTAAGAACACCCCTCCCCCCCACAAAAAAAGTGTACATTTGTGCCTGGCTATTGTGGCTCAGTGGTTGAGTGTTGACCTATGAACCAGGAGGTAACTGTTCAATTCCTGGTTTGGGCATATACCTAGGTCATGGGCTTGATCCCCAATGTGGGACATTCCCCAGTGTGGGGTGTGCTGGAGGCAGCCTATCAATCATTCTCTCTCATCATTGATGTTTCCATCTCTCCTTCTCCCTTCCTCTCTGAAATCAATAAAAATATTTTTTTTTAAAACATAGCACGTTTATTACAATTGATACATTGACACATCATTATCACCCCAAATCCATAATTTACATTACAATTCAGCCTTGTATAGTACATTCTATGGGTGTGGATAAATGTTTAATGACATGTAGTCATCATTATGGTATCTCAAAATCTTTCCACTGTCCTAAAATTTCTCTATGTTCCATCCATTCATCCCTCTTCTCCACCCCTAATCCCTAGCCATCACTGATCTTTTTACTGTCTCCATAGTTTTGGAGATACATATACATATATTTTACCAGAATGTCATATTGTTGGACTCATACAATATCTAGTGTCTAAGTTTGGCTTCTTTCACTTAGTAATATGTATTTAAGATAACCCTGTGTCTTTTCATGAGTTGATGGTTCATTTCTTTTTAGCACTGAATAGTATTTCAATATCTAGATGTACCACAGTTTGTTTATTCATTCACTTAATGAAGGACAGCTGGGTTGCTTTCAAGTTTTGGCAATTAAAGTAAAGCTGCTCATTGTGGTTTTAATTGGCTTTGCTCAAATGGTTATGCTAAATACGAATTATGCATTTGCCATATGTACATTTTTTATTGAAGTGTTTGTTTAAATTTTGTCCTTTGTTAACAGATTTATTGAAGCATAATGCACTAACATAAAATTCACTTATTTTAACTGTAGTGTCCAATAAAAAATTGTGCAGTGATTATCAGGAAAGAGATCCAGTACTTGTTCATTACTCCCAAAAGTTCCCTCATATCCAGTGGCAGTCAACTGCTGCTCACACCCCAGTGTTCCCATTCCCAATCCCACTGGTTTCTTAATGTTTGTATGATTATGCTTTGTATAGAAATTTGATAGAAATTGACTCACATATTATATATACATTCATCTGCTTCTCTCACTTAGCATACAATTTTTGAGGCTTATGAATATTTTGGGTATTGTCACTTTTTATTTCTAAGAAGTATTCCATTATGTACTATACTTGCTCATCTATATTGTCCTTTGAATAGGTTATAATTTCATCTTTTTGAATAATGTTGATATAAAGATAAAAAGACTAGTATTTGTATATATATAATTTCAGTTATCTTGGGTAAATAGGTAAGAATTGACATCTGGTTTGAATAATTATTATATAGTTATCCTTAAAATATGTCAAAATATTCCAAAATGGCTGCCCCACTTTACAAAGCCACCAGCAATATATGAAGACACTCCTTTCTCTAGTTCATTGACAGTCTGTGTGACTATGAACATTCTAAAGGGATGTGTAGTAGTAGTGTACTGTCATTTTAATTTGCATTTCCCTAATGATTTTGATCACCTTTTCGTGTTCTTCTTAGCCACAATAGCCAGGCACAAATGTACACTTTTTTTGTGGGGGGGAGGGGTGTTCTTAGTGAGGAAGGCTATGTATGATGGTTGAGGGAACATATGAGAACTGTCTATCCTGTCTGCTCAGTTTTGCTGTGAACTTTAAACTGCTCAAAGATAAAGTCTATTAAAAAACACAATGAGATACTACTGCACACATATTACAGTGTCTAAAATTTAAAAGTTTTAGCATACAAATGTTGGTGGAGATATTGAGGCATTGTAACTCTCATAATTCTGTTTATGGGAATGTCCAATTAAGTAAATACTTTGGGCCCTAGCTGGTTTTGCTTAGTGTTTAGAACATTAGCCTGCATACTGAAGGGTCTCAGGTTTGATTCAGGTCAAGGGCGCATACCTCAGTTGAGGCTCAATACCCATCTCCGTTAAGTGTGCATGCAGGAGGCAACCAATCGATGTGTCTATTCAAATTGTTTACTTATTTTATAAACTGAATTGTGATGATGTATAGTAGATTTTCTGTGTCTCGATTTATTTTGCTAAATTTCATTAAATATTTTGATGTATTTGTTCATTAAGGATATTATTCTCTAGGTTTGTTTATGTGGCTGTGCTATCAGCATAATACTGATTTTGTAAAATGTTTTGAGAAGTATTTGTTCCTATATTTTGCTAAATGAGTTTATGTGGAATTGCTATTTTATTTTATTTTTTAAATCCTCACTTGAAGATATTTTTCCATTGATTTTAGAGAGAGTGGAAGACAGATGGAAAAACAAAAGACAGGGAGAAATATCAATGTGAGAGAAATATCCATTGGTTGCCCCCTGCACATGCCCTGACCAGGGCCCAGGCCAGGGAGGAGCCAGCAACTGAGGTACTTGTCCTTGATCAGAATCGAACAATTTTTTTCCACAGGCTGATGTTCTGTCCACTGAGCAAAAATGGCTAGCGGGAATTGCTATTGTTTTTTTTTTTTGAATATTTGATAAAAATAATTAGTGAATTATCATGGCCTGATTTGTTTTTTTTTGTGCTAACATTTTAATTACTATTCCATTGTTTTTTACTTGTTATAAGTCTATTCATATTATTTTACTTCTTTTTGAGTCAATTATAATGATTGTAGTTCTCTAGATACTTGTCCATTTCATTTAAGTTTTCTAATTTTTTGTCATAAAGTTGTTTGTAATAGTCCCTCATACCAGTTTTGATTTATGTGTGTCTGTAATGGTATCCTGTACATTTCTATTCTGTGCTAATTTGTATATACACATTTTTTCTTATATAGTATAGCTAAATGTTTATAAATTTTGTTTATATTTTAAAAGAATCAAAATTTAATTTTATTGATATTCTCTTGATTTTTTTCAATAACTTAAAATGCATTTAGACTAATTTTGTATCTTGGCATATGGGCTATCCTAGAAAATAGTCTGTATGCTTTATAAAAGAATGTATATCCTGCTGTTGTTGGGTGAAGTATTCTAAAAAAAATTTTAAGACAAGCTGACTGATAGCATTGTTCAAGACTTCCATATCCTTACTGATTTTCTTTCTAGTTGTTCTCTAAATCATTGAGGTGAAAAATGAAATCAACAATTGTTGAATTATGTATTTCCCTTTATGTAGTTTGTGGCCTGTTTATTGGTGAATATTTTTATGCTTCTTACATGTACCTGATGCACAAACCTTTTAGTCATTTTGACACTTTCTTGTTTTCCTATTAATATGTCTTGTCTAAAACCTATATTTTCTGATATTAATATAGGCACTTCAACTCTTTTAAGCTTGTTTTTTGTGTGGTATATCATTTGGCACCCTTTTATTTTCCATTTTGGGTCTCCTGTTGATAGCATATACCCATGACTTTCTTTTTTATCTATATTTATATCAGTGTGGAATCATGGGCATTTTCTTGACTTTTGGGTTATAATCTAATACTGTTATTTATTTTATTGCCCATATTATTCTGACTTTGACCATTGAGAAGTCTCTAGGATGATTCTGTGGTTCCTTTTGGTTCCTGTATCCTTTGTACATGCCCCCATACTTTTTTTTAATTGGTATATGTGTGTGCATTTGTTTGTGTTTCATAACCTCCTTATTTTATGGAACTATAAGCATTTGGCCTGTTTTTGACTTGTCATGAACAATTATCCAATGTTAGCTACCAAGCAAATGCCACATTATTATGCCATTAAATAAACTAAAGTAGTTTTATTGCATAGCAAATATTGCAGTCAGCATGTTTAGGTTCTTTTCCTGGCAATATTTTCATTTGCAGTGATTGTTAGAGTAATAAAAATATTTTGTATGTCACAGCACAGTTGGAAGAATTATATCTGATTTTTCTGTGATACCTGCACTTTGATAGACACATCATATTAAATGATTATACATCTATTTTAGATATTGCTAGGGGGTATAGAGTTTTAAATCTTCAAAAGATGGTACAGAACAATTTCTCAATAGCAAAATCCCTCCTTTTTTAATGTGCACATTGTATGGTAACAGTACCTTTATGTAAATACAAAAAAATCAGGAAGACCTTAATGGGAACATTTTTGGTATAAAATGCTATTTCTTAGTCATGTGGGAGCCATATAACATAAAATATATTTGAGTTATAAGAGGGGAAAATATAGTTAGTCTATATATTAGTCTATGCAGTGCTATAATATGTTTCTTAATAAATTACTATAGGTTAAATACTATTATCAGTTACTTTCTGGGATGTGATACCATCAGCAAGATTATACAACAGAGGTAGTTATATCATATATATATATACATATAAAAGGATAATTGTAATGGCATTCACCTTTAAAAATATTAACCATGATAGTTTTGTGTGTTTTTTCTAAACACTGATTCCTCAATAATATCACAACCAAAGCTATATTTTTAAAGGTAGTATATTAACTGTGATTCAATCAGAAACAGGAATTCATTTTTATATATGAGCCTTACTGTAAATGCTGCTGCCATCATTTTAATAGAATACCCTGGGACTTCCCCAGATTTCTCTGGGAAAAGAGATACTTCTAACAATAATTAAATATTCTATTCAGTTATAACATTATTGATTAAAAACAATGTGCCACCTCAATATAGACATTATGCTAGAATTATCATGATTAGAAAAATAATAATGTAAATTAACAAATGAATTAAAATATATGTAAGTAGCCCTGTTTATAAGTCTTAATATTGACCTGTTGTTCCCAAGCAAAATTACTTTATATTGTTTATAGTACTGAAAATTTTGTTAACATTTTTTCTGCTAGTCTCATATTAATACTTCCCTGCCCACACACATGCACACACACATACAAAAAGAAATATTTATTAATAATATTTATTGACTTACAATATTAACGTTTACATTTTGAGTGTGTTTTTTTAAATAAAGTCTACTTTTATTGATTTCAGAGATAAAGGGAGAAAGAGAGAGAGATAGAAACATCAGTGATGTGAGATAATCATTGATCGGGTGCCTCCTGCATGCCCCACACTGCAGATCCAGCCTGCAACCGGGTATATGCCCTGACCTCCTAGTTCTTAGGCTGATGCTCAAATACTGAGCCATACCGGCGGGGCATATTCTGAGGTTTATTACAAAGTATTGCCTTATGTGATTGTGGGGATTGACTAAGCAAATCCAAAATCAATAGAGCAGGTAATCAGGAAGGAATATCATGAACTGTACAGCACTCCACCTGCAGAGATCATAGATATCATCCACATGGAATGTATTCTTTTTCTTAGAAAGCCACAGTCATGCTTTTTAAGGACTATCAAATGATTAAGGCAGGCCCAAAAAGAATATCTAAAATAATTTTCTTTTTTTAAAATATATTTTTTATTGATTTCAGAGAGGAAGGGACAGGAAGAGAGAGAGAGAAACACCAAGGATGAGAAAGAATCATTGACCGGCTGCCTCCTGCACTCCCCCTACTGGGGATCGAGCCTGCAACCCAGGCATATGCCCTTGACTGGAATCGAACATGAGGTCCTTTAGTCCACAGGCAGAGGCTCTATCCACTGAGCAAAACTGGGTATGGCTAAAATAATTTTCTTCATGAAAAGTAAACTGATTAGAGACCTTAATTGAATCTGGAAAATGTGTTTTCAGTAAGACCAAATAATGTGTGATTAAATAAAGACACTATTGCCTAAGCCAAATTGACACATCTGAAAAGCCATCATGACCATTAACTTAATTGATTGTTCAACCTCCCCATGTGTTACATTTTTTAAACCTTAATTATAGAATTGGCCAAAAAGGAAAAACATTTTGAGTTTTTCCCAAAAAGTCATTGACTTTTTCTTATTTTAAAATTGTTTGAGTATATATTTATTCCCCTCATATCATTTAGCATTTAACTTAGAGCTGTAACGAATGGGTACATGGAAAGGTGGGATTTTTCTCAAAGGGATGTTGCTAGTTTTAATAATAAAGACCCCATGTTTAATACAGATGAAATGTTAACGTCTCACAAAGGAAAGCTAAATAAGGAATGACACGGAGACATTATCAATGGTGTTATCAGTAGACAGATATTAGTCATTGAAGTCCAAAATTTTAAATAATAAAAAACATGTAATTCTGTAGGATATATGCAGTAGGATTTTAAAGCCATTTCCTTATTAAAGTAAACTTCAGTGTACTACACATTATTCATAATTGATTTTCTGTGAGAACACCATAAATGTCTAAGAATCTTAGATTGGATCAGAAAGGTAAAACTTAGGAAGCTTAAGTTAAACATATATCTATGATTTTTCACTACATCTAATTCTAAACACGATTTAGACTTTTTTAAATCAGTATTTTTGCTTAAAATAAATTTACATGACTCCTCAGCTATGATTGAGAAATTACTTTCACAGATCACTTCTTAAAGGGAATAGGAAAAATGTTATACTTGCTTGAGAACAGATTGTCTGGGACAAGTCATGGACAGAGACAGAGGCAAATACTTTGGTAATTTTCCCCTTACTACTTGGAAGGCTATTTTCTAGGGAAACTTCCAACCAGGGAGCTGTAGTTCTTTCATTTTCTACTAAGAACCTTATCTGGCATCCTTCTGGTTCTCTAGTTAAAAGTAATATTTGCTCCAACTTCCTAACCGGAGGTTAGCGATACAGGTAAGTAGGGGAAAGGCTCAATTGGAGACCACATTTCCATCATTTCTTGAAGTTCCTTTTTATTACCACCAACCTTGAATTACCTGCATCATGGATACCTGAAGTGCATGTTAAAAATTTAATTTTCAAGGCTCTAGCCCAGAAAGGACAGAATCAGAATTTCCATGGTGGGACCCGGGAAATTGGCATGATAGAACAACAAGCACTGCTGGATATCCTCCTGTACACTTAATTCTGAGAACTGCCTTTAGGTAAATTATTCCATAACATAGGACTTCAAATGCTTAAACTTTTACAAAATACTTCTTTCTTTAGAATGCATTTTTTAGTACGCTTCAGGAAAATAATAAGAGACAAGAATCACTTAAAAGTACACATCAAGTAGCTTAGCTCATTCGAATTTATCACCCTGGGAAGGCGTCCTGCCTCTCCCATCAATTGAACAACTTATTTAAGGAGCTCTGTCAGATACAATCCGCTTTACTTCACTTTGTCCCCCACTGATACCCTCTTACAGGGGATTGCCAACACGCTGAGTGCCTGAGGGATCTAAACTCAGAATACAAAAGCAAAACCTGAAAGCCTGCTCTCTGGAAGGTAGACTCCTATGGGCTACAATACCAACTGTTTAGGAGTGAGTCAAATAAGGGTGACACCACCTTGCAACTGTTTCCCTTTATGATATGTTCTTAATACTGAGCCTCAGGAAAAGATTCCCATGGACAGATTACAAGTGTTCAAAAACTCACTCGAGATCATAGCAAAAAACCATGCTGTGCACGCATTCTGCAGCCAAAATTATAACACTGGTCATGACCGAGAGATGAGAGGCTAATTCAAATAGTGTTTTCTCCCACCCCAACCCCATTGGATAATTGTTTCACTTTACTTTTGCTAAAGATCATTTAAGCAGCATTTAGATGCGGTTTCTGTACCCTCAGGGCAAGGTAAAGGTTTCACAAGGAGATTCATGTCCCAGGTCTTTTGCTATTATTTCTGGAGTTTAAGACTTTAACAAAGTTTCATTTTTTTCCTTGCTGTTTGAAGACTGAAGCCAACTAATATTCTGACAAAACACTTTATAATACAGCAGGCTGAGGAGTATATTCTCACACTTATCAAAGAATGATATGTAACTGAATTTTAAAATTCACAGTTGCTCACTGTTGGAACAGGGGGTTCCTCAGGGGTGAGGACGATGGAGCCCAACACGCTAGGGCGCTTGCATGCAGGACTCCGGAGACCAGGTTCAGAGACACAGATCTAAGTTTATTGAGGAAGTACAGCCGTATATAAAGGGGTAAGCAGCCAATGCAACAGGGACACGCTTGCTATGTTATCCAATGGGGGTGAGGGTCGGGGCTAAGAGTAGTGGTCTCTTGGAGATTTGTCAGGCGGGCGTTGCCACTTCCTGGTGTGCCAAGGAAGCCTGTTCGCTGGAGTGTGCTCATAGCATCGCTTTGGCCGCAGCACTGAGATAAATCTCTTGAGCTCTGCCCACACACTGTCTGCTTGTAAAGTAAACATGAGTGAGCTTCATTGGAAACTATGTGAAAAACCAGACATTCCTTCTCATTCCTCTACTGAGCTCAACTCTGAGTTAGAATCTTATCCCTAGACCAGTGATGGCGAACTTATGACACGTGTGTCAGAGGTGACATGTGAACTCATTTTTTTAAAATATATTTTATTGATTTTTTACAGAGAGGAAGGGAGAGAGATAGAGAGTTAGAAACATCGATGAGAGAGAAACATCAATCAGCCACCTCCTGCACACCTCCTACTGGGGATGTGCCTGCAACCCAGGTACATGCCCTTGACCGGAATCGATCCTGGGACCTTTCAGTCCGCAGGCTGACGCTCTATCCACTGAGCCAAACCAATTTTGGCTGAACTCATTTTTTTGGTTGATTTTTCTTTGGTAAATGGCATTTAAATATATAAAATATATATCAAAAATATAAGTCTTTGTTTTACTGTGGTTGCAAATATCAAAAAATTTCTATATGTCACACGGCACCAGACTTAAGTTAGGGTTTTTCAAAATGCTGACGTGCTGAGCTCAAAAGGTTCGCCATCACTGCCCTAGAAGATTATAGAGTCCTATCAAAGCCATTCTGCCTATAGTACATGAAGGAGTTTGGGCAATTTTATTTCTAATTAGGAAAGATGTGTAGCAAACAAAGAAAAACCAACAAGTAGGTTTCAATTCCTGCGAGCTTTCAAATGAGAGTCCTCTCACCAGTTTATATGTAGTGCTTTCAGTTTTTTACTCTACTGGAGTAGCCTTCAGAGGGTTCACATATTCCCTCAACATCAACCACTACTGTTAAAGAGATGCAATATTCTGTTAAATTCAGTCCTCTTAAAGACACTGTGAAAGGCACAGTGGGCATAAAAATAAGTTCTCAAGGAATTTACTCTTAAAAGTGTGTGAAGAAAGACAAAGTAATTATGAATATAGTGTAATGCCATAAATTAAGTATCTTGAAAGCAACGGGAAAAGCACCACTGAGGTTCAAAGGCAGACTCCCAGTTTCAAGTCTTCGGGAGTGATCATGGCCTCCTCTAGATAACAAGGACACTACTGATTTGGAAAACAGTAAATACATCTGGGTGCTTAAATTTAAAGGGAAGACTTTTAACATATTTTAGCTTGTTGATACCAAGCCATAGTGCATCCTTTTTGAGAACATATTCCATCTGTTTGAACTTGAAGAAACAACTTAGTCTCTTAAATTTTGGAGGCAGCAAGGTCCAGAGTTCAAGAGGGTGTAAAGTGGCCTCAACCACAATGCAACTGCTATTACCTTACTTAATAACTATATGACCTTGTGCTAATTACCTTTTTTGGGCCCTATGTTTGCACATCATTAAAAGGGTGACACAATAGTAACTAATTCTTATGATTGAACTAGAGGCCTGATGCACGAAAACTCATGCAAGAGTAGGCTTTCCTTCCCCTGGCTACTGGCACTGGCTTCCCTCCGGCATCCATGACCCATGACCCGGGATTCCCTCCTCCGGCTGCCAGCAGGCACCTGGGACCTGGGCTGGCTTCTCTCTGGCCCTGGCTTTGTCAGGAAGGACGTCTGGAATGATGTCCCTAAAACTTCTGGTCTAATTAGCATATTACCCTTTTATAATAGACTAGAGGCCTGGTGCACAAAAATTTGTGCAGTTGGTGGGGAGGGGGGTCCCTCAGCCTAGCCTGTGCCCTCTCGCAGTCTGGGACCCCTCGGGAGATAACGACCTGCTGGCTTAGGCCTGCTCCCAGGTGGCAGAGGGCAGGCCCAATC
>NW_006383008.1:3352549-3356039 GCF_000327345.1 Myotis davidii
CTTAGGCCTCTGCTGCTGAAAGCAGGTTCCGGGCCTTTGTTTACCTTCTGTATTTGAAACAATGTTGCGATCCTGCTGGCTGAAGCCCGGCAACTAAAGCAGGTTTCTGGGGTTTTGTTTAGCTTCTATATTTGTAACATAGTTGCTTAGAGTTGCAGCTCAGAGGCCGGCAGGGGCAGGCGGGAACGTTGGAGTCCTCCATCACTGAAGCAAGCAAGCCTCATGTCAGTTTCAAGCTGCCTGGCTGCCAGCCGCCATCTTGGCTGGCAGTTAATTTGTATATCTTGCTGATTAGCCAATGGGAAGGGTAGCGATCGTACGCCAATTACCATGTTTCTCTTTTATTAGATAGGACTAGAGGCCTCATGCACAAAATTTGTATAAGGGCAGGCCTTTTTTCCCCTGGATGCTGGCACCAGGGCTTCCCTCTGGCTGTCAGCACACAGGCTTCCCCCAACTGCCAGCAGCCAGCCCCATCCCTCACCCACACCTGCTTGTCCTGGCACTGCCCGGGTCTGCCCCCCCTCAATTGATCACCCCACCAGCGGTGGCCTAGGCCTCCCTCTGCAGTGTGATTGTAGGGTGATGGCGAGTATCCCTGACCGATCACATCACACCCACTTTGACTGGCCTGGCGCCAGTGAACATCATAGCATCATCGTCAGGACGGTCCTTCTGTTGTTCGACCATTTGGTCAATTTGCATTTTTCACTTTTATTATTATAGACTAGAGATCTGGTGCATGAAATACATGTATGGCCAGGGGTGTCCCTCAGCCCAGTCTGCACCCTCTCCAGTCTGGGACCCTTGTGAGATCGGGCCTAAACTGGCAGTTGGACATACCCCTCACAATCTGGGATTGCTGGCTCCTAACCGCTCGCCTGCCTGCCTGCCTGATTGTCCCTAACCACTTCTGCCTGCCAGCCTGATTGCCCCCTAACCACTCCCCCGCTGGCCTGATTGCCCCCAACTGCCCTCCCCTGCTAGCCTGATTGCCTTCAACTGCCCTCCCCTGCCGGCCTGATCACCTAAACTGCCCTCCTCTGCCACGACCTGCCTTTGCTGTGTGTGGCCATCTTGTGACGGCCATCTTGTGAGGGCGTGACAGCACCTAAGCTATTATTAGTATAGATGGTCTGGCTCAGTAAAGACATAGTAATTTCTAATGATGGTTTTAGATGTTTAATATACAAGTAAATGTGTCTTCACATATTGTCTTTAGAAAGCTTGGAGTTTGCCTTCCTAAATATTTGGCTAGCATAACCACTATGAATCATCATTAGGGAAAACACTTAATCTCAGATCAAAGAAATACTGGGAAATGTTTCAATAAGGCATAAAGGTGAAAAAATACATTTTTTGTCCTAGGTCACTAATTAAAATGTCTGTCCTACACCTGCAGTTATTGTAAAGGAATATGGTGAACCACAACTAAATGTTTATTCCCATTTTTAAAAAAATCTGCATTCCTTAGTTTGTCTTTTGTCTTTCCTTTTTAGACAGAGACATATGTACAGATAATATTTCAGTACCATAAGAAGGGCATCAGAATGAGGAAAATAGACACTACAATGTGATGTTAGGAGAGTGAAAAACAATCGTGGAAACTCTATTTGGACACTTTATGTACTTTCAAAAAAGAGTAGTTGTTACTCAGATCTTGACAATTCTTGTCATGTGGAAATTAAGATCTGGTGTTAGCAGATTTTTCAAGAGAAATTTGAAATCTGGATTTTTTTTGAATAAAATCTACTGGTTTCAATGTTGACAAAAACAAAACAAAACAAAACACATCTAGTCACACTGATTCTGCTGAACAAACATGTCTGTGGAATTGCCCATCTAACCTCTTTCTTAATGTTCTATTTCCTGTAACCATAAATGTGTGTTCCTCTCTTGTCTGTTTATGTTACCAGCAAAGGCAAATGACAGTAGACAACCCCTGAGACTTCTTTTACTGCCTAACTCCTGCCATTGTCTGCCCTCAGCATCTCAGAAAGAAATTGGAGGACAAGTCCTATTACATGTTTGGCATGACCAGTGAGAAATTGGAAACTATAATTTAGCTTAAATATTTAAAATCCTATCTCATATTAAAACTTACCAAGCTTTCTGATTTAATTTGTTGCCATTGGGTCCAAGGCATCAATGGTATTTTAAAGCTTTCCAGAAATTTTTGAGTTACCAATAACTACTCTAGTTATAATTATTTCAGAACCAATGTTTCAGCCCATAAGTTCCACTTGAGTCTATAATAAATGGGATTATTTTGTCAGGTGAAATACTAACATGCTGCTGAAATCACCACAAAATATATTTTCTCTTGGATGACACCTATAGTGGTTCCATTGAATCAAGTGTTTCGTATTTTAAGTGCTTAACCTCTTGTTTAATGTGACAGGTGATTGAGGCTGTTAGTTTTCAACAAACTCATAACAGGAAAAGAAAAAAGAAACACATGGTTTGCTCAGAAGAAAATGCATAGCAAGGACCATAAATTTGCATAGGCACTTATAATAGTACCTTGCATATGAAATGTTGTAATTTCAGTTATATTATTACCTTTAGAATTGTGTTCTCATACATGGAGAGTCTCTCATTGTATATATAGAATAGTTCACAGAGAGAGTGTATTTTATTATTCACAAATGTTTTATGAGTTTGGAGCAGAGAAGCAGAGATCAGCAAACCTTTGTTGTAATGGGCCAGCGAGTACTAGTAAATCTTTCAGGCTTGCAAGCCAGATGGTCTTGGTTGCAGCTTTTAGACTCTGCCATTTTACTAGTAATTGGAAAGCAACCATAGACAAAATGTAAACAAATGGGCTGGATGTGTCCCAATAAAACTTTATGTATAAAAGCAGGCTTCAGGCTACAGTCTGAATTGAGGAAATGGACCGTGATTGCCAACTTCTGCTATGGAATATATTTAATCAATGATTCCTAATTTATGAACATTGCTATAATGATGAATAAGTATATTAATACACCCCTAACAGCTGCAGGGATCCTCATATAATTGAAATGATAAATAATAATAATAACAATGAAATATAAACAAATAGTGAAGTAAAATGATTTAATTTATTCTGCATAAAGTATTTTGATGAGTTGCTAGGCTAGTATAGAGAAGCTAGAATCATGGGAGAAGTTGTTGAAATCTATTTTATTTGGTAACTTAATTACTCACTGTTTTGAAAAAGAATTTTTCACCCATCTTTTTTTATTCTGATGATTCAAATTAGCAAAAAATAAATAAGCAAATAAAAGTCACAGGTACCGTATTTGCCGGCGTATAAGACGATTTTTTGGCCCTGAAAAATATGCCTCCAAGTGGGGGGTCGTCTTATATGCCAGGTACACTTCAGATAGACTGCCCATAGTGCTTGCCCCGTGCCATAGTGGCCTCCCGATGCCCGCCCACTTCATTCCACATACCGTTCAGGCATCAGCAGCGCTGCTGGGTGTATGCTCGGCTGTTATGCGATTTT
>NW_006383008.1:3356721-3360361 GCF_000327345.1 Myotis davidii
ATAAAAAGTTAATATGCAAATTGACCATCACGCCAACACAAGATGGCCGCCCCCATGTGGTCAAAAATGGCAACCTCCATGTGGATACAAGATGAGCATCACAAGATGGCCAGCAGGAGAGGGCAGTTGTGGGCAATCAGGACTACAGGGGAGGGCAGTTGGGGGCAACTAGGCCTGCAGGGGAGGACTGTTGAGGGCAACCAGGCCTGCAAAGGAGGGCAGTTGGGGGCGACCAGGCTGTCAAGGGAGGAAAGTTATGGGTGAATGGGCCAGTAGGGGAGGGCAGTTAGGGGCCACCAGGCTGGCAAGGGAGGGCAGTTAGGGGTGACCAGGCCAGCAGGGGAGCGCATTTGGGGGTGGCCAGGCCTGCACAGGAGGACAGTGGGGGGTGACCAGGCTGGCAGGGGAGGGCAGTGAGGGGTGACCGATCCAGTAGGGGAACACAGTTGGGGGCGACCAGGCCTGCAGGGGAGGAGAGTTAGGGGCAATCAGTCCGGCAGTGGAGGGCAGTTAGGGGTAGTCAGGCTGGCAGGGAGCAGTTAGGCGTTGATCAGGCTGGCATGGCAGTGGTTAGGGGGTGATCAGTTTGGCAGGCAGAAGCGGTTAGGGGCAATCAGGCAGGCAGACAGGTGAGCGGTTGGGAACCAGCAGTCTTGGATTGTGAGAGGAGGGATGTCTGACTGCCTGTTTAGGCCCAATCCCGGATCCCGGAGGATTGGGCCTAAACAGGCAGTCGGACATCCCTCAAGGGGTTCCAGATTGGAGAGAGTGCAGGCTGGGCTGAGGGGCACCCCCCCGCCCCAGTGCATGAATTTCATGCACCGGGCCTCTAGTATTATATACAATGGGTGCTCATTAAAATCATCTCATTCCTCTTGATCCCTGCCCTAGTTATTAATTTGATCAGTTTCTAATAAGATTTCACTGAGACTTGTATTCATATTTTGTCATTTTTTCAATTTTATGATGAAACAATCCTTATGCAATTTTTACTATTTTTTTAAATATATTTTTATTGATTTCAGAGAGGAAGGGAGAGAGAGAAAGAGATAGAAACTTCAATGATGAGGGAGAATCAGTGCCCAGCTGCCTCCTGCAGGTCCCACACTGGGGATCAAGCCCACAACCCGGGCATGTGCCATTGACCAGAATCAAACCTGGGACCTTTCAATCCATAGGTTGACACTGTATCCCAGGGGTGGGCAAACTTTTTGACTCGAGGGACACAGTGGGTTCTTAAACTGGACCGGAGGGCCGGAACAAAAGCATGGATGGAGTGTTTGTGTGAACTAATATAAATTCACAGTAAACATCATTACATAAAAGGGTACGGTCTTTTTTTTTTTTTTAGTTTTATTCATTTCAAACGGGCCGAATCCGGCCCGCGGGCCGTAGTTTGCCCACGGCTGCTCTATCCACTGAGCCAAATTGGCTAGGGCCAAATTTTACTATTTTCATTTTTTACTAGATTATAGATGCCACCACAGCTTGTTACCTGTATATACAGTACTCTACTGAACTAATACAACATATGCTGGTAAACATTGATTAGGACCTTGCTACTCAAACTGTAATTCAGGGACAAACCACATTTATGTCATCTGGGATCTTATTAGAAAACCAGAATACTGAATCAGAATGCATTAAAGTTCAAAAACCACTGCTTAGGACACAAACATAAAATATGGTTTGAGCTACTCAATGGGAATCTGAAATGACTTTATAATCTTGTTTATTTTAATTAGGAATTTATCCCAAGGGTGCTCTAACAAGTAGCGACTTAAAACTTGTCTAAAACTGCAAAATGAATCCAACTAAATGGGGGAAGTGTTTTTTAGCCAAGGAAATCAAAGTATACAATAGAAAGTTTTTACTTTTCAACTGACATTTCTTATACATATTGAAGGAGTCATTATGTTCATGTAGTTTTTTTTTTTATTACATAGTATGTTGGCCCAAGTGGAATTTTTATTACTTTTTTTATGCTAACAACTAAAATGTGACTGTTCCACAACTACACATAGCCCAATAAGAGGAATGTTTGCCATAGGATAAGAGGACTGAAATGGAGGATGCAGGCTACATTCACAGAACTAAAGTAGTCACTGTATTCACCCTAAGAGTCTATTTAACAACACTTCCTTCTTTGAAGATGAAGAGTCAACTCCTTTTCAGAGCCTTGATATACTTTAGGACATCATTCTCCAGAAAGGACTGCATTGGTCCTAACCCAGATTCGCATTGAGTTATACTTTAACATTAGGAAATTCACATGATTTTACTGTAAACCAGAGTTCCCCAGAGTACATGGTTGTGATGTTCACAATAGATGTTCAGGGTGATCTGTAGGGAGCAGATGACAATACTAAAATTTTATTTATAACTAGAGGCCCAGTGCATGAAATTCGTGCACTCTGGGTAGGGGGGTTATCCCTCAGCCCAGCCTGAGCCCTCTCACAGTCTGCGAAACCTCTAGGGATGTCCGACTGACGGCTTAGGCCTGCTCCCTGCTGATGGACATTCTTAGCACTGCCATGAAGGTGGGAGAGGCTCCCACCACTGCCGCTGCTCTCGCTAGCCATGAGCCCAGCTTCTGGCTGAGTAGCGCTCTCCCTGTGCAAGTGCACTGACCACCAGGGGGCATCCACCAGTTCACGTCATAGCAACAGGTCGTTCTGCCGTTTGGTCGATTTGCATATTAATCTTTTATTATATAGGATTATTATATTTCCTCATACTTCTCATCTTATACCAATTAATACTGTAGTGTGCACTGATAACTAAATTATTATTAAGGAAATACTCATGTCTTAGAGAAGCAGATCTTTTTGTGTGTGTGCATTTTTGGTTTTTTTTTACTTAAGGCAGTATATGTTCAAAATACAGAAACTTTTAGAAAAAACAAGCTCCAATATCTGTATAGAATATGTGTATATAATAATAGGTGTATCGGTTAATGTGGATTTTGTAATCAAAGAATACATGATAATTTTAAGAGAAACATCAAAAGTGCTTTATTCAAAGTAATGTCCATCGCTAGCTACACATTTCCCCCATCTTTCAGGTAATTTGTGGATACCGTCCCACTAGAACTTTTCTTGTTTTGAGGCAAACCATTCAGAGACTCAGTTTTCCACTTCTTCATACGTTTTGGAGTACTGATCAGAAAGTGCATGTGCCATCGATCAGAAAAAGTGGTAACCTAAAGGAGCAAGGTCTGATGAATACAGTGGGTGGGTTAGTATTTCCCAGGCAAGATCTTTTAACATGTCTTTAACTGGTTTTGAAGTGTGTGATGATGCATTATCATGAAGCAAAATTACTTTGCCGTGTCTTCTGGCACATTCTGGTCGTTTCTCGAACAAAGCGTGGTTCAAATTGACTACTAGTATTTGTTATCAGTTCCGATCAGTATTAATGGTTTAAGAAACTCATACTACACCACATCTTCCTGATCCCACCAAACACAGAGCATTGTCTTCTTTCCGAAGCGATTTGGCCTTGCTGTCGATGTCGAAGGTTGACCTGGATCAGCCCATGATTTTGTGCATTTGGGATTCTCCAAATAAATCCACTTTTCATCACCAGTCACAATTTGATGCAAAAAAGACATTCTTTTGTGCCATTTTAGCAACATTTT
>NW_006383008.1:3360437-3364056 GCF_000327345.1 Myotis davidii
ACTCTGTACACTGATAGTCCGACAGGAACCTTTATGACTCCGTTTGATATTATCAGTGGGACTTTTGCTGCTGCATCACTGATGACAGAGATTTTATATCAGGTTTATATTTCGTGCCCTTCAGAGATATGCACGAGCTACTACTTTCATCCATCAGGCTACTCCTCTTATGAGACTTAAAAAAATTCATCACTGAGAACAAAGATTCATAAGCATATGTGAATGAAACCAAAACACTGGTCGGATCTAGGAAGGCATGGAGAGTTAAGGCAGAGGCATAGAAATTGCTCTTCCCTCTCTCATCAATCCATGTCTATGGTCTTTAAGATAACTTGTTATGTAAAATTATTTATTTATCTAAGATGCACCTACACTGAATTTATCTGAAAAATTAAAAAGTCGATATTAAGAAAAAATTGGAAATGGAAGATTATAAGAGAGGGTTTCACGTGCCAGCAAAAGTCATTGGCTTGCCATGTTTGGCACACATGCCAGGGGTTGCCCACTCCTGACCTAGACGTTCTTTGTCTTTCACATTGAAATCAAAGCTTTTAAAGTGTTTAAACCAGCTTTCACAAGTATCTTGAGATAGAGCAAGTTCACCGTAAGCTTCTCAAAGTATTCAGCAGCACTTTTCTTCAAAATAAATTAACGAATTAAAACTTCCCGCAAATGCTCTCTTTTTTGGCACAATATTCGACATTTTTAAGAGTAAAAATATCTATGATGTTAACACCTTCAGAAAATTTAACATGAGTTTTGAAGCTTGTTGTCAATACAACAAAATAGTGTACATATCAAATCGCTTATATATCAATATATGTGTAACTCCATCTATTGAAAAAAATCCCCATTATTAACCACTACACCTAGTATGTATGTGAGAATAAATTTAAATATCATTTCTTAACAAAATTGATCAATATTTTGTATTTTATTGTTTCATTTAGAAATTTGTATTTCAGGAGAGCATTCTTTTTTATAATATATAACATATAGAGGGCCATAGACGTTATATGGTACAGGAAACTGGATTCATAATTTTTACTATAAAGTGTGAAAAGGCTCTTATTTCTATAAGCAAGTGATATTGGTTGCAACCAAGACAACATATAGATCTTAACTGTATAAATTGTAGTCATTTTAGCACACATAGAAGCCATATTTCATCTCACTTTGGCTTCCATTATCCTCACTAGATACTTATATATTTTTTATTATAGAATAACTCACCATAGTAGTCTTCAATTTATTTTTCTTATGATTCAATTCTAGCTGTCAGTTTTAGGTATAAATTAGGTAGCTTTAAAAAAAACTTTTATTCTCAACCCCCCCTAACTACTTTGAATGTTAAACCTTCTGAATATTTAGCAGGATTTTATATATTTAATGTTTGAATTTAATGGAAATAAACACAGATGTTTTTAAGTGAAAAAAAAATTATACTTTGAAGAAGCTGACAGTCATAAAACAGGACTCTCATCCATTTTAGTTGGCTTTATCCTTGTTGGGCTGTGTTTATAAGCATTAAAGGTAACTTTTTCACACTTACAATATTGAGATAGCCATAAAAGAATGAGGTTTATCAACATTTCTATTTGATGCCTCTATGTCATTCCCAGAGACACATTTCTACACTTAATTCTATTTTTAAAACAGTGGGTTATATATACCATAATCTTATTTTGTAAAGACATCTGTAGTTTCAAAGTAAATTAATACATTTTCAGAAATTAAAAAAATATTTTGCCATAGTTTGAATAGAATTAAAACATATGAATGACCTTTGACTAATTAATGACACACTTAAAGTTTAGTCAAAGAACCCACTGAAACTCCAAAGATCAGGATCATACTGTCTGTTGGCATAATTTTGAAACTTTATTATACGACTAGAGGCCCGGTGGCATGGATTCATGCACCGGTGGTGTCCTTCGGTCTGGCCTGCAGGGATTAGGCCAAAACCGGCTCTCTGACACCCCTGAGGGGTTGTGGATTGCGAGAGGGTGCAGGCCAGGCCGAGGGACCCCACCAATGCACGATCAGGGACTGGGTGTGACCACTGGAGGGCTATATATGTTTAGGTAGCTATACAGGTATGTTCCTAAATATAGTGTTATAGAAATAAAACACTGCAGAATGCAGATTGGTACAGCCACTACAGAAAACAGTATGGAGTTGCCTCAACAAATTAAATGTGGAACTACCATTTGACCCAATGATCCCACTTCTAGAAATATATCCTAAGAAACCTGAAACACTAATGAGAAAGAATATATGCACCCCTGTTTTTTTGGCAGCACAATTTACAATAGCCAAGATCTGGAAATAGTCCAAGTGCCCATCAGTAGTTGAATAGATAAAAAAAGCTGTTGGTACATTTACACCATGGATTACTACGCAGCATTATAAAAAAGAAGGATCTCTTACCCTTTGAGACAGCATGGAAGAATCTGTAGAGTATTATGCTAAGTAAAATAAGTCAGTCAGAGAAAGACAAGTATCACATGATCTCACTCATATGTGGAATCTAGTGAAAAAAATAAACTGACAAAAAAAAAATAGATCCAGAGACATGGAAGCATGGAACAGACTGATGAATCTCAGAGGGAAGGCAGCTGTGGGTGGGTAGAGATTAACCAAAGAACTTATATGTATATTTGCATAACCCATGGACAAAGAAAATAGTGTGGAGAAGGCCTGGTAGAGAAAGAACAGATGTGTATTGGAGAGGCTTAATGAAGGAGGGAAAAGGGGACATCTGTAATACTTTAAACAATAAAAATAAATAAGTAAATAAGTCACTATAAATTTAAAGGATTTTATAAAATAATCCTTAATTATCAACTTATATAAAAACCCTGGGTGGTGTAACATCACAACCGGGTCTGGCGACCAAGCGGAAGGAAGTCAGTCCTGCAGGGGTTGTCTTGGAAACAGCTGCACCCTCCCCTGAGTTGTTTTCCAGAGCTGTTTTCAGTGAGGGCAGGGTTTGAGGCAGGAACCTACCATCGGAGCATGGACCCAATGATGACCAAATGGAAGGAAGTCAGTCCTACAGGAGTTGTCTTGGAAATGGCTGGGCCCTCCCCCAAGCTGTTTCCCAGAACTGTTTCTTGTAAGGGTGGGGTTTGAGGCAGGAACCTGCCCTGGGAGCATGGAGGCATATCTTTATAAAGTGTGCCACGCCAACACGACCAAGGGTGAACCTGAGTGGGGGTGGCTGAAAGGGTGAACCTGAGTGGGGGGCGGCTCAAAGGTTTAGAAAAGACAGGCAAGAGAATGAAAGCCTGGTCTCAGTGGGACACTTCTTCTCTGAGAGACAGAGATCACACCCACAGCCATGTCTATTTTTTATAGCAGTGCTAGGAGGCAAAGTAAGGGTGTGACCAAGATGTTTACAACATTCTCCTGGGTTTCAATCCTACTCAGCTACATGCACCTGAACTCTATCAAGCCCACATCACTCAGGCACAAGGGGCCAGGTCTTCAGACCATAGGATCAAGCTTCCAACTACAGCTGTTGGCTATGATTGTGCTGGGAGGGCCCTGCCGTCCAAGCTGGGGCTTGCATGTGGCAATGAGAGGACTGTGCCCTCTCCTCCGTCCCAGGCTCCAA
>NW_006383008.1:3365157-3382493 GCF_000327345.1 Myotis davidii
CATTTGGGGGCCACCAGGCTGGCAGGAGAAGGGAGGGCAGTTGGGGGCGATTGGGCCAGCAGGGGAGGGTAGTTGGGGGCAGTCGGGCCAGCAGGGGAGCAGTTAGGCATTGATCAGCCTGCAGGGGAGTAGTAGGGGGTGATCAGGCTGGCAGGCAGAAGTGGTTAGGGGCAATCAGGCAGGCAGGCAGGAAAGCAGTTGGGAGACAGCAGTCCCAGGACTGTGAGAGGGATGTCCGACTGCTGGTTTAGGTTTGACCCAGGATCAGGCCTAAACCAGTGGTGGGACATCCCCTGAGGGGTCCCAGATTGGAGAGTGTGCAGGCTGGGCTGGGGGACTCCCCCCCACCAGTGCATGAATTTCGTGCACCAGGTCTCTAGTATATAGATAAAGTAACAACTTGGAAGTTGGAAAACCTGTGTTTGAATTCACCACTAATTAGTAGCATAACTCTGGATATGTATGTCAATTAACTTTCTGGACTTAATTTTCATCATGTATAAAAAGAGACAAAACCAACTTTATGGAATAATAGTAATTTCTGAATTATAAAGTAGATGATTTGAAATCCAGAAAACTCTAAAATTGTGATTTTTACAAAGAATTTCACAAAGTAGAGCAGTTTTTAAGAATTAAGTCAATAAGTCTTCCCATTGGGTTCAGTGCCAAATTAAACTTAGTATGTATGTATATGTGTGTATATATGTGTCTATATACGATTAGCAATTCTATTTTTAAATTTTGAACAATATATTATCAATACTTTCATTTTTATCTCTATGCTCCAAATTCTAATAAGGTTTAACAATGTCTCAAACTACCGAAGTGACAGTTATTTCATTATGTCTTCTATGAAGTAACAAAAGTATTGTTCAATATCTAAGTATTCAGAGATTTTAAAAAGTCTAAAGCAATAGTTTTTTTTTCATCCTTTTTACTTTCCATTAATCAATGCTTAACATGAACTATCCTTGCCTGAAAAATTACAAGCTAGTAAAAATTCAGAAAAACATAAAAATAAGATTTATAAGCCATAATAAAAGATCTGCTTCCAAAAAATAGTCATTTTTTCAAATGTATATTCTTATAATGTATACATTATTTCAAATGCATATTCTTACAGTAATGTAAACAAAACCTGTGGCCTCTATTGAAGACATAAAGAGGAAGTAATTTTTAGTAGAGAAACACGAGTTCCAAAAGAAAGTATCTTTTAAAATACTGTTCCTAAAGATGTTTTAAATTTGCCACAGAACTATTGACTCTCTTCATAGAACACTTTAAATTTTTGTATAAGCAGAGAATGAAGATAGGAAAATAAAAAGTAATATGATTTAGACTGAATATTTATTTGCTTAATAATGTAAAAAATGAACATGGAATTTTTAAACTAAACTTGAAGAGGTCTGTAAGCCATTTATTATTGAGCCTTATAACAGCAGTAGTTCTTTTTCAAAAATTTTTGTGATATATATGATGCTTCAGTAAATGCTAATTGTGGGGGAAAAGGTATATTCATGATTAACACAATGGAATCTCCAAATAGTAGATTTACTTCTTTAGTTGCAAGTTTAAACATTAAGCTAGAGGAATACATTTCATTTTGTTTTATTTTATGTAGATTAAAAATGGCTCAGCCATACTCAATAGCTAATGATTGCTAGGAAATAACCAGGTAATTTTATTACAGTTTGAAAAGTTATGATTGGGTTTTTTTGGGAAAATGGGTAATATTTGAATAATTTAAAATTATAAGGTCACCCTAGCCAGTTTTCCTCAGTGGATAGAGTATTAGCCTTTGGACTGACGGGTCCTGTGTTTGATTCCAGTCAAGAGCACCTGCAGGGGTTGAGGGCTAGGACCCTGGTAGGGGGCGTGCAGGAACCAGCCAATGAGTGATTCTCATCATTGATGTCTCTACCTCTTCCTCCCTCTCTCTTCCTCTCTGAAATCAATTAAAATATTATAAGGTCAAACAATGTAAGCAGAAAGTGTTCCAGTTAACTATAAACCTAAATTAACAATTTCTCATTTTAAACTGTTACCAAATTAATCATTTCAATACATTTATTCAAATAACTTGCTGTTTTTTACCAAAACAGAACATTGATTGTTGGTTTATTGGCTACTTATCTGAAGTATCTAGAAACATCCACTAAAATGTTGATGCTAAACATATTGTTACAGACCTTTCACACATTCAGAGATAGAAAATGCATTAAATCCAATAAAGCAGCACTTTGTATGAAGTCTATGATAAAATGTGAAGATAGATTTATTTGTGATCTAGATTATTTGTAATACATTTTAAATACTATTAGCGAATACTTTAAACAGTATAATTATTAGCTCTTAGATTTTGTGTTCCCAACCGGTCTAACTTAACTGCAGTGGATTAGATTGTAGTTATATGAACACAATTACTGGACCATGGCATGGTTTGTTTGGTGAGCTCAGCCATCTTATCTGATTTGAATTACTCCACAGTCACTCTAATCAATTCAGCTGTGATCAGTGGTTAAATATAGCTGGAAAAAATCAGCCATGAAACAGTCAATTTAGAGACTATCTAAAAATACAAACATACTGTGAGGAAAATAGATTCTAATGATAACAACAAAAAAAGAATAAAACAACTGAAAATAAGTTGGGGTGAAATATACCTTAGTTTAACACTAGAAAACCTCTAAATAACTTAGGGATGTAAGAAGCAATTTCTCAACATAATGTGCATCTTTCTCTAATTCTCTTCTTTCCTTATATATTTTTTGTAGGAACAAGAGAAATAATTTTATACAGAAATTTTCTCTAAAAAAATCCTCTGTTTACACCATCTATTCACTCTATTCCTCATTCAAAGAGTAATGGAAAGCATAATCCTCTGCTAAATTTGCTGTGGAAAATCCCATTGCATCTCAAAGCAGTAATCTTTCTAGTCAAAAGATAACATTTTTAAAGGTTGAATTGGACCCCTGTGTTTTCCTTAACTAGACACCTGAGAGTGAAAGACACAACTGTCAAGATGTCTCCTGACTGGCACTATGGGAAACTTAATCCATTTACACACTAGTGTGATGTTCTTCTAGCAGGAAGCCAGAATATACTAATAAAATGCTTCAATTCTTTATTAAAATTTCTCTGTTTCTTTCCTCCAAAAAAAAAAAAAGGCTGTATAGTGCAGTTTTAGGGTTTTGAGGAGTGAGAAAGTGAGCTATTTTCTTAGAAACTAGGTAAGTGAAGGAGCATAGGACAAGTTAGATAATTATAACTACATTCAAATAAAATAAAAAGCATACATCTTGGAACAAGGTAAACATGCATACATTTTTTAAGGTAAATTATTTTAAGTAGGTCCCATATAATGAAATGAATTTGTTTAGAATCTAAGACACACATAAAATCAAAGAACAGTTAAGTGACCGAATTTCAAAGAATTAGCTTCAGAATAAAAAAGTGTAAGGGACATCAAACTAAGTTTGGTATTGTCATTATAGAACCTCCCTCCACTTTAAAAGCATATAATACATTTGAAGACGAATTAAAGGATGATTATTTCGTTTGTAGAGAACACAACCTATTCCTATAAAAGAGATGAGACTCTGAAGACTAAGCCAAACTTTTAAGATTAGATCGTTTTTTTCTTTTTTCTATCATCAAATCTAGCATCAATGACTTTAGGATGAAAATCTATTCTAGATGTATATAGGTCTATGTATACACTTATTTGAACACATATATTAACATACATCTGGATACTCATATTTTACACACACACACATATATGTTAAGATTCTTTTGTACTAATGCAGTGAACTGCTGTCATCAATTTTTTCAAGTACTATTCAGAAATTTGCTTTGGTTTCTCAAAAATCAATAAAGAAATGAGAAATGTTTCTTAAATAGCAGGGCTGACATTATAGGTTTTTTTTTATTGAGTACCACCTGACAGCTAGATAAAAAACAACAATGAACTGCTCCTGTGGTAAGTGCTATATCAACTGAAAAATATTTACTGTTCCTATTAAAAATGAATTAGCCCAGGCAACCTTTTAATTGAAATCTTTATCACATTTCCTTTCTATTTAAATGCAAATGTAAAATCCTTTTACAAACTAATAAAAATCAGAAACTAAAAAGTGAACTCTAACTTGTAGTTGGACCTAAAATAAATTCAGGACCAACATACAAATGAAATAGTAAAAGTTTTAAAGTGACTTTTACAGAATTCAATATAATTTGGCTATTATTTTAAAAATTTCTAAAATAATTGTTCATTGCAAGTGTTGAATTTTATTTTTATGTCAACTGATATGTAGAATATATTTTCTGCTACTTTCTTAGAATAGTAGAAAACCATAGTTTGTCTTTGATAAACTGCTTATATCACTGTAATTCATTACGTGATAAAACTTTTTTTCTACATAGAATATTAATAAATGCTTACATTGTGAATATAACATTGTATATTTAGGCTTAAGCAGAACTATGCATATATTAGGTATTGGGACCACTGGATGTGACATAAGCCACGGTGTGAAAGAGAAAGAAAAATTAAGAATTGTTTCATGACTCCTGTTGCAAGCGAAGAACCAAGGTGCAGTCACGTGGAATTGATAAATTGGGGGTTATATTCAGCAGTGGCTTTAGTACCCAGCAATGCAAAATCTTCATCTAATTGTTTAACCTTTATGGACTTGTAATCCTTAGTTATTCTAACAGCTTTTTAAAAGTGTCTGATATGTAGGACCTTTGAGAGCTGCAACTCTTATAAGTATATGTTTCTTATGAAGTTTTATGAAAGTGTATGTTTGTTACCTAAGTAACCAGGTTCTGTAGGGGACAATCTGGAACCAGATGTCAGCCCTCTTAACTTTAGGTCGTGTCCTGTGGAATCTGATGAGTATATACTTTTAAGGTACTTAGTTGATTTGTGTTTAATTGTATACATATGCTGTATTATAAATCTCTTTTGAACTTCTGTCCACTTTTTAACCTCCAAAGATCTGATGTAAATGTCCTTACCAATGAGGGAGAGAATATTCATGGTGCTTGGTAAGCAAGTGTATGTTATTTACTAGAAAAGTATCCCTTAATTATTCTACCTTTTCTACTTCTGATACACACTTGACAGTAGTTAATATAAAATCTGCATAGAGCCCTTAGAATATACTTTTTTCTAAATTACCCTCCTGTTACTGAGAAATTGGCACCAATAGACCTAAATCATTACTTATACACCATGGTATTGAATTTAAAAAATAGACATGTGTGGTTGCTGCCTTCTTCACACCCCCGCCCCACAGGCACGATTTTCTTGCCTCTCTCTTTCTCATGAGTTCCAAGGGCCCTTTTCTTGCCCCTGCAACTAGCTTCCTGAGCTAATTTCTTCTATGGCTCACTTTTTCAACCTCTGTGACTTTCTAAGTAAACTTTCTCTTATAGAAAGAAAATAGATGCGTGCTTAATACACATTAATTGCAAAATGCTTATAGGACACATTTGTATACATCAGGTTGCCCTATATTGCAAACCTTACCCTGAATTTGTGGCATTTCTTTTTTATCAGTCTTGACGGACAGCCTTATCAAACTCCTTTGCAGCCAGGGTATAGGTAAAGAACCAATGCTTGGCCTACCGCTCACTCTCATTTTGAATTAGAACACAAGAAGCAGGGCCTGCATTTGGACTACAGGGGCTGCATTGTGATACCCAGGATTTTAAGACAGAAGAGTTTGCAGGGACAGCTAGGATCAGAGCCAGCCGTGCTAGGGAAGACCTGAAGATGCTGCTGTCCAATGGATCTGAGCAGCGTCCTCTCTGGGAAAGATCTAGGGTGTGATCTCGACAGCAGTTCCAGATGAATAGCCTTCTTATGTGCCTGCCCACTTTCCTGAGTTCAGTACTCTGGATTTGTAGCAATTCAATGACATCCCCACAATTCCTTTCAATAAATTTACTTTCTGAATAAATCACCGAGGTGATACCCATTTCTTGCAAATTAGAAATTTGACAAACATAATGCATGATAAAGAATTTAAAGCATTGTTAAAAGTTCTCAAGTAAAAACTGCTTTAAAATGCAGAGAGGAAGAATGTGGTTTTAAATTTAGCACAACACAACTTAGTTGGAAATTAGAAAAATAATTATTTGATGGAAATCACTGTAAGTTCTGGAAAACTTTGCCATTCATGTATTAACATGGCTTAATTTAACGCTGATCGTTTGCTCCTTAATAATGCAAGAGGGTTGGCAACACACAGCTAACAATACTAATTCCTATATTCATGAGTCTCATCATGGGGTAGAACAGAGACTCCTTTCCTCAACATTTTAAAGGGTTTCAGAACCCTGCTGCTTGGGTGTATGAAACATTGCGGTCTGTGTCTAGAACATTCCAGGACCCCATGGAGCTTTGTGATTCTCTAAGAATCTTCTTTCCAGAGAACACTGAATAGTGTTGCTGAGTTGATTCCAAAATTCTGCCTCTATGCAATTAGCAAGGGCCAAAAAGTTAAGTAAAAGCCGAGCGCTCATGATTGTGAGGTCAATGGAAAAATAGATATATGTGTTTTTCTGTTGGTATGAAGAGCTACAGGAAGCACAAAGTGACATAATCATCCTAGAGATTCTCTTTATGTCCCATCTGTGTTGTTGTTTCTATAATCTCTGTCCCATGTATTCTTTTCTTTTTCTTTTGCTTTATTTTCTCATCTTGAATTGCCAGCTTCTCCAATAACTTTCAGGAAAGCTATATATGTGGAGTAAAGTGTTTAGGATCTTGTATTTCTAAAAATGCCTATATTTTATCTTTTCTCACTTAATTATTTAGCTGGGAATCTCCTCAGATTAAAAGAAAACTGTTTGTTATAGACATTTCCAGGACATAGAGAATAATAATACCCTGATCTCCCTGTGCCCATCACCCAGCTTTAGAAGCTTTAGAATCCATCAACTTTCAGATATACTTGTTTCATCTATTCATACGTGTGTGTGTGTGTGTGTGTGTGTGTGTGTGTGTGTGTGTGTGTGTGTGTATTTGCAGGAGAGGGGGAAATAACAAAGATTTACATGTTTTTATTTATTGATTTTTAGAGAGAGAGAAAGGAAGGAAGAGAGAGGGAAAATCATTGATTTGTTACCTTCATTCTTTTTATATATGTTCTGACCAGGGATCAAGCTGCAACCTTGGCATTTTGAGTGGACACTCTAACCAACTGAGATACTTGGCCAGAGCAAGACAGGGAATTTTTTTAAAAATATATTTTATTGATTTTTTACAGAGAAGGAAGAGGGATAGAGAGTTAGAAACATCGATGAGAGAGTAACATCGATAAGTGGCCTCCTGCACACCCCCTTCTGGGGATGTGCCCGCAACCAAGGTACATGTCCTTGACCGGAATCAAACCTGGGACCCTTGAGTCCGCAGGCCGACGCTCTATCCACTGAGCCAAACCAGTTACGGCAAGACAGGGATATTTTAAAGCAAATTCCAAAAATTATGATGGCTATTATAAGCATGTCAGTATATATCTATACTAGATAAGAGCTATTTTAAAAAATATATTTTTATTGACCTCAGAGGGGAAGGGAGAGGGATAGAGAGCTGGGAACATGAGTGATGAGAAAGAATCATTAATCAGCTACCTCCTGTGTGCCCCCTATCAGGGATTGAGCCCACAGCCTGGGCATGTGCCCTGACCGGAATGGAACCATGACCTCCTGGTTCATAGGTTGATGTTCAACCACTGAGACACACTGGCTGGACAAGAGCTATTAAAAAAAACACACACAAAAAAAACAACAACAAAAAACCACCACAATATCAGTGTCACAATCAATAAATCAAATATTTTAAAATATTTTTAGTAACTAGGTCATGTTTAGTGTTCCTCAACTACCTCTACTTTTTTTAAGTTGGCTGATCAGAATAAAGATGCAAGCAAAGAAGACCGACACGAATCAGATTTCAATATCTAACAATTCTCTTGTTATCCCCATCATCCTAGCATGGATTTTTTGAAGAAATTGGTCTTTGTTGAGCAGAATTTTGCCAGTTGTGTCTTACTGACATTAACGTTTCTATCACTCCACTATCTCATAGTTTCCAAGGTTGTTCTGAGAAATTCAAAGAACTCTTTATACACTCTATTCCAGGCCATTCCAGGGACATTGTAGAATTTTTTTTGTTCCTTTGTAATTATATAGCTTGGCTTGGTTCTATTTTCACATATTTACTAGGCACTCTATTGGCTCTTCTAATATGGAAACTGTTTTTTGTTTTTTTTGAATATTTTATTGATGATTCCATCTTTCTGTTTGTTTCTCAGGTCTATTTTGGGGGGAACTTCATGAATTTGTATGTTGGACCGTCTAGTGTAATTGACCATATTTTTTATAATCTCTCTTACTTTCCATATTTTTCCTTTTTGATGTTTTGTCAGAGAAGTGTCCTCAACTCTTTTTAAATTTCTAATGAGTTTCCTCTCAGGCTAGCATCATTTTTATTTCTAGGAACTCTTTATTCTTTTTTTTCTATGACATCCTCTTATTTTTTATGCATATAATACCTTCTCTTCTTATTTTGAAAATATTAATGGTTATTATTTCCCTTGTCTTTTAATAGTCTATGACTCCTCCAAGTTTTTAAAAAATATATCCTGATATTTATTGTTCGTGTTAGAGGGTTTGTATGTACATCTGTCTGTCTCTGATTTTCTTCTAAAGTGACAGCTAACTATAAACTCTTAGCTGTCATGAGGCTCACCATGGGTTTCACTGTAAGGTCGTCTGGATAGACCATTTTCTGTAAATATAGGTGTACACATGTCTTTCCTCTTAGGCTATTCAGATTCTCCAGAGAAGGCTTTATCTAAGAACCCTAAAGGCAAGATTTGATGGAAAATGGCTTGCATCTCTGCCTGGTGTATAAATATTCATTTTTATGACTTGTATGAAATACAGAATTTCTGCCCTGAATTCTCCCTACTTGTTGTCCTTCCTAGGAAATAATCTTTGCTTTACAGACTGCTTAAGAATATGTCCCCAGTCTTCTTTGGAGATTAGGAAGAACCATTGTTGCAGGTCAGGTTTCTGTAAAGGGGCTCTGAGATTGAACTAGTGTGCAAGATGTTCATAAAGGCAGTTCCTTGGTTTTGATACCTGTAGACACCAGGGAAAGAAATTGTACTTGTGCAGAAGGAAAAGTCAAGCTGTGATGTAGTCCCAGTGACATATTCGACTGACCCACAGAGAGTATGGGAACTAGAGTAACCCTTCAGAGTTGTCCCTACTTTGGCTTCAGTAGTTAGAAATTTATTAGCTTGCATGATTAGCCATTAGCATGGGCCACCCAGAGTAGCAGTGATACCTTGGATAAAATGGCCTTCTGTAAACTGAGGAAGCCCCTGAGGAGACTGACAGCTAAAGTCTGTCTGTGGCAGCACTCAGAACATCAGGGTCACATTAGTGTCCAGCAGTGCAGGCATCCACAGACCTGCAATGGGGGAGGACCGGGGGATTCTAACTAACTCTTCGATAATTCTCCCGTTTTCTCTCTGCCTGTTTTCTCACTTCAAGAAGCATCAGTGCTTCCCACCTCTACATCTTTCTGTGGTTCTGTTGTTAAATTGTGTCACTCCACTCTCCCCACTGCCAATTTAGGATTCAGCTCTCAGATATGCTATGTCAGTCACATCTATCATCATTCCAGATTCAAAAAAAATTATTGCTGTTTTATCTTTCCCTGTTTTCTTTATCATTGTGAGTTTATGACTCTTTGAAAATCCTTTCTTTCTTTTTAGTGGAAAGCAAAAATTAATGGGTTTATTCAACCCAACATCTTTATTCATATGTCCCTGGCCTCATTCTCATATTTGAAGTTTTATGTTTCCCTTTACCTCACATTTTGCTTATTTTTTTTCCAAAAGTTTACTATGCATTTTAGTTATTTTATATACTCCTTTTTTTTTCCTATTCATAGATGGATTAAGTGGAAATCATGTTTTCAAAACCTATCTCATAACTTTATTTAATTTTTAAGTATCCTCTAATAGTGTCTTATGTCTTCAATAAGGATTTTTCTACATATGGAAAATAAAGGAGCTCTTACTATCTCTACATAACATATTCTGTTGTAAGATGTTTCAAGGTAGTCATAATAGCTGAAAAGAGCGATTCCCCTCCCCCCCAAGTTTGGGGCTCTCTACATTTTTCTTTTCTCCTTCTAATGGGATCTGAACATAAACTAGTCCTGGTAGGACTTCTCTCTAAAGAAAAATTGTGTGTATAGTGTAACATTTGTAATTTTGTAAGTACATTTTAAAGAAGAAAGTATTGACTTTCTCAAGCGCTGACCTTATTTACATAATATTTATTTAAAACATCTCAGTGTAAAATGAATAACATTTGCATTTTTGCTCAGAATTTTACCTTCTTGCATAATTGAGAATTGAGATAAATATCTTTGGCCTGCCCTTGATCTTGAAATTTATTTTCAAAATACATCTGGAGCCATTCATAAATAAGCATCTATAATATATATTCATATAGCAAATGGATGCATGTCTGGCACTTTAAATCATTAGTGTATTGGGTTTGTCAATTTCCTACCTACTTCTCAGTTTTGAAAAAAAAATATATAAAAAGCACAAACATTTAGAAAAGGAATAGATATTAGTAATTCAGTTATCATAACACTAATGCTGCTGCTGAGAGCTATGAAAGGGAACATTTATCATGGGTCACAAAATAACAAGGTTAGGATATATCTGAGTAATCCATAAACCATAGGAACAACCCAGTGTGGTTCTTAGATTCAGTGGCTCAGGTCAGTCTTGTGAATATAGTTCAAGTGCTGATATGAAAGTAGCAAACTTTGTCCAACAAAGGAAAGGAACTTTGCTCATTATAATACTAAGTACACAAGGTGATTCATACTTCACACATGATATAAGCTGCCGTATAGAAGGATATACTTATGTATAAATAGTTAAAACTGACTTTTTTTTCTTCCTGGAAATCTAGTAAATGCTGAATCAGCCTTTTATTTGATCTTCCTTTAATGCAAACCTCAGCTGCTCAGTATAGAGGGAGCTGACAGAGGAAACATATCAAACTCCATTCCCCGAACGCTGGTGTAAAAGGTTCCTGTCTGGTAAATGGCAGTCTATTAAGGTTCTTCCTAGACTTAAATCAAAGTACTACACAGAAAGATCTTTCTCTGTGTGAATAGTTCTCTACTCTCTCGGTGAGAGCCTAGGCCTCTGATTTTGTGGCTGGTCTGGCCCTGCTAAGCCCACACTGCACAGTGTGTGGCTTCTCATTCCCTATGGCTCTTGGTGGTACAGGAAGTGGATAGGGAGGCAGGGATGCTGTCGAGATCGCCTTACTCTCTCCTCTCTGCAAATAAGGGGCTAAATCCAATCGACACACACTGAAGTAAACAGACAGTGACATATTTGTAGACAAATTGTCATACTGTAGATTATTCACAAAACAAATTGTTTCTGATTTACACTCATAGATTAGAGGGGGGAAAGTCTGCCAGCACCAACAGCTGCTCTTTTCAAGAGAAACAAGCATTTAATGAAAAAGTTAATTTAAAAATAATGTTCCACTGTTGCTAAAATTCCTTAGGGGAAACATTTAATACTGCTTAAAACTAAAGGAAAATATATTTGTTTCAAGTTCATTTTGAAATATCCTAGTTTCCACAGGGAATATAATAGGTCTGCAGTTAAGATCTTGGAATCATTTGAACTTGCTTCATGTTGACAGAATATTTTAAATGTAATAATAAAATAATACCATAATTGTTCAAATATTTTTTCCTATGGCTGTCTTCTCATTCATCATGTGTTTAGTAGTTTCCTTACAATAAGATTTGAGCTTAAAAAACATATGTCATCTTCATGGAGAGTCTATTTTGTCAATTAAGATACAAACATATATATTTCTTGAGGACCATTTAGAATCACCTGGAAGGCACCACTGAAACTGCTCACAGAGAGAATTTAAGATCAGGTCAGCTTTCATGAAGATTGTGTGACCAATTATACTTGCTTCAGGGGGCAATATCACCTTTAATGGCCTCCTCCAGTCTTTGGGAAATCAATCTCTATTGATATCATTGATTACAAACAACCTTCAGGGCTCTACATCCAACTTCCAAAGTCTACTACCTTATTCAGCTCCTTCAGTCTACAATGTCCTCCATGGATTTTTTTCCAAGGAAATGTCATTTCCTAAATTTTATTTCTTTTGGTTTGGCTTCAAGGTGTTAACTATCTAAATTTCAGGAATCAATTTGAACCTGTTACCTATTCATGGACAAGAGTTAGATGATAACTTGCAAATAGAATGTGCATAGGCTGGTCATTTTACATTATAAACTTTTAAAACTGGGAAAATATGTATTCTTGGTTAGTCTGACCTGTCATTGCTGCTCTAGTCATACTCTACAGCAGCGGTTCTCAAACTGTGGGTCGCGACCCCTTTGGGGGTCGAATGACTCTTTCACAGGGGTCGCCTAAGACCATTGGAAAACACATATATAATTACATATTGTTTTTCTGATTAATCACTATGCTTTAATTATATTCAATTTGTAACAATGAAATTGGGGTCACCACAACATGGGGAACTGTATTAAAGGGCCGCAGCATTAGGAAGGTTGAGAACCACTGCTCTATAGGCTGACCTAGCCTAACCTAACCTACCACTCTGCAGGATTAATTTTGCCTCACATTGCCTCTCTCCTTTTCTCTTTCATTATGTTAAGCTATAAAAAATATCCCTGATTTGTATACATTCCCTTGGTCTGATTAGATAGACCAAATATTGCAAATACAGTTTATATTTTGTAACTTATGTCTCACCTTTTAGCATTGCTATTGAAAACTCCTAGTTTCTCAATGTATTTTAATCCCATTTCCCTCTTTAATGTCATTATAACTGAATAATATATATACAATCATTTTTGTATAATTTATATTATATAATATTTGTTGTTTTTAATACTTTAAAACTTTTAAGGGTATATATGTCATGTAATGGTTTTCCCCTTCAAGAAGGAACATATATGCTATTTAAAAGCATTTAAAGTGCTAATTTCCTTCTGTATTTCTTTTATTATCTTCAATATTTAATCCCCAATGCAGTGTCTAATTTTTTACTCTCTGGAAAATAATTAAGAACATAATATTTGTCAAAATACATCAGAACCAGAGGTAGCACCGTAAATTTTTTGAAGTTGTTATTCTTTGTTGTTGACAGTGAAAACCTTGATGTATCCAAATGACACTCCAACCAACTGAGCTACTCAGCTAGAGCAAATCATAGATCTTTTTTTTTAATTGATCTGTTGACAGAGAGGAAGGGAGAGGGATAGAGAGTTAGAAACATCGATGAGAGAGAAACATCGATCAGCTGCCTCCTGCACACCCCCTACTGGGGATGTGCCCACAACTGAGGTACATGCCCTTGACTGGAATCGAACTTGGGATCCTTCAGTCCACAGGCTGACACTCTATCCACTGAGCCAAACTGGTTAGGGTCATAGATCTTAATGTTTAGTTCTGTGATCTTGGAAATGTGATTTTATTACTCTGTGATTCACTTTCTTAAACTGGCCCACCCTCAGAGCATTGTAGCAATGTTTATTTTCATATATGTGGCTTAGGGCAGTGTTATATAAATGTTAGTGTTATTATTGGAAAAGGTGGGTAGTAAGGCAACATTTAGAGAGCTAGTATTCAAAGTCTTAGAGGATGTGGAGCAATGTCATCACAGCTGTGGCTTAGCAAAAGGAGCAAAGCAAAGACTCAATCATGAGGACTAAATTTCCAAGGTCAGTTGATTTGAATAAGTACAAGGAAAGAAAAAAAAAGCCTAGGTGTGAATGTTGGATGTAATCTGGATAGGATTGAGATTCCGTACAGGGCACTCCTGAAAGGAAAATTTTCAGGTGGGGCTTGCAGTAAGGAATAGAAAGATTTAGTGACAGGGCTCTAGAAAGGCCTTTGGAGGTGATTTGAAAATATAGTTGGACTTTATAAACTTTATTTGGGAAAAATGCTCCAAATTTCAAACTACTTCTATGTGAATGTTTAAAAATAATTTCATCTTGCCATGGCTGGTGTGGCTCAGTTGGTTGGAGCATTGCCCATACATCAAAAGGTGGTGATTCAATTCCTGATCAGGGCACATACCTAGGTTTCAGCTTTGATCCTCGGTCAGGATGTGTGAGGGTGTGAGGGAGGCAACCAATGGATGTTTCTCTCTCACATTGATATCTGCCTCTCTCTCTCTGCCTCTCTCTCTCTCTCTCTCTCTCTCTTTCTCTCTTTCTCTATCTGTCTCCCACTCTCTCTCTCCCTCCCTCTCTCTAAAGAGCAATAAAGTAAATAAAATTATTAAATATAATTTTATTTTAAAGTTCTTATTTAGCACAATAAAAGTACCTACATATGGTTTCATCTTTCAGAAACAAATTAAATTCCAGAAGATTTGAAATATCCAAAGAGCAATTAAAATTGCTAAAGAGTACTGAAAATTTAAATTATACATTCCTAATAGCCAATGTTCCATACCACTCTGAGCAGCTACATGAGGTCAGGCGGGCCATAGAAACCTTCAGTTTTCTGTTCCTTTATGACACTAGTCCAGATCATCTTTTGCCCTCTCACCTTCTCTCTGTGTTATAGGCTATCACACCACACCAGGCTATTTCCCATTTCTTTCTAATTATGACCATCAAATAAAATACTATAAAGGTATGTGCAAGGAGCCAGCTGGGTGTTCAGACTATTCATGTTTGCGCACAACCCTGTCAGAGGACTCTCAAAGGCAACGTGATGACCTCCCTCTGAAGGGCAGGAGGGATGAAGGGAACACCTGTTTATGCCTTGTGCTATTGCTACCCAAATTTCCATGGCTTGAAGAAGCAAAGCAGGGGAGGGAAAATGAGAGTGAGATTAGCCTCACACAGAGTGGCTAGACCCTTTTTCTTTCTTCTCAGAGTAGTAGAGGTCACGTAAATCTGAAATGGTCACCCAAATCAGAGCTAAGAGGACAGTTCCAGGTTACTGAAGGGAGGGAATAGAAGGGAGAAATGATCAGAAAGTTAACTTGTCTCTGCCTAGCACTTCACATTTCCACAGACCCAATTTTATTTAATCTACCCAGCAATATGATGGCTATAAATCCTCTATAACACAAAATAACTCTCTTCTTTCTCTGATTCAATAAAATACAACAAATAATGCAAAAAGCCTGTTTTTATTATTTTCTAATCCTTATCTAAAACATTTTGTTACATTGTATTACTTTCCAAAAGTTATTTAAACATTTCATTGTATTTTTGTTTTATACCATAGGATATTTTTATTCTATAGGGAAAGCACTTAGTAATTTAAAGTGTCAAATCTAAAATTAACCAAACTTTTCCCTGAGTACCTGAGGAGAAGAGGTGAGTAGGTGAACTAATTTATGAGTTAATAATGGAACCCACACTTTAGAATTAATTAACGAAAAAACATAACTACTTATTGGTTCATACAAAGCAGAATTGTCCTGAGATAAGCAATAAACCAGTGCTATAACCATAAAAAGGACAAAAGTAAGCCTTTTAATGCATACTGCTCGTTCTCAGTGGTATATGTTTTTATTAGTATTGTTTCTATATCTTTATAATTGGACTAGTATTTTTGACGTTAATAAGCATGCATCTTTGCCTGCCTGGAGTGGCTCAGCTGGTTAGGTGTCGTCCTGTGCACTGAAAGGTTGCCAGTTCAATTCGCTGTCAAGGCACATACCTGGGTTATGGATTTGATCCCTGGTTGGTGCACATACATACAGAAGGCAATGGATCAGTGTTTCTCTCATCTCTCTCTCTCTCTCTCTCTCTCTCTCTCTCTCTCTCTCTCTCTCTCTCTCTCTCTCTCTCTCTCTCTCTCTCTCTCTCTCTCTCTCTCTCTCTCTCTCTCTCTCTCTCTCTCTCTCTCTCTCTCTCTCTCCCTATCTCTATCTATCTATCTATCTATCTATCTATCTATCATCTATCTCTCCCTGCCTACATTCCTCCCTCCCTCCTTTCCTGTCTCCAAGCATGCTCTATGGTGAGGACTTAAAGAAAGAAATAAGCATGGATTGTTTGCATTTAAATTCTAAGTGTGGCATGGACACTTTTAGAGGACACTTACCATGAAAGTCACATAAGTCAGCTAAACTAATTAATGTATATCAATTTTTCTTGATATCCTTCATTTCCCACCCCATCTCCTTGATGGTTAGTTATAGAATTAGAATGTTGTTATTTTGCATGGTTCATATCCAAAGGCATTTATAAACTTAATTTGCTTTTCACATTCTCATATTTAAGGATTCATGTTAAGATAAAGTGGTAACACATGGCAACTTCCACCAGCCTGGAGTCCCAGCTGGTGGTGCTTGGTTGTTAAATAATCATCCAGCTTTGCTTTTGTCATCTGGAGAAAAGAAGGTTTAATAATGCACTTAAAATGAGAATTTAAAAAATAATAACAACAAGCAAAATGTCCTTGATAATATTTACAGAGGCATAAGATTAGTCATCACTGAACATGTTTTATCTTCTCTAAAGATAGGTTAACTGATTCGTAGCCAGGAATGAATTTGCACAGCAGTTTAATGGGAGGACTGAAAAGACATAGTCGTGGGAGGAGGTGAGGTCATTAGAATGCAAGTAAAGAGTGACTATGTGCGGTGTCTGGAACACACCCACTTGAGTTATATGCCATGGGTATTTTTATAACCTTTGCACTATTACTCATTAAAGAAATACAAGCTTAATTTATTTTGTTAGTGAATATTCACTTTGATTTTCTTGCTAATGTTTTCCCAGAAGTTACATTAATTCCAATAATAGTATGGCAGTTGTTTGGATAAAACTTTAAAAAAAGCATTTCAAAAAGTACCCACACAAACTGATAGGAACAATATTCAGTTTCACAAATGAGGCAGCCAAAGCACAGGAAAGTATTTCAGTAACAATTACAGAGTCAATTAAAAGGTAGAGTCAGTCTGACTTGTTTCTTTCAGCAGCGTCTTGTAGTTTTCAGTGACCTGGTACATCACTTCCTTGGTAAGTTTATTCCCAAATATTTTCTCCTGGTGGAATATATGTGAAGCTGGGTTAGAATCCTATCTAATAAAAGACAAAAATGGTAATTGGCGTACGACCGCTACCCTTTTCATTGGCTAATCAGCGAGATATGCAAATTAACTGGCAGCCAAGATGGCGGCAGGCAGCCAGGCAGCTGATGCGAACAGGGAGGCTTGCTTGCTTCAGTGACGGAGGA
>NW_006383008.1:3383369-3400484 GCF_000327345.1 Myotis davidii
GAGGGGCTGGGAGTGGTAGGGGAAACCCAGCAGGAGGAGCTGGGAGTGGGAGGGGAAATCCAGCAGGAGGAGCTGGGAGCGGGAGGGGAAACCCAGCAGGAGGGGCTGGAAGTGGGAGGAGAAACCCAGCAGGAGGAGCTGGAAGTGGGAGGGGAAACCCAGCAGGAGGGGCTGTGCCCAGGAGGAGAAACCCAGCAGGAGGGGCTGGGTGTGGGAGGGGAAACCCGCCACAGCACCTGGGAGAGGGAGAGGAAACCCACCACTGCGCCTGGGAGAGGGAGGGGAAACCCAACACAGCGCCTGGGAGCTGGAGAGGAAACCCGCCACAGCTCCTGGGAGAGGGAGAGGAAACCCGCCACAGCACCTGGGAGAGGGAGAGGAAACCCAGCAGGAGCAGCTCGGAGTGGGAGCGAAGCCTGCCTCAGCTGGTTTCGCTCCCCTCTCTGCTTGGCTCCAGCCACTGGAAGCCCTATTCTTGCAGGAATCTTCCTGCAACGGCTCTCTAGTACTATAATAAAGGAGAAAAAAAATCTCTTTATCTCATCTGCAGTCTTTTTATACAAACACACTCAAATACATTTTATGCCCTAAATATAAACAGCATACTTTCACTTCCCATGTCCACGAACCATGAAAACAGATTTTGACAATTCTTCATACTATCAGGGTTTCTATAAAAATAAAAATATATACCATATCCTCTGGCCATAATGCAATGACATTACAATTTTGTTTAAATGAACGTTAATGTAAATTGTGGTGTTTGAATGATAGTGATGTATCAGTGTAGGTTCATCGATTGTAAGAAATGTCTCATTCTGGTGGAGGACGTTGGTAAAGGGGCTGTGCATGTGAGGCACATAGGAGATCTGTACCTTCCTCTCAGTTTTTCTGTGAACCTAAAACTGCTCTAAAAACTAGAGTCTGTTTTTTAAAAATAACAATAAAATCCCAACCACCTTGAATTTACCAAAAATTCAAGCAAGTACAAAAACACACAAACTTCTCTTTTAAAAGATTCCTGATAACAGATTGAAAACAAGTACTTCAGTTTTATACTGTCTAGAAACAAATATATTGAAAACACTGACAGTACCTATTAGCACAACTTAAAAAGTTCTCAGATGAAGACCTATGCCCTAAACACCTTTAATTTCTAAGTAAATATTTAAAATGAAAGACTTACACATTTAATTAAAATGATAGGAAGAGGTGGCCAAAATAAGTGGAAGGACATATGGAAAAAGTATTAAAAATAAAACAGAAATCAATGTATTATATAAAAGTATTTAAGGAATACAAAATAATAAAATGTTTTATTGTAAATCTACAACAATCTTAAGAAAAAAGGTGCCTAATTATAAAATTACAGTTTCAAAAATACAAGTGACTAAATAATTTGAATAAAGGGACATCAAAGTAATTATAAAATGACAATTTGTTAAATACTATTTAAATAAAATTGAAAATCCTGGATCAAGCAAATACTATCCAAAAATATATATTATCCATAATGTCCAATGTAGCATCAAAATTACTAGTTAATCAAAGTTGAACCAGTATAACCATGAAGAAACACAAAATGGGAGAAAGTATTTGCAGTGCATCTTAATACTATTAAAATGTTATATAAAGACTTTACAAACCCACATGAAAAAAACAGAAAATATAATATCACTAACCCAGAACGTCTATGCATCATAATTTATTATAACCTTGAACTCATTTCCAAATATAGATTAAACATGTTTCAACTCTCTATGAATATCTCACAGTTAAACCTATGAGGCAAACTTGGGCATATTCCTTTTTTTAGGAGACAGTTTCTTACCTCAGTCAAAGGAACATTCAGATTGTTCAGGAAATGAGCTATATTTTAATAATATTCATTGGCCTTCCTAATCTTTGAAATCACATATGATGACTATCGACACTCTGACTTTTACACATTCTTTGTCATCTTAAATAGTAAGATATGGAAATCAATACATACTAATCACCAAGCTCCTATCATTCACAATGGTGGACAGTTCTCATTATGCAAAAATATTTTATTCTTATAGCAATTCTTTATAGGTGGGAAAGATGTTTGTTTTTTGTTTGTTTTTACTGAAGATGGAGAAATAGAGATCAGAAAAGTCAGGGAACTTCAAAATGATGGAAAATAGTATGGAGCAAAAGTGGTATTTGAACATGGTTGCCTGACTTCAAAGTTCATGGTTTTCTAATGTTCTGTAGTGGGAAGACCTGCATGTGCTGAGAACCTCAGCCTTCCATCGGGAGGCAGCACAGCATAATCATCAGGACCATATGCTCTGGAGTCAGACTGCCTGCCTTGGTCTGAATGCTAGTTTCAGCACTTGCTGCCTGTTTGAGTTGGGTAAGGAAAGTTATTTAAAATGCCTTAGCACTACTGTCTGGGTATAAAAGTAATTTATGTCCTATCAGGTTATTATGAGGAGTAAATTAATGAATCTAATTATTAAAATTATTTAATGAAAAAGATTTAGTAGTACATGAGTCATGGTACTTAATAATTGTTCATTATAACCCTGATTTTGTTTTATCTTTATAGTTGTTTTATTATTAAATTTTAATTTTATTTTAAAAAATGAAATCATGTTGTGATTTGTTCTAAAAAAAGCAAATTCAATAAACACAGTTACTGAAATAATTTTCTAATAATAACCACAAATAGTATAAACTACTGCTGAAATTGTTTTCTCAAGCTCCTTGCAGTACTTATTTATGCTTTGGAGAGGGATGAAATAGTGTAGTGGCTTATTAAATCTTTATGTTTTACCAATTCCTAATTTTATTTCTACAAATTAAAAAGATAGCAAATGGAAATGACACTATTTTAATGAATTATCTACTTCAGAGCTGTATAAAAAAGATAAGTATATATTATTAGCAGAGATAATTCTCACAAAGGAGTTTTAAAAAAAAAGTTTAGTGTCAAATTCAGTTAACACTCTCCAAACAATATTGGGAATAAAAAATAAATGTTTAGAACAAAGTTACACACTAATATAAAATGTCTGTTGATGAGTAATGTTGTAGGGGTTTTCAACATCCTTCAGCACTGAAACTCTTACCACTGCCTTTAAGAATGTAGTCTTTCATCCTAACAGGACTCAATTTTCATATTTTAAACTCCCTCAAAATGTTTATTTTATGTTCCACAATTTCTTACCTTGAATTAAATGAAAAAAAGATTAGATAAACATTTCATTTTTCTTTGTGGAACAGATTTGGTTATATTTAAAAGTTCCTAATCATTTCAAAATTATTTTAATTTCCTAATTCATATGGCTGCTATAAAAAATAAACTGACATCATTTCTTATTTATAAGATTCCTTTCCTTTTCTTCTTGGGGATGTTGTGTACTTTTTATGAGGTACTTTATAAAAAGACCATTTTAGACTTTTTTCAATTTGAAAAACAACATCAAAAGCAACAGAAAATTAGAGTCAGTCTTGGGTGAAGAGATTGGCTCATTTTCTGTTCTTATCTTTGCCTTATATAAACTTAGTAAAACAACAATAACAACAAACAAACAAAACAAAAAAAGCCATTTAATGTATCAGTGTCATCTGTAAGAGTAAATATTTCTTACAGTATGTTTCCTCAGGATTTGATTAAGGATTTTTGGCATTATGTTTGTTATGTGGTTCAAAGCCCTTTGGTAAATATATTATAGATAGTAATATAAGAATTATTTATTTGTTCATCTAACAAAAATGTATGTGAACTTTCCCTGAATCAGGACATTTCTCAGCTCTGAGACAGCAAAGCTCTTGTCCCCCGTTCTTAAAGCACTTGTGTCCTGGGTGAGGTAAGAGGATACATGAGAAGTAACAACAAAATATATCATCCAAGCAATTTCAGCTTGCGGGTAGTTTTATGGAGAAACTAATGTTGAGTAAGATTAGAAAGGGGAAGTGGCCTTACGTTGTGTGTGGTCAGGGTACTTGGATTAAGAATTCAGATATAAGAAACTGGAGGAACCTGCTACTTGAGGATCCAGGAAGAGCCTCTGCACTAGAAAAGGGAGAAAAGATGATTGTGGCTTCTGAGTGACAGAAAGAATATGATGTGGTCAAAACCTAGATATGTGTAGAAAGTACTTGGAGATCAAGTCCTGTGAAGACTTGTAGGGTTTTCATTGTTAATTTTCAACAATATATACAGGTGTAATTTTCCTTTCAAAAGGATCACTGTATCACCACGTATCCCTCTTATACTCTCCTTCACCTCCACTCACCCCCCACCACTACCTCACATTAAAAGAAAAAACTAATATAAAATAGCCCTAACCGGTTTGGCTCAGTGGATAGAGCGTCAGCTTGCTGACTGAATGCTCCCAGGTCTGTTTCCGGTCAAGGGCATGTACCTTGGTTGCGGGCACATCCCCAGTAAGAGGTGTGCAGGAGGTAGCTGATTGATGTTTCCCTCTCATCGATGTTTCTAACTCTCTATCCCTCTCCCTTCCGATCTGTAAAAAATCAATAAAATCAAAATATATTTAAAAAATAAAATACTTTAAAAAAACACACACACACACACACACAAAAACCACTAACATAAAATAAAGAGAAAAAGAACAAAATAGAATGCTCACTGTAGCTTCTTATTTGTGAATGTGTTATATTGAGAAAAGGAGAATTTGGAAATTCCATCATTGTAGTTATGCAGGTAAGAAAGGATAACTCATGGAGGTTGCAAAGGATGAAGATAAGTGATGAGGTATGATCTCTAATTTGGATAGAATCCATGGAGAACTGAATGTCAAAGTCTGGATGATGTAGAGGACTCAAATATGATGCTACTGCCTTTTGATTCTGAGTAACTGGGTGGTTGATATTGCCAGTGACTGATGTGAGGAAGGAGAGTTTTAGGGAACTAGTGTTCTCTCACTATGGTAGCAATACTAGTATTCTTGTTGTTTTGTCTTTTTATTAAATCTTTATTGTTCAGATTATTACAGTTGTTCTTTTCTAGTATTCTTTATCATCACTTTCCTCATCTTATATGTATTTTCTAGCCTGTGTAGAGTGGTGTTGTTTTAACAAGATTAATACATGTTCTTAGTTCTCAGTGCTAGTAATTATCAGAATAGGGGAAGTTCTCTGAAGAAACTTCTGATAGGAAACTATTAGCATGTGCTCTTCAAGGCATAAAAATCCGTGCAAGCACTATAGAGAACTTTCAAGTTTAACAGACCATCCATAGTGGTAGAGTACAAGAACACCCATTAATAACTAAAATATGCATAGAATAATAAAAATAATAACAATACATTAAATTAGTAAAAGGAAAATTAAAGTCTCTCCCTCCCTTCCTCTGCATAATTTTATTTAACCCATGATCATTGCTCTGGTTATCTATGGCTGCATTATGAATTAAGTCAAAATTTAGCAACTTAAAATGACAGCAATCTTACTTTTGCTCACAAGTTTGCAGTTTTTGCAGGACTCAACAGAATGGCTTTTCTACTTTATGTAGCATCAGCTGGTATGATGAGGTTGGAGGATTTACCTCCACGGTGGCTCACTCACATAGCTGGCCAGTTGGTGTTGGCCGTCAGCCGGGAGCTCAGTGAGGGTGTCAACTGGGTGCTTCAGTTCATCACATGAGCTTCTCCACCCGTGTGCATGTGCTTCCTCAAAAACTGGCAACTGATTTCATTCAGTAGGTGTTCCAAGAGTGTTAGCCTTAGAAGTCCCTAAACATCTTTGCAATATTCTATTGGCCCAACAATTCAAGTTACTGTTCCAAGGAAAGGGAATAGATTCCACCTCTCAGAAGAAGTAGCAAAGAATTTGTTGTCATCTTTAACCTACCACAGACCATCTTACTAAGTCCACCATGCTACTAATAAGCATATAAGTAAATACATTAAAAAGTGTATTTTGCTGTTCTTCCTTCTTGCATAATTGCTATTAAGGGCATTTCCAGTAAACTTTGCATAGGAACTCATGAGTGTGCTTTCTGGTCTAATGAAGATTTGACAAAGGAAATCCATACATGTGGGATGAACCATAAACTCAATTGCAGGTGGTTATGACAAAAAGTTTTCAAGTAGCATTTCCATTACAATGATTCAATGCTAGAAAACAAGTTGAAATGCCAAATAATGTTCAGTTGTGTCCTCAGATAACGTTTTTCTAATTGGAGTTCTTGCTTTAGAAAACAACAATTAGAAAATTACATATGCTGAGAAGAGAGGCTCAGAAAAGCCCTTGAGATGCTGGTTCCCCTTTGTTAATGAAGTCATACAATCTGTCTTTACTTATTAGGATTTTTAAGCAGAGAACAGCTGAAAAGTAAGGCCTATTTAAAATGAAATTACAGAAAGGCAGAAAAGACTTTGATAAGTATATTTGAAAGAGGAGTATTTTTTCACCTGTTCATGTGGTGAACATCTGTGGTTTTTTGGCAATGGTGTTTCCACTCAAAAAGAAACTCTAGTTCAAAGACTCATCCTCCCTTGTATCTATTTCTTTGAAGTGTTCCCTTGGATCCATGGGTAGCCAAACGATTTTGGCATGTGGGATATGGATTCATTACAAATTGAGTCTCAGGATTCAATATTTTATCTTCTATTCTGTCATTACCTGCTTATGCTTTTAACCAGGTTGTTTGACCACTTAGCCTTGCAGTTGAGCAGAAAGGCCACTTCACAGGCAAAACAATAGTGAGTGTAACATGAGAGTCTTTGCCCACAGATTTTCACATGAAAAGAAATGGGGAAAAGATGGTGAGATTGTTAACTGATGGTGATAATAGAGACTAGACAATAGAGAAGGCATGCATGCTGGTAGAGTAAGGGTATCTGATATGCTTACATGACAGTGATTACACTGCCTGATTTTGGAAATCACCAGTATTGAAATGCAACTTGCTCTTTGAAATTTTTAGGAATAAAGTTAAAATCCTATTAATTCAAATTATGACTTTAAAGCAAAAAATCTAATGTCCACTCTTAAAGCATACAAAACAACTTCTATATAAGGGTTAGAAGAGCAGAATCATTATATACATTTTCAGTCATAATATCGTACCTAATAATAGACAAACATGTAAATTGTCCCTCTGCTACACTCACCTGCCAATCAGGAGAGTATGCAAATTAACCCAACAAAGATGGCGGTTTATTTGAATATGTAGGAGTGAAACAGCCGAGTGAAGACTGAAGGCTCTCGCTGAAGCAGCGAAGACTGAAGGCTCCGGCCAGAGCGAAGGCCTGGGTCCCAGGTGCCGGAGGAAAACTGGTGGCGGCAGCCAGGGGAAGGGAAAGCCTATTGCATGAATCTATTTGTGCAACGGGCCTTTAGTTAGGTTAATAAAACCCAGTCATTACCATTGACAAGCAGACACCATCCCAGGTTCCTAGGTTTCAAAAATCCTTAGATTATTCATAAATCTAGGGAGTCTGCCAATGTGCATTTAGAAACAACCTCAGATTTTTTTTTAATATCTCAGGATAAATAAATATTGGCCTTTATTAGTGATAATGATTTCATCCTAATTTTTTTTTTCTGAAATTGTACATGGTAAGAAGTTTCACCGTGGCTGAAGTGGCTCAGGGGTTGAGAATCAACCTATGAACCAGGAGGTCAGAAGGTCATGGTTCTTCATTCCCAGTCAGGGTACATGGCTGGGTTGCGAGCTTGATCCCCAGTAGGGAGCGAGCAGGAGGCAGCTGATCAATGATGCTCTCTCATCATTGATGTTTCTATCTCTTTCTCCCTCTCCCTCTTTGATATCAATAAAAATATATTTTTTTAAAAACTTTCAAAGAGACATATTATTACAATATGCATTTATTAGATTCTATATTTCTCTCACATAATAAAATTTCTCAGAATTTTTGCTAAAACGAATATTAATTTTTTCCTCTTTAATGGAAAGGCCACACTGTCGTTAAGAAGCTATAGCTTTAAAATAAGAAAAGGATGATCAAAACTGAGATAAAAATATCTCTAAATATTCAGTCAAGTATTGATCTTACTGCCAAGAATAAAATACATCATATGGTTTCTTCATTTATTGTCCAAAACATTTTACCCAATAATAAGCAGTATAATTGTTAGGGTAATTTTATGATTTATATTGGTATACTAACATATTTTTATCCAAGTGACAAAAATGGTGCTAGATGACCCTCTTTATATTTTGAGAGAAAGGATAAATTCTTTACATGTTTCACCTTTAAGACTGGAAAATGTGTCTACTTAGCATAATTTAGTGTTTATTATTTAGTATTTACATATAGTAGTATTTACGTTACTTCACCTTAGTAAGGAATTATGGATAATTTGTACTCTTATGACCATTTATTCTTTTGATTATACAGTATTCTAAATTGTCCTTGGAATCATAGAAATATATGTTAAAACTATAAGGTGATTAAATTAATTTTAAAAGCATATTTTTAGTTATTTTCCACCTGAAAGTCATAGTAATAGTAACCTATGAGTAACCTTGAGTGTAACAATTGCTAGCATGTATTGATCATTTAGTACATGCAAGATGATGCTCTAAAAGAATATTTTATTAGTGCATTTAAGACGCAAAATCCACAAAATGTATACGCCATCATTATATCAAATTAATTGAGGGAAGTAACGTGTATTTTTTAGGCTTGACAGTAGATAATTAAAGGCTTTACCTTTCAGCCCTCATGAGGTAAAGCTGTCCTCTATCCCTTTAATACACACACACACACACACACACACACACGCACACACACACACACACACACACACCCAGACTTGATGCACAGCCAAGACATTGCAATTGCTCTTAAGGGAGTTGCAGTCAAAGAGTCAGGCACCCCTGACCAGTCATGCTTTTAGAAATATTTGCATTTCTGGTCTAGGCATCTCATGCTTCCCCCTCTATCTGCAAGCCTCAAGCTGAGGTCCTCTTCAGACACTTTGCTGAGACCCCCTTAGAGAAGAAAGGAAACGAAAGGGAAACCATGAAGAAACTTGCCCCCACTCTGACTCAGTATCCAGCACTTTTCCATTCCTCCTAGCCATTCTCTTTGTCCTCCCCCCAGCCTTAGTGCCTATAAAACAGTTGGAGCTTTTTAGTCAAGTCTCTCAAGTGCCCTGATATACCTAACACACAACTGGTGCATGCTTCCCCAGGGGGAAAGTAAGACAGGGAAGTCAACGTTTTAGTCTATTGCCCATACCATGGCAGTAAATGATTGAAGTCTTAACATTTTAATTTTTGGCTACTTTTCACTGGGCTCTTCTGATACCTGGAAGCTCAGCTGAGTTTGTGACACTATTTGCTACAGTTGATATTGTAATTAAATCAGATTTGGATTTCAGAAAGATCATTCGAGGTGTCTTATAGACAAGTGATCAGAGCAGGATGAAACTAGAGTCTGCAGAAATCTATGTGAAGCCTAATGCTGTCATATATTAGATTAATGCTGTGTGATGGAGAAAAGTAGATATATTAGAGACATGTTTAATAAGTAGAAACAAAATGGTCTGGTGATTGATTGAAGATAGGGGATTAAGAATGAGGGAGAGATTAAGAATGAGTTATGTCAAATTAATGTTGAAGCCTTAACAGCTGGTAGCTCAGAATGTGAGTGTGTTTGGGGAGTGGGTCTTTAATGAGTTATTTAAGTTAAATTGAGGCCATTAGGATAGGTCCTAATCCAGTATGACTGGTGTCTTTTAAAGAAGAGGAAATGTGGACACAGGTACAGAGGGAGGATACCAGAAAAAAAAAGTCATTCATAAGCCATTGCAAGGGACCTCAGACAAAACCAACCCTGCCAAAACTGATTTTTGACTTATATCTTCCAGAATTGTGAGAAACTAAACCTTTGTTTAAGCTACCTAGTCTGTGGTACTTTATTTTTCCAACCCAAGCAAACTAATACAGGGTAATGTCTAATTTTTTGACTTAGGAGACTAGGTGTTTGGTAGTTGTGCTCCCTGTTATATTAAAGTTAGGAGAGTGAGTCATCTGGGAAATGAGAGTCAGAGTTTATAGATTCAATTGAGTTTAAAAATGTCATCATGCATTCAAATTGAGAAGCCATGCATACATCTCAGTTTGAGGTGGATATGGTGCTTAGAGAAATATCTGTACTAGAAATAGCAATCTATGGGTCATGAAGTCGTATGCAAAATATAAGTGAAATCTAACGCAAAAGGTTAAATCAGTCACAACATGTATATACGTGGATATAACTATGTAGACTTATTCTATATTCCTGTTCCTATACAGTGGTATTAAGAACCTCTTACAAAGAAGTACAGATAAAGCTGATGACAGTACCTAAAGAAAGGGTCTTTTAAATGCGCAAAATATAAGAAAAAGGATAAAGTGATTCGAACAGAAGGCCAGGGTTAGTGGAGGAGGTCTACAGTGTTATAATGAGTTAATCCTTATTTAAGCCTACCCAGATTTTCAAAAGAAAGTTCAGTGAGGCAAACGTTGAGAGAAAAAACCATTTATAATCACTTAGAATCCATTCATTATCAGTTTACAGAACTTTTACAATTTGATTTTTGACATACCATCAGTAACTATCATCATAGGAGAACAACAAGGACACAAATATTTGAGGACATACAGTCATGCACTACATTACAGCATTTCGGTAAAAAATGGACCTCATTTATTTTAATTAATTAATTAATTAATTACTTACTTATTTTAGTACGATGGTGGTTCCATAAAATTATAATGGAACTAAAAATGCCTATTGCCTAGTAACATCATAACCCATAACTTCAAAGAATTTGCCAAGGATGAAGAGGTTGCCAATATGAAGGCAAGCAACTTTAACTTCAGTGAGGATGAGGATGCCATTGAGGTACTCTTAGAAGTACCTCACATTGAAGGGGTTTGCAGAAGTTTCAGCAGACCTCAACAAGCCCTTAAAATGTTTGAAAGTATAGACCCCAATACTGGAAGGTTTTCATTAACAGAGGAATGTTCACGGTGGATTACCTGCAAATATATGATTAAAAACAAACAAACAGGAAACCACCATGGACATATTTCTGAAAAGAGTGACACCTCTCAAGAACCTCAGGCAAGTTCAGAAGAAGGCATTGTTATCACAGGAAATGAAAGTTCCATGTGCCTAATTGTTCCTGAAAACCTTCCCACGGGACATGGTGTGGAGGTGGGAGACAGTGATTTTGATAATACTCACCCTGGGTGGGCCCTAATGTGTGTATCTGTGTCTAGTTTTTAACATAAAGGTTTCAAAAGTTTACGAAATTAAATGAAAAAAATTAAAAGTAAAAAAAATGCATATATAAAAATAAAACTATTTTTGTACAGCTGTACAATGTGTGTTTTAAGCTAAATGTTATTATAAAAAGAGTCAAAAGTTTAAAAAATTAAAGCTCACAAAGTAAAAAGTTTACATTGAGCTGTTAATTTATTAGTAAAGAATGAAAAATAATTTTTATACATTTGGTGTAAGTATTCAGTGTTTATAAAGCCTATAGTAGTGTACAGTAAGTTCCCAGGCCTGCATATTCACTAACTACTCACTCACTGACTCCCCCAGAGCAACTTCCAGTCCTGCAAGCTTCATTCATGGTAAGTGCCCTATACATGTGTACTTAAAAAAAAAAAATCTAACATGTTTTTACTGTACCTTTTCTATGTTTAGATACACAAATAGTTACCATTGTGTTACACTTGACTATATTATTCAGTACAGTAATATACTATATGGGTTTACAGCCTAGGGGCAATAAACTATGCTGTATAGCCTATGTGTATAGTAGACTATACCATCAAGTTTTGTGTGACTGCACTCCATGATGTTCACATAACAACAAAATCACCCAACCATGCATTTATAGAACGTATCCCCATTATTAAGTGACATGTGACTGTAGTAGATAATCTAGTGTGTCAGCAAAGTGGAACCAACACTTTTAGGAGGAAATAAGCCCGGGCAGGGTTTGTGGAAACAGCAATATGCAAGCTGGTTAAGGGCCTGTAAAAGTCAGGACACACAGGATTTACACAGACAGAGAAAGTCATTCTGGGGCACGTGCCTTGCCTAGACAAGGGAAAGGGATTTTTACCCTTCCCTCCTCTTGATTAAACACATTGACACATATAAAAAGACAAATTCAGATACTCAGATAAAATGCTGCTTTCAGTCTCGTAACAATTTCACAGTGGGTAAAGTGACCTTTTGATTTTAATCTAGGTGCTTGCTTTTCCTCTTTGGTTTGAGAAACTCAAAAGTTTTCTTTTAATAACTCTATACTAGAAATCATAATTTTTTTCCAATATACTTGACCCAAATTCAATGCTTTCTGAGGTTTTGATTTCTTTTCCTAATTATGGTAATTGGCAGATTTTTGATGGGCAGATATATTTTTGCAATGGACACTGCTAAAAGATTTAATTTCAAGAATCGGAACATAACATCATCAAAATTTCTCAAATCCTTTTTTGAAGTGTATGCGTTTCCATTTATTTTTTTGAACGAATGAAATAGACTATTGTAAACCATGATGTGAAAAAACCTCACTCAGCAATGGTAAGCCTTTTTAGAATAGGCTCTCAAACAGTCGACAACTTTTCAAGTCGTTGGAGTGCTGCTTAAAAATATCAGACTGCAAAGATGCACTCCTAGAAATTATAAGTAATTTGTGCATCAAACAATATGTACAATAGTACTATACAGTAAATTGGACCAGCTGCCTATGCCTACCATTACAGCTGGTGGCAAAGTATATAATTTATGTTTTCTGCAGAAGAAAGTGTGAAGGTTTTTTTAAAGCTGTGTTCATGCTTTTATAAAGAGCCTTTTCCTGTTTTATTTTTTTCAACTATTGTAAACTCAAATGTATTTTGCTATAATGTTTTATTTTAATCCATTTTATTACAGTTGAAGGGTCTATCAAAACATTTCACCTATGACCTCTTATTCCAGTCTCATAAATAGATGATTTAAACACTTATCTTCATATTTTTCTTCATATTTTTTTAAAAATATGAGTTGCTTTTATGTCTAGGAAGACATTGGCAGTGACTAATAAAAAGGTACTTCATAGAAAATAACTGGCTCTTATAATTGAGTAAATGGCATGTATTCATCTAAAAGGTTAAAGAAACAATGTTTGTCTTGATGAACTGAACAAACTTCAGTCCAAAAATAAATATACAGTACGAACAACACAGGGTCTTTATTCAAGTGCACTGATTCCTCCCACTTCATTTGTTTTTTTTTGTTTGTTTTGTTTTTCTTTATTGATTAAGGTATTACATATGTGTCCTTATCCTCTCATTGCCCGGCCCCCCACTCATGCCCTCACCCCCCTGGTGTCTGTGTCCATTGGTTAGGCTTATATACACGCATGCAAGTCCTTTGGTTGTTTGTTTGTCCTTAATTGACTGATTTGAGAGAGAGGAGAAAGGAATGAGAAATATCAATTTCTTGTTCCACTTATTTATGCATTCATTGGTTGATTTTTGTATGTGTCTTGACTGGGGAACAAACCCACAACCTTAGCATATTGGAATGACACTCAGACCAACTGATCTATTCGCCAAGGCCCCACTTTGCTTTTCTTTTTCAAAATTTCTTCAGTTATTCTAGTTTCTTTGCCTTTTCATACAAGCTTTCGGATAATATTGTCTATAGCTACAAAAACTATATATTGATTTTAGATGAAGTTCATAAGTCACCTCCACACCAATTGATTTCAATTATTGAGACTATTAGAACAGTGTTCGAATTTGACTTGACACATGATAATCACCAAAGGTCCATAATTTACATTATGGTTTACTGTTGATGTTGATTGACACATATCCATCATAATGCTATTACCCAGAGTATATTCATTGTTCTAATAAACCTGTTATTTTAGGCAATGTATGACTATTTATATCACTCAATTATAAACAACTTAAGGAAAGAGATCTTTTATCAATGCATATGCTCCTGAAATCTAGCTTGTTGGTGTGCAAGAAAAGATGTTCAATAGATATGTGCTTACTGAATTGCATTAGTATTATTAACTTTAGCAGATTACACTACACTCTCAGAATTTATTTTTCAATGCATTATTCATTACTCGAAATGATTCCAACCTTTTAAAATTTGCTTCATACATCTTTCCTCCATGATGATATACTTACATGTATTACTTTTGGTAGTTTAGCAAATGCCTCTATTTGTCTGACAGTTAACTCCGTGCCAGCATCAAAACTTATTTTGTTTTGTTTGTGTTGTAGGCTTTGAGAGGAATTGTTCATCATTATACTGCCAAGGGACTTAATATTTTTGAATTTGAGTTAGCAGGTCAGATATTTACAACAGCCACTGGGGATCAAATTCATTGTATTTTTTTTTTCTTTTCCTGTTATCTGTGTGAAGCCTGGGATTACAACACACTCTAAAATTTACAGGGGGTGGACAAAAGTAGTTTTACAGTTGTTCATATGGAAAAACGCATGCAGGTTATGATTATTACAATAGCTTTATTAACTCAAAGGAATGTCACAATGGCACAGTAAACCTATATATTTGCAGACCCCTGTATTTTCCACCATACTTCTGTCAAGTCAAAAGTACCTTTGTAAAGCTATGTTAGCCATTTATGTTTTTTTCCCCACCAGTCCAAAACAACCCATGGACCATACAGAAATAAATGTGCTCTATTTTATTTTTTATTGTGTTACATATTGTCATATGCAACTTTTCTTGCCATTAATAATATTCTCACTTTTCAAATATTGTGCATTTTATTTCTTATTTAAACTATTTTCTTATCAAAATTAACTGATTAATTTTCTCCAGTTTATGGATAATATTCAACTTGTTGTATCATTTAATGGGGAATTAAGTTTACAGATTCTCTTTAAAGTGTTTTTATTGAAATTTTACCATTAGTTAAGTATTGAATATGTATTTTATTTCGTTTATTTTTGTATACTTGGTCTTCCCCCAGATGTAGATTCCTGGAAATCTGCAGTATGTAGTATATTATAAAATTAATGTTTATGATTTGATTTGAGCAATATTTATACCCCGAGGTCACAATAAATCGTCAATTTTGACTCAGAGTCTTTCTTTAAAAGCCTTTAGCAGCATCTTTCTTCAATTGGCTAAATAATTGTTCAGAGCACCCTATATAATAAAAGGTAATATGCAAATTGACCGAACTGTGAAACGACTGGTCACTATGATGCACACTGACCACCAGGGGGCAGATGCTCAATGCAGGAGCTGCCCCCTGATGGTCAGTGTGCTCCCACAGGGGGAGCACCACTCAGCCAGAAACCCTGAGCCGGGCTCATGGCTGGTGAGCACAGTGGCAGTGGTGGGAGCCTCTCCAACCTCCACGGCAGCTCTAGGAATGTCTGATTGCTGGGGAGTGGGCCTAAGCTCTCAGTCGGACATCCCCCGAGGGCTCCCGGACTGCGAGAGGGCACAGGCCAGGCTGAGCGACCTCTCCCCCCTCCAGTGCACAAATTTCATGCACTGGGCCTCTAGTTTATAATGTAATGAATTTATTCACATGGTCAGAACATATGCTGGTTAAGAGCTTATATCTACTCCTGGCCAGTGTTGCTCAGTTGGTTGAGCATTGTCCAATGTGAGGTCCCTGGTTCAATTCCCATCAGGGCACATGCCTATGTTGCAGGTTCCATCCCTGATAGGGGGTGTGCAAGATTGATGCTTCTCTCTCTCTCTTCCTCCCTCTTACTTCTCTTCTCTCTCTGAAGAATCAATAAAAATAATTAAAAAAAATAAAAGCTTATATCTCCGGTTGGATGGTATCCATTCAAATATTCGCTACATCATTCTTATTACCCCTATGACTGTGTTAATTTTCTAACCTTTGTAATATCCTATATAATAAAAGCCTAATATACTAAGTGTCCAGTCGTCCAGTTGGCCGTTCAACCAATCAAAGCATAATATGCTAATGAAATGCTAAGGCCACTCAACTGCTCGCTATGACAGGTGCTGACCACCAGGGGGCAGACATTCCAACCAATAGGTTAATTTGCTGCTGGGGTCCAGCCGATTGGGACTGAGCGTTCATTTCAAATGGGCTGGATCCGGCCCGCGGGCCGTAGTTTGCCCATGGCTGGGCTAGACACATCCTGGAATCCTCCTGCAGTCCCTCCCTGATTGGCCAACCTCCCATGTCTTCCCCTGGCCCTGATCATGCACCAGTGGGGTCCCTTGGCCTGGCCTGCATGCTCTTGCAATCAGAGACCCCTTGGGGGATGTCAGAGAGCCAGTTTCAGCCTAACAGTGAAACGACCGGTCACTATGACGTGCTCTGACCAAGTGCGCTCCCACAGGGGGAACACTGCTCAGCCAGAAGCCAGGCTCATGGCTGGCAAGTGCAGTGGTGGTGGCAGGAGCCTCTCCCACCTCCACAGCAGCGCTCAGGAAGCCTGACTGCAGGCTTAGGCCTGCTTCCCAGGGGGAGCGGGTCTGAACCATCGGTTGGATATCCCCCGAGGGCTCCTAGACTGTGAGAGGTTGCAGGCCAGGCTGAGGGACACCCGCCCCCCAAGTGCATGAATTGTGCACCGGGCCTCTAGTATACTTATAAGGAAGATAGTGAAATTATTTTACTGTAAAGAGAACAAATGTATTGTTTAATATTATGATAATAAAGTAGTCAAATTTCCCTTTTGTTGAATGTCAGTAAATATAAAAATAAATTCAAGAAATGTATGTTTCTTCACTTCACCACAGTGAGGGTGAAATAAAAACTTTGTTGTGTGGTTGAAATGAGATAATGTATGTAAAACACTCAGTATGTGCTTATAGTGTAGTAAGCATGTGATAAATATTGCTAGTTATTAATGGTATATCTTTAAAGATACATATCTTTTTCCATTTGCAATTACATTGTACAAATGATTGCAATTCCTTAGAAGAATATTACCAGTTCCTACTACTACTACTACTTCTTCTTCTTATTGTTGTTGTTATTATTTTTATTTTCTAGAACAGGATTTCAGCCTCTGGAAACTTTGAATACAGATTATAAAAACCTCAGTTTTTAGTTTTCCTTCTAAAGTGTGTGTGTGTGTGTGTGTGTGTGTGTGTGTGTGTGTAT
>NW_006383008.1:3400573-3404026 GCF_000327345.1 Myotis davidii
AATAATATTTATATACTTCCAGTAATTGTAATATTTTTAGAGAGTATTTAAATATTGAATTTTTAAATTTTATTTCCAAAAAATTCTGCCCACATATGAGGGGCACATATTCAATTTTAATAAGTCCATATTCTGTGGATGACTGTTACAGTCATTATAACACCACCCTCAGAGACCCGTGCGCATCACCATTGCTCTGATTTTCTTTTATTAAATTTTAGCAAACATTATGTGCTTCTGTGGAATGTACCTCTGGCTTCCATTTATCTCCTGGGCATGATTTTAGTTAGAGGGCAAGCCTTAGGGACAAAACTTTGAAAGATTCTTCAAAGAACAAATTGTCTTTCTGCCTTGGCAGCAGTCAGCTCATCTTTGGTTTAATCCTAACAAAATTGGTACTCACATATTTCTGAAGGTTGTGTGAGAATTTACATCATGGCTGTTCTAGCTTAATCTTGTTGTTTGTCATCCCTCTAGGTTAGTATGAGTCCCGAGTGATTTCAGAAAATTGAAATAGTGAAATAATACCAATTGGAAAAATGATTGCTACTTATAAAGCTTTAATCTGTTGAGTTCAAACTCATTAATCTAGATCACCTCCCTTTGAGAGAGCAGGAAATACATACGACAATGCAATTGAGAGGTCGAATTGCAAAAAGAAAAAATGGAAGTGATATTAAAGAATGTCAAGGTCACCTAATAAATCACAGGCCAGATATCAAATTTGCTAAACTTGTAGTTTGCTTAATAGATGTTAGTGGCACTTCTCAAAGCCAAATTAAATTATTTTGGTTTAGAATGCCCTGCTACACCTTAGATGTAAATCTCCGAAGTTAGCTACAATAATGCTCATAAAGAGAAAAATTATATTAAGGACTACTTTTGATTTTTTCCTATTCTATTGTGAACTTTTAAGTTATAGCTAATAGAACTCATTATAAGAATTAATCAGGCTTGATGTTATTTTTACATCTTTTATTCTTTGTTCCTGTATTACTCTGGATGTTTAGAGAAGTTATTGAGTCTTGAGGGTGGATTACACTTGTACTGTAGCAGCTGTGACCGTTTGGATGGCAGGAAAGACATCTGTCAAAGCAGAAATATTTCTAACTCAGCAGGTGAGTCCAAAATTACAGCAATGGAGCCTCCTGGCATGTGGGGACAATGATATCATTACCTATGTTTTGTATAAACTTCCCATAGGTACGCAGGAACAAATATATGGAGATACCTAAAAATCCACCTAATGTCAAATTTCATAGCCACAGCGTTGAGAACATGAGCAGGGCTCTTGGGAATTAAATAACCTAATTAAGCAAATATAACCACTTTTCTGAGAAATTCAATGTCCAGCACAAATTGTATATAATATTAATAAACAGCACACAGATTTGCATAAGAGAACAAACTAAATAAGAGAGGGATGACGAGTGCTAACCTTCTAAGAGGTTGAGAGAAGCATTAAATGCATAATGGCACAGGAAGTTCCAGTCATGGCAAAGTCAATATAAGACTTAAAAAACCAACAGGGTCTAAAGCAGCGGTTCTCAACCTGTGGGTCGCGACCCCTTTGGGGGTCGAAAGACCCTTTCGCAGGGGTCATCTAAGACCATCAGAAAACAAATATATAATTACATATTGTTTTTGTGATTAATCACTATGCTTTAATTATGTTCAATTTGTAACAATGAAAATACATCCTGCATATCAGATATTTACATTACGGTTCATAACAGTAGCAAAATTACAGTTATGAAGTAGCAACAGAAATAATTGTATGGTTGGGGGTCACAACATGAGGAACTGTATTAAAGGGTCACGACATTAGGAAGGTTGAGAGCCACTGGTAAAGTGAGGTGTTTTGTTGTTGCTGTTTTCTTTAGGATTGTTTACTGTGTTGTATGTATGCGGTAAAACTTCTTCAAGGACCATAGAGAAAGTTTAGTTAAATCATCTTAAACACTTACGGTTATTTTTAAAATTAGAAGTGGTTTTGAATTTTGTGTCCAGCAGAGCAAAATGTAACATAAAACACCCCAAAATTAAGGAGACATATAGGAGAAATATTGAGATACACTTTTATATTAGAAGATTTCAAGAAACATAAGGCACTTCAAAAGCACTATCTTTTCCCTGGTAAAATTATTCTTTTTTGATTTAAATGTAGAATGATGATATTTCAAATATTATTAATTTAACTGCTTAACCCCAAACTCTGCTTTCAAATTTCCACTTATAAATTAATCTTAATAATAATACTAGACTTGAAAATATTCTAAGAAATAAAAGGTTTTAACGTTTTGTTTTTCAAAGCATACACCCAGAGATAACTATGGGGTTTAATTTGTGTGTATGTATGTGGCAAGGCTGAAATGCATTACTATGGTCATGAGTCTAATTAAAGTAGAGCAGCAGAAAATGGAAGATTTCAGTGAATGGATGTGATGTGTTGTGTGTGAAGAAGAGGTGTGTATAAAATCTCTATTATTCTTGGTATTTACTTGTTTATTTTTTGTATTTATTTATTTCAAGTATTTCTCATACTCCACATCACTACATAATTATGTTAAAGGTAAGTTAAGATGTTAAATATTTATATTGTTGGTGACTGGAAACTGAGGTTGCTTGTTTTCAAATATTTACTTGCTTAAAACCATATATATTAGTGACTCCTGAAGTTAAATGTTGTACTCTGAGAAGAAATATTGCAAGAATTGGCTTTGTGTTTCTTTCTTATATCTAGAAAATTTTAGAGAAAGCAATCAGTAGTGGAGATGTTAGAAAAATATATAATCTCACTATTTTTCTCATTCCAATGTTAATCAAGAGAGAGTAATGGGAAGCAAATTTAAGATGGGAAGAACAGGCCCTGGCCTGATAGCTGAATTTGTTCAAGCTTCATCCTAATACTCAGAAGCTGTGGGTTTAATCCTTGGTCAGGGGACATTCAAAAATCATCCAATGAATGCATGCATACATGGAACAGCAATTCTCTCTCTCTCTCTCTCTCTCTCTTTACCCCTCCCCTTCCTCTTTTTCTCTAAAAGTCAATAAATTAAAAAAAAATGACAGGTGAATAGATTTTATGGAGTGTATGGGTTCTTCTAACTCTCTTTCTCCGTTGGTGGCTGCCAGATATTTTTTGCCTCTTTATAGAATTGAACAAGATCACCCAGAGGGATAGTATTTAACTGGTCAGATAGTGCTTTTCATCCTTTTTATGGAGTATTGACATTTCCTATCTTTACAGCTTTTATAATTCTGGATTTGTTTACATACATGTAGCTGATAAAAGTTTTTAAAATATTGAACTCTAGAAATAAAAACTCACTATCTTCCACTTCTGCTTGACAATAGGCTATCCTATTTTTCAGGGTTGTTTTTTTTTTTTTAAATCTGAGAGTAATCTATATTTATAAAAGCCTAAGTGACCAAATGACCAAACAACTGGTC
>NW_006383008.1:3404190-3410495 GCF_000327345.1 Myotis davidii
AGCCAGCCAATCTTCCACAGGCCCTCATGCCCTGCCTGGCCAACCTCCTGCAGTCCATCCCACCCGCCTCTGCCCACCCACCTCCCCAGCCAGCCGCCCTGATCAGCCACGATCAGGGAGGAAGACGGCCCCAATCAGCCCTGATCACCAGCCAGGCTGAGGGACCCCACCAGTTCACAAATTCGTGCACTGGGCCTTCTAGTATCTGTTATAAATGGATAATTTATGTGTGAGGATATGAAGGGTCATATTAAGTAGTTACATTTTTGTTAAAAATAAATGTCAAGGAGCATTATGATAAGTGGAATAAGCCAGTCAGAGAAAGATAAATATCATATGATCTCACTCATTTGTGGAATATAATGTACAACATACACTGATGAACAAAAATAGAATCAGAGTCATAGAAACATGGAACAGACTGTCCAACCTATGAGGGAAGGCGTTGGGTACAGGAGCTGCTCCCTAGTGGTCAGTGCACTGCTGCAGCCAAGCTCCTGTGGCTGGCCAACCTCCAGCAGCCGGCCAACCTCCCAAAGTCCCTGCCCCCTGGCTAGCCAACCTCCCGTGATCCCTCCCCTGTCCCTAGCCAGCCCACCTCCCACAGTCTCTCCCCCCAGGCTGCCCGCCCATGGTCCTTACTTATCGCACCCCGGCCTGCCAACCTCCCGCAGTCCTTTCCCCTTGGCTGGCCAACCTCCTGCAGTCCTGCTGAGGGACCCCACCAGTTCACAAATTCGTGCACTGGGCCTTCTAGTATCTGTTATAAATGGATAATTTATGTGTGAGGATATGAAGGGTCATATTAAGTAGTTACATTTTTGTTAAAAATAAATGTCAAGGAGCATTATGATAAGTGGAATAAGCCAGTCAGAGAAAGATAAATATCATATGATCTCACTCATTTGTGAAATATAATGTACAACATAAACTGATGAACAAAAATAGATCCAGAAAGAAACAGATAAGCATCAATCAAATTGTCAAACTCAGAGGGAAGGTAGGGGAGGGTGGGGAGAAGGGGGGTAGATCAACCAAAGGACTTGTATGCATGCATATAAGCCCAATCAATGGACACAGACACCAAAAGGGTGAGGGCATGAGTGGGGGCAATGGGGTGATAAGGACACATGTTATGCATTAATCAATAAAGAAGAAAAAAATAAATAAAATAAAAATAAATGTCAATTTTATTTTATTTTAACACCAGCCTTCTAAAGACAATACATGCTGCCCCATGTGGAAAGGGTTTCAGCCCTCTCTCCCTCCTTTAACCAAAGATGGGGTAGATTTCATAGCTCCCTCAAATAATATTTCTTATTACATGGGTTGCTTAGAAATATATTATTTGATTTTCAAATATTTGAGGATTTGCAAAGATAGTTCTTTTATTGGCATACTTTAATTACATTTGCATATCTTAAAAAGTTTTTATGGCAAATAATTATGTCCATTTTGGTGTACTTGTAATGAGTATATATTCTGATCTTCCTGGTTTGAATGTTCTATAAATATCCCTCATTTCAAGTTGGTTCAAGTATTCTCTATTTTTACTGATTTTCAGTCTCCTTGTTTTATCATATAATGAAGAATGGGTAGTGAAATCTCTGACTACAAATGGTGCATTTATCTCTTTCACTCTAACAATTTTTGCTTCATGCGTGTTGAGATTCTTTTATGAGGAGCATGAACAGTTAGCATTATTATGTCCCTCAGATACATTAACTCCTTTTACCACATGAAAAGATGATTTTTGATCTCAGTAAAATTATTTGGTCTGATACCTACTTTTCTAAAGTTAATATAGCCAATTTAGCACAAGCCAGTTTGGCTCATTGGAGAGTATCGGCCTGGGGACCAAAGGGTCCTGGGTTCAATTCTGGTTAAGAGCACATAATTGTGGCTGCAGGCTCCTCCCCATGCTGTTTTGATTATTGTAGTTCTGCATTAAAATTTGAAGTCAAGTTGTGTGATACCCATGGCTTCATTCTTTTTTTCTCAGTGTTGCTTTGGCGATTTCCAGTATTTTGTGGTTCTCTACAAATGTGATGATTTTTTTTTGTTCTATTTCTTTAAAAAATTACATTGGATTTTGATAGGGATGACATTAAATCTGTATATAGCTTTGGATAATTTCACCATTTTATCTATGTTGATTCTTCCAGTTCATGAACATGGAATGTCTTTCCATTTAATTGTATCTTTTTCAATCTCTTTTAATAGTGCTTTATAATCTTGTAAAATTACTGATAAAATATTTTAATTGACAGTATCATAAACTTTATGGGGCAACATTTTTACCCCCAAATTTTGTTACAGGTGTCTAACCTATGTAGTAGAAATTGCATTAATGTTTCCTTGGAAAATCTGGGAACTGAGAACAGTAATAAGTCTCTCCATATGTGACTTTGCTTTCTAATGTTAGAGTTGGATTTTTTAGCTTGGGTAGAAAATTTAAATCAAACATTTTTTAAAATCTATTTTTATTGATTTCAGAGAGGAAGAGAAAGGGAGAGAGGTAGAAACATCAATGATGAGAAAGAATCATTGATTGGCCACCTCTTGCACGTTCCACACTGGGGATCAAGCCAACAACCTGGGCATGTGCCTTGACTGGGAATCGAACTCTGACCTTGTGGTTCATATGTTGATGCTTAACCACTGACCCACCCTTCCAGGCCAAATTTTTGATGAGAAGGGAGACCAATATGAGTGACAAAATTCAACTCTTCAAATTTAACCCTTTGAGTGCCAACCAATATCCTAGGAACTATGCTAGAATTGCCAAGGCATTTTTGCTGATTTTACAGCAGTTTAGGAAAAAAATTATGAAAATTAGGCAGATAAATGCCAGTGGTCAATTTTAGAACTACAAACATTCAGCATCATAAGTAATCCACACTTATGTGCCATCTATCAATAAAGAGTGAACTACTAGCATCTAATAGTGACACTGCAGAAGGAGTGCGATAGCGCTCCCGGCACTTTTGGCGAAAAGAATTTGACTTCAGCACTGCGCCTCCTCTGAGTGTCCGAATGCGTTACTCTTTCCTCCTAGTTGTAGGACTTCCACTCAGCCACTGTTCCTGTGGTTCTGGATGATGTCCCTTCCGTCTTTTAGTTTCACTTTTGAAATGGTTGTTCAAGGCGGCAAACTCCGGCGTTAACCTATGCCGCCATCTTGGTTCTCAAAAATTACATTCTTTCTCCTCCTGGCACTTTTGGGGAAAGACAGGAGGAGCGCAATTGCACTCCCTGGCACTCTAGAGGTTAAATGAAGTGTATATGTTGATACTAGAGGTCCGGTGCATGAAATTTGTGCATGGGTAGGGTCCCTAGGCCTGGCTAGTGATCATGGCTGATGGGGGCCTTCTGGCTGCTGGCTGGGGCCATCTTTCCAGCTGCCAGCTGGGCCCTGCCTTCCCTGGTTGCCAGCTGCTGACGGGGCCTTCCTTCATTCCGTGCCACCCCCTGGTGGTCAGCGTATGTCATAGTGAGTGATTGAACTCCCAATCTCCTGGTCGAACTCCGGAGGGGACACTTTGCATATTAGCTATATATGCAGCTACATATCTATATATCTATATCTATATCTATATCTATATCTATCTATCTCTCTATATATAATTAAAAAGTCTGAAATTAACCACATGCTATGTGGAGAAATTTACTTAAAGTATATGTCCAGATAAATTTTTGAAATTAGAATTTAGAACTTGGCAAAACAAACAAAACACATTTTTCAGTGGAGTTTGCCTAAAATTTTTTAGTAGGTTTATCAGCTAACCAAAAAGAAGAAGGAGGAGAAGAAAGAGGGGGAGGAGGAGGAGGAGAAGAAGGAGAAAGAAATATAATATTTATAACTCAACCATTTATATATTTCTATCTTTTCTTCTTTCATGCTCTGTTACCCATGGACCACAGCCATATGCCATTAAGGCAATTGGCTCTTTAGACTGGACACTAGCCAAACACCAGTGTGTAAAAATGAAAAAATAAATAAATATTGGAGCCAGGATGTTACATATCTTATCTTTGGAGTGTTATTAATTCAGAGGTACCATATGTGATGACTGTCTATGGTTAGCACGGTCAAAATCATTATTAGGCATATTGAACATCCAACACTAATTCCAGTGTCATGAATTCAGTTTAAATTCAACTCTTCTGCAGTCAGGTTCTGGCAAAACTTCAAAGGTAGCAGTCAAAGTCAGAACGCTTAAAACCATGCAAGCTTATTTAGATTCCCTAAATGGTCTGGTTTCGGCGGTTTCTGGGCATTTGAAGCTTTGTAAGCCACTGCAGAGTGAAGAAAAGTTAATCTGAGCAGCTACATTTTCAATAATGCAACATTAGATTCATTTCAAAGGCTTTTCTTCTTGGGTATCAAACCACACTCAGGATTTCTCCAGGGTGTAGGATACAGCCTCTTCCTTATTTATTTACTTACTTTTAATGAAGGGATTGCTTCTCAAGCTGGGGATTATGTAGTCAGTATTTAAAGATATCTGTGTTGTTCATACTAAAAGAGCAAAAAATGGGCTGTTTTCTAAAAAATATCTATATACCCAAAGCAAGGGGGGAAACTACATTTTTTAGGCAGAACACTCCTACAAATAGAAGTGAACTTTAGAGTAAAACTGACATCTGTGACTGTTAAGGGCTGCATCAGCATGACATTTGAAATATAAAATTCTAAGTGCACATTCATAGCTCTTTCTCTCTCATTTAAACAACTTTTGAAACTAACGTCCAGTTTTCTAAGATGTAGGAGATGAATATTTTTCTATCATTGACTAAGCTTCTTTCTATGTAATTCTTTCAAAGTTCATTTTAAAATGTAAGGCAACTTATGGATTAATTACCAATACATAGAATAGGACACTGAATAACAAAAAATGGTAATTAAACGTTTTAGGAAAAAAATTCAATTTTGTTTTTCTTTAAATATGAAGACATTTTCCCTTTGACATGTGATATCAAAGTTCTACTCTGTTGTTTTCTTTTTCTACATAAAGTAAGGAGAGTTTTCCATCAAAATATAATTACTACTGTTAAAAGATAAACTAAGATTATTAAACTTTCTTTTAGTTATTTGAGCAAAAATCTATTCTAATGGGGCAGTATTCAATCTAGTAGACAGGAGCTCTAAGGTGCTGTACCAAATAAAATACTTTTATAAGCATGCGAGATTGAAAACAGGGAAGGTATACTGGCAAAAAAGCACGTTAGTTATTGCATTGTTTTCCTAAGAATGTCAGAGTTCTATCATGCAGATTTTCCAACTAACACTAATTAGGTGATTGATGATTGATTGGTTTAAAATTCCATTTCTGGGGCAGCCAAAACTGTAATTAAGTGAAGTCTGGGTTTGGTGATATGGGGCTTAGTTAGCATAAGCCACTTCATTTTGGAGCTTGTTGTCTTATTTTTAACAATACTTACTCAAGTCTGTATACTCGCCTGGTAGTGTGTGCAGCTACTGTCCCTGCATTTGGGAATATTTTTGTACTTGAAATATTTTTGAAATTTTAAAAAATTAATATAGTTTAGCAACAGAACCTGAATTGATTTTTTTATTATTTTTACTAGTGGCCCAGTGCACAAATTCATGCACATTGAAAGGAAATTAATTAGAAGAAAAATTTTAATATTGCTTTTTGCCCTTTCTCTATAACAGAAGTGTCAACCAAATTCATGATCAACAATGACAGATTGAAAAACATTTGTGCGGTTGGCACCAGTGAGAGCTTTATATGTACTGTGCATGTACGAGTCCACTTAGTCTTTTATATATATAGAATAAACATGCTTAATTAGACCTGCTTTCTGATGTAGATAACTTTTTCAGCCCAGTGAAGCACTCCAACTTCTCTTTACTCGCCTGGTAGTGTGTGCAGCTACTGTCCCTGCATTTGGGAATATTTTTGTACTTGTAATATTTTTGACATTTTAAAAAATTAATATTTAGCAACAGAACCTGAATTGATTTTTTTATTATTTTTACTAGTGGCCCAGTGCACAAACTCATGCACATTGAAAGGAAATTAATTAGAAGAAAAATTTTAATATTGCTTTTTGCCCTTTCTCTATAATAGAAGTGTCAACCAAATTCATGATCAACAATGACAGATTGAAAAACATTTGTGCGGTTGGCACCAGTGAGAGCTTTATATGTACCGTGCATGTACGAGTCCACTTAGTCTTTTATAGATATAGAATAAAATTGCTTAGTTAGACCTGCTTTCTGATTTAGTGAAACTTTTTTCTAGCCCAGTGAAGCACCCCAACTTCTCTTTCAGGTC
>NW_006383008.1:3411163-3414872 GCF_000327345.1 Myotis davidii
TAAAAATCTGGGCAGTCTGATGAGAATTCAAAGTATTTTTTTCCCACACACACACACACACACACACACACACACACACACACACCGTGTAGTCTCTTCTGTCACTAATTTAAGATTTATGTGGTAATCACATTGTAGGTATTGCCCCACCAAACATATTCCATGAGTATTCATTCATAAGACATGCAATCTTCCACTACATCATCTTATACAGAATTAGTCCCCACCTCCTCTGTCTTCTCATCTTCCTCCTTGTTCTCTATCTATCTATCCATCCATCAATAAATGCACTTTCTTTTTTTTTACATAAGAAGATAATGAGTCTAATTGGTCCCTGTTATGAACTAAATTTTGTTCTCCAAATATGCATATGTTGAAATTCAAGACCCAATGTGACTGTATTTGGAGGTGATGAAGGTTAAATAAGGTTGGCACCCTAATCCAATAGAGCTAATATCCTAACAAGAAGAGAAAGAGACAACAGAGAATTCTCACTCACTTTCCTGAATGCACAAAAGAAAGGCCACGGAAGAAGACAGCAAAAAGGTGACTCTGTATAAGCCAGGAAAATAGGCCTCACTAAAAACTGACTCTGCTGGCATCTTGATCTAGGACTTTGAGACTCCAGAACCCTGATATGTCTATTTGCAGTGCCGGCTCCAATTCAGAGTTCTTTATTGTGTTTAATCATATGCATCTTTTCCCTTCAAATTTTTAAAGTTCCAGTCTTCATTTATCTCTCATGTACTTGACAATTTTGAAGAATACTAATTAGGCGTTTTATACAATATTTTTAAAGTTTAGATTTCTCTGTTACTTTCTCGGGATTAGGTTGAGGTTATGCAATTTTGGCAATAATGCCACAGAAATCATGCTGTACCCCTCATAACAGGGAGCACATACTTTTGATATGCCTTATTATTGGTGATGTTAATTTAGATCACTCTCTTAAGGTGGTGTCTGTTAAATATCACCACTTTGTAGTTACTATTTTCCCTTTGCAATTCAAATGTATCCTTTGAAGAGATACTTTGAGATTATGCAGATGTCTTTTTTATCTCATCATATTTTTGTCCACTAATTTTAGCATCCATTATTGAACTTAAAACCGAACACAGGTTCAGCTGCCTGCAGGTTAGTCTGCCTGCCTCCTCAAAAGCCAATATTTGAGAAGCAGGTGTTGATGTGAGGAAAAATGGTTTATTAAAGAGCTGGAAGCCTGAGAAGATGGGGGACTCTCGCCCCAAAGACCACCTTAACATCTCAATGCAGGCAAAAGTTTTGATAAGGAAGGGGAGGGGAAACAGAACAAAGAGCACAAGGGGAGGTTGGAAAGTTCTCTACAAGCAGACCAGCACAGTCCATTCTAGTAAGGATCTCAGAACTGGTCAAGTGAGGGTCTGGTGTGCATCATCCTGGCATTATGGCTAAAGCTGAAATACCTGAAAGTGGGAGTCTGTATCTTTTGAAGTTAGTTCCTAGGATTCTTATACAAACACTAGTGGCTCAGTGCATGAATTTGTGCACATTGAGAGGAAATTAATTACAAGAAATATTTTAATATCGCTATTTGCCCTTTCTTTCTAATAGAAATGTCAACCAAATTCATGATTAACAATGACAGATAAAAAAACATTTGTGCGGTTGGCACCAGTGAGAGCTTTATATGTACCGTGCATGTACGAGTCCACTTAGTCTTTTATATATATAGAATAAACATGCTTAATTAGACCTGCTTTCTGATGTAGATAACTTTTTCAGCCCAGTGAAGCACTCCAACTTCTCTTTCAGGTAATTGTCAGCAACGCAGAAGTAAATATCAACATGAAGCAGATCATTATTATAGATCATGCAGGGAGAACAAAGGGTAAAATATTTAACTGCTGCAGTGTTTGATTATATTCTGCACATTGAGAAAACATTGATTTTCAAGGTCCACCATTTCTTCTTTTCAATTGGGTCAAGTTTCTAAACTTTCCAAATCTCCATTTTTCCAGCTAATGAAAATAGGTTTCCACCAAGTATCCTATCTACCTGTTCCAGGACTTCTGTGAGAATCAAATGAGATGAGGCATGGGAAAACACTTCACAGACATTTGGTTAAAGTGTGAAATGTTTGCACCTGGCTATAAAGCAAGTCGTTCCTGGGCTGAAGAAACTTCAAGGAGGCTAGTCTCTAGGGAGAGGAAGCCTGGCATTGCTACGTGATGTCATTACCTGGCGCCCACAGCAACTGTTTCCAGGCTGGGCTGGGCTGTGGGCCACATTTTGCACCATGGGGTCTTGGCAGTGTTGGCTGCGATTTGGTGGGGTGTCGCTCCAGGGTTGGCCGATGGTGCCGGCCAGATGGAATGGACCGTGGGAGGGCTCCAGGGCATATCTAGCCCTCTCATCCAGTCCTGATAGGCCAGACCCCAGCAGCAAGCTAACCTACCTGTTGGAGTGTCTGACCCCTTGTGGTCAGTGCGCATCAAGGAAGCTCCTGTATTGAGAATCTGCCCCCTGGTGTTCAGTGAAAGTCATAGCGACCGGTCAGGTACTTAGCATATTTTATATATAGATATAGATGATATAGATATAGATCATTACACTTATATTATTAGGATAGATTATTTTAACTGGCAAACTCAGTGTCTTGATTATAAGTATCTGGATCACAATGGCTTTATCTTAACATGTTAAGTGCCAAACCTGTTTTGTCTTCATTTCCATTTCAGTCACTGGTGACTGACATGGCGCTTAATGTGTTAAAACACACTTTTGTTACAGGCCCAAGGATCCTGTGCCTAATGCTTCAAAAGAAAGGCTAATATTCAAAAGTTCAGAGTTTGGAACAAGAAAATGTTTGTTTATTGAGAAGGCCTATCTCAAGAAGATGGGAGAACTAATTCTCAAATCCATCTTAATAGAGTCTGGAATCCGGGAATTTTTTATGGTTATGGGAAGGAAGGAATGGTGAGACAAGGGGTGAGTGCTGGCCCTAAACAGATAGGCATCTTGAGGGATTGGTCCTACAAAGAGTGGGAAATTTCTGAACCCCTTTGTTTCTCGATGGTTGGTGCATTAACTCCCAGATCTGAGTCCAGTTATGGAGTCTCATGTGAGTCTTGAAGAGGTCATTGCTTTGTGCATATTTCCCCATCTCTTTGCTGGCACAGGGCCTGCTCAGGCACCAGGCTGAGTTCCTCCAGTTACCATCACCCCACTGCTGTTGCTGCCACTGCCGGCAGCCACAGCTGCAAGGCTGCCTGAACCCTGGGCCTCGCAGCTACTATGCCTCACAACCACCGGGGTTCACAGCTACTGGAGCCCACTGCCGCCTGAGCTCCGGGTCTTGCAGCCATTGGGGGTCACAGCTGCCCGAGCCCTGGGCCTAATAGCTGCCTCACTGCCTAAGTCCCAGCCCTCACAGCCACTGAGCTGCTGCAGCTTTGTCCGGAAGGATATCTAGAAGACGTCCAGTCTAATTAGTCTTTTATTAGTATAGTCTAGAGGCCTGATGGTTGAAAATTGTGCAAGTGTAGGCCTCCCCTCACCCAGCTGCCAGCACAGGCTTCTCTCTGGCACCCGTGACCCGGGCTTCCCTCTGGCCACTGGCAGGCACCCGGGACCCAGGCTTCCCTCACAGCCCTGGCTTTGTCCATAAGGATGTCCATCTAGTCTAATTAGCATATTACACCTTTATTATTATAGACGAAATTCGTGCACA
>NW_006383008.1:3416148-3434351 GCF_000327345.1 Myotis davidii
CCTGGAATTTTTTATGGTTATGGGAAGGAAGGAATGGTGAGACAAGGGGTGAGTGCTGGCCCTAAACAGATAGGCATCTTGAGGGATTGGTCCTACAAAGAGTGGGAAATTTCTGAACCCCTTTGTTTCTCGATGGTTGGTGCATTAACTCCCAGATCTGAGTCCAGTTATGGAGTCTCATGTGAGTCTTGAAGAGGTCATTGCTTTGTGCATATTTCCCCATCTCTTTGCTGGCACAGGGCCTGCTCAGGCACCAGGCTGAGTTCCTCCAGTTAGTCAGCCTATCTGTAGCAGGAACTATCAGCTGCAGGCCATCAGAGAGAAGATTTCATACTGTTATATTTTCATCTCTCTAAGTACTTCATATACACTGTTTTTCACAGCACAGATCAACTTAAGCCAGTTGTGGATAAATGGATATATGAAATAATGAATCATTGAATTTTGACAATTATTTTAAGATTGATATTCATGACCCCAAACCAAAAATGAAATTGAAGTTAATCATGCATTTCTTTTAAAAGTCAGATTCTTTTTTCCTTAAGTAATTTATGTTCTCTCTATATTAATTTTTTTCTAGATTTTAAATTATATTGAAACGGGTTCAGGGTACAGATTTTTGTTCTCATGGGTTCTTGTCTGATGAAGATGAAGAATAAATTCATGGACTGATAGAGTTCTTTAAAAAATGTAGAAGTTTATTGGAAGCATATACAAACTCCATCTGGGCAGGGGTATCCCCAAAGGGGACCCTTTGGGGAGGAGTCCACAAATGGGACTCTCTCTCTCTCTCTCTCTCTCTCTCCCTCCCTCTTTCTAAATGGGAATCAAGGAGCTGGCCTAAGCCACAGTCCAGCCTTGATCTGTGGGAGGAACTGGGCACATCAGGGGAAGGCGCTGTGAACCTAAATCCAGAAATCTGTCTCGTGTCCCTTTGTCTCAGGTTTATATATGCTCTAGTTCTTGGTCTCTTCATGCTCCCTTCTAATTGGACTCCTCCTCCATTTTATGACCCCATACTCTCCTACTTGGTCACTCTTGTAGAATATCAGTTTCAAAGTCCAAAACGCAAGTGGTGCCCCCTCCTTTTCTCTTCCCCTTATTTTGCAACATTCCTCTATCTCCTGTGAAAATGTTTCCCTCTTTCTGGCATCTGTCCACATTTCTCAATCTTCTGTGAAACTATGTTTCCTTTTCCCAGTATTCTGTGACTTTTCTTTATCCTCTGTGAATGTATGACTCTGGTAGCTCCAAGCCTTCACCTATGCATTCCTTTCCCATGGACCCTTTTTAGTCCCTAAACCTGCCTATTTTGTCCCTAGGGTTCCTTTCAATATCACATATATGTATATATAACAGTTAAATTAGAAAAATTGGAATCAATATTTCAAAAAATTGATTAATCAATAAAATTATGTAAATCTGTAATCATATTCTATGCAGCCATTAAAAACAGTGACACAATAATATTTTAAAGGTGAAATTCGTGCACAGATAGGGTCCCTAACGGCTGCTGGCTGCTGTCTAGGGCCTTCCTTTGTTCCACGCCACCCCCTGGTGTAACCAATACCTATTCTATTTTTTATTGATTTTAGAGAGAGAAGACAAGAGCGGGAAGGAGAGAAGGAAAACATCAATGTGAGAGAGAACCCACAATCTGAGTATGTACCCTGACCTAGAATCGAATTGGAGAGTTTTCAGTGCATAGGACTTCGCTAACCAACTGAGCTACATCAGCCAGGGCCAGTGGTAATTATTTTTAATGTCCTTTGTCAACTCAATTTCACCTCTGCTCCTTCCACCATCTCAGTGGAGAAGCTAGAAGTTTATTTCCCATTTTCCCTTTCCAGAACTGTTTCAAGTTAGGTTTTGAGGCAAGAGAGGAAAACCCTTTTTTTCTAGAGGCAGTTGTACACGAGCACCCTGTGGCTTTGGAAGCCCTGCCTGAGGATCACCCATTCAGTGCTGAAGCACTAGTGAGACCTCTGGCAGCATTCAGGTAGCTCCAGACATCCTCTCCAGAACCTCTCTTTTGATACTGGGATATGACTGCAGTCACTGGCTGCAGGTTCTTTACAGTCCTTTCACTTCCAGACTGACGGGATATGGCCTTCCTAGTCTTCCTTCTCCCTTCCCACTGAGCAGCCGTTAAGCCTGTAGTTTCTTATATCTCTTTCTATTCCAGTTTCCTAGAGTGGCTTCTGTTTTCCTGATTGCACTTAGAAGGCTTCATCTAGTTTCATCATACAGTTAAATCTGTGCATATGGCAAGATAGTCACCATATATTAATAAGTGGAAAATTACACAAGATACAGAATAGCATGCATCAAATGGCACTGGCTTCTTCTTGTCTTTATTTAATTATAACCACTGAAAACATCCAAAAGTGTATAGATAATATTGATCACAGTATTAATGATGCTAATGTTTTATTTTTTCTAATTTTCAACAATTAACATGGACGAGTTGTACCATAAAAATTGAGAAAAAGAGGAATGTACTATGACATAATTTAGTATTTTATGTAGTAGTACTATATCTATTTGTATATAATTGTTTTAACTTAAAGAAGTAACTGTAAACTCAGAAACGTGCTCAAGTATAATATTCAGACTAGATTAGCCTGAGAATAATAAATATCCATTGACTCAAACCCTTGTCATATTTTCAATGTACTTTGTGCTTCCTGGATATAAGTCTTTCCTGTGGCAAATGAATCATAAATTAAAAATATATCATAATTTAAGTGATACACACTTAAATGTGCATTTTTTTAAATGCTGATACATGTAGAAGAAGTATTATTGATGAGTGATGGACTACATATTTTCTTGGAAATACTGAAATTATTTGTTCTATTTTAAGACATTGAAAATAAGTATGCAATGATTAATTTGTTTTAGAATAGAAGCAAGACCATATATAAAGGCCCTTTTTTCATGTGTATATATTATTAAAGTCAACTTTTTCTGTTAATTTACTTGGTAGATAAAATAATAATCTCAATGCCCCCCCTTTTTTTAGTAAATAAGCCCCTAAACCAAAAAACATCTCAGGACTAAAGCATTTAGACAGGTGCCAAATTAAAAACAACACAATATTTGTCATAATATAGTTTATTGCAAACTAAGTTAAATTTTTGACTAAAATCTAATCAGATATCTGTGAAAATATTTCTAGAATTAATTTCTTACAGAATCAAATTAGGGAACAATTACAATATATCTCTTTTTAGTAAAATAAAAATTTTGGCTAAATCATTTGAAATGAAAACATATTTTACATATGATGCTTACAAAATTTTCCCATTTTCTCATTTTCAGGGAGCTTTTCCATAAATCTGACTGTACACCCATTTGAAGGCTAATTTCATAAGGATTTTCTTAAAATGCTAGACAGACTTAACAGAAAGAAATGAGCACTAAATCTAAAGTATGTCCACTGTATTATGAAAAAATAAAAGAGCTATTGTAAGTGAGGTATTGTTTGAAAATATGTAGGAGATAAGACAGGAGAGAGAAACTCCTTTGTAGCTGAAGAAACTTGAGATTTTAGCAAGAAAGTATTTTACATAACAAAGGTTAGTGTAGGAGTTAGTTGATGAGCAAAATAAACTTATTCAATGCCTGAAATAGATCTGAGAGTTAAATTAATTGTGTGTGTGTGTGAGTGTGTACAATGATATTTTGCTGATGCAGTTTAATAAATGCTTAAACCAAAATTAATATAGAATTAAAATATAAGAAAACTTAAGCTAGTTAAATCAACAAAAATAAAAGGTAAACATAGCCTCAAGTAGATATGACTTATCCAATAAAAATTAAAATAATATTTAGATGTCAAGGATCTTAAGGAAGTTGTTACTTCTTTTAATGAAATGACAGATAGGCTTATCTAATATCATCATTGGAACTGCCTACTAAGGGAACTCTTACCCTGTTGTCTTCAACACACACCAGTAAATTCACAAGTGTAGGCAGAATCAAATGAACATTCCCACCGTTAGGTTAACATCACCAAAGCTAAGTGGTTTTTATTTTGCCCAGTGAAAACTAGAACACTCCTCATATAACTGCTGACATGCAAACAGTTTACATAAGTTACTGTCTCTAAACGTCTATTCAGATAGCAAGGGTAGTATCTCCATGTTTCAACTGTTTGACACAATGATGGATTATTTATTTACTGAACAGCACTGGTGGCCAGAAAATCTGATTTCCATGCATGAAATCCATGAAACCTCAGCCCCTGAACAGCTTCTTTTACATGTGGCAAAGGTCATCTATCAAGGGATTTTCTCACGTTTTGTGTGATTGGTCATGCCTCATTTCCTTCAAGAAAATATGATTTCCCTAAAGTCTGTGCATTTTCAAATACTCACAAAAGGCCTGGAAAGTTATTTCCTTTCTGTTTGTGATAAGCACAGAATATCGAGGCTAACCTACTGGGAAACACAAGCAACTGTTTGTGGCTAGAACCGTATTTTTAATCCTATCATTAGGGACGCCTTAACACTCACCAGGTATGAAAGGGCTGAAAAATTAGACACTTAACCTTGTCATTTAACTTTGCAGAGTTTAATCTCCATTCACACTTTAATAAATATATACCATCAGCCTACCCTTACATATCAGAAGGGATTTGTTTTAGATAATATATTTCAAACTTTGAGTCATTTAGTGAAGGACTGTGTGAAGATATGGCTACATTTAAAAAAAATTACCATTTCCATCTTTGGTCTGAAAAAATCAATGAGAAAGAACAGTAAAGGGTTATGTTTTTAGTAAAATTTTTAAAAGCAGTAAATATGAAGTATGGTGAAAATCATGTGCAAATTAATGAGAACATCAATTTTGTTTGCCTAAGGAGACATTCTGACATAATTCTTGGAGATTAAAAACAAACAAAAAAACCCCCAAAAACTAGTGTCCTAACTTAATTATGTGTATGAAATATTATTTGGGTCACAGTTCACAATTATCTTAGAGAAGTGCAAATTTTCCAAGTCTCTCAATGCTGCACAGAAGTTCTATCTGGAAACTTCTAAATATCAGATGGCTATTGATAACCCCAAGCTCATCCATGTCTTCACAGTGGCCATGTGTCCAATTTAGGCAGGCAAATGCAGGAAGATTAGAGTAATCTCTGATTATTTGTGTGATTGTGATGCATTATAAAGACAATAGTTATAGACAAAACGATACTGCACATGATAAATAATAGCCTGGCAGTTGCTGAGTAGAACATGAAACACTGTTACTTGTAGATTGTGGTGAATCTACTCAAGCTTGAGCTTTAGAGCCCCTGATTATGCATGCTCTTTTCAAGACCTTGTTCATAATTTTGAATTAGTAATTTTTAATTATTTTTCATAATGAGGACATCTCTGGTTATATATGTACTAGAGGCCCGGTGCATGAAATTTGTGTGTGTGTGTGTGTGGGGGGGGTAATACTTCAGCCCAGCCTGCACTCTCTCCAATATGGGACCCCTCGGGGGATGTCCGATTGCCCGTTTAGGCCTGATCCCTGTGGCAATCGGACATTCCTCTCACAATCCAGGACTGCTGGCTCCTAACCACTTGGCTGCCTGCCTGCCTGATTGCCCCTAACCACTTCAGCCTGCCAGCCTGATCACCCCCTAACTGCTCCCCTGCCGGCCTGATTAACTCTTAACTGTTCCCCTGCTGACCTGATTAACTCTTAACTGCTCCCCTGCCGGCCCAATTGCCCCCAACTGCCCTCCCCTGCCAGCCAACTTGTGAAAATATCGGGGTGGCCATCTTGTGACAATGTGGGAGCAGCCATCTTTTGGTGGCCATTTTGTGATGGTGGCCATCTTGTGATGACACGAGGGTGTGAGGGTCAATTAACATATTACCTCTTTATTATATAGGATTATTTTATATCTGTATCTATCTATCTATATACCTATATCTATATCTATATCTATACCTATATCTACATCTATATATATAAACTTTAGGACTTCAAATCAAACCATACCTGGATTTCTTTCTATTTTGAACCCCCTTATCTAATAAATCATTTGTCTGCCCAAGACTATTCAATGTTAGATTTGGAGGGCAATGAATAGGAGTTTGGAAAATCATGCCACGTATACATCACATGCATTCACTTTCCCATGGTAAGTGTGTGTATGTGTGTGTGTGTGTGTCTAATATTGAGTGAATTTTAACTTGTACTGAGATCTTCTTAGGAATAAAGAGTGTAAATAGCAGGAATAACCATCAGAGTTAAAGTTGCGTATAAAGTGCTACAAAATATAACAATACATTTCCTTAAAAAGTTACAGAAGAAGGAAAGAAAGTTTTAGAACAGATAAAAGTAGTATCTTACATACTTATATTATATATATTACATACTGAAGAAAATGTATTAATATCTTCTTTTTTTGCAGTTGTAATTTTGACCACTATATGTAAGTTTTGGGTTAATTCGCGCCTAATTACTTTATAAGTTATGGACCCTCTTTGATCATGTACCAACATGTGAGTGGAATATATTTTCAAACACATAAACTTACGTATACACATATTCTATCTTTAGTAAAATGTACTTATTTACTTGACTTGTGTGTGAGTTTGTGTGTATGGATACAGAACATTGAGACCAAATAACAGCCCCCCAAAATTTAACTTCTACAGAAAAATGATTTTTCAGTTATTAATTTTGATTAATTTACCTGCATTGACAAAAGGAAAAGCTATTTAACTGATGACATTAGATACATATATCCTCTCTTGGTCATAATATTAAAATTAATCATAAGAATACCAGGAGTTATAATTTTTATCAACAATCTTTATAAAATTCAGTGTGTAAAATATTTCTGACATCTCTCCTAAATCTTAAAAATGGGTTATTTCTGAGTCTTTTCACAGTATTTTTAGTTTTAATGTTGAACTTCTGTCAGACTGTACTAGTAACAAAGAGAATAAAATCCTGGAGAATTTGCTACAAATAATTATATTATTTCCTCAAACTAATTTAATAATCACTCAGTTCAACAATAGATTCTTAATTTTTTTTGAATCATATTCATTTTGATGGCAAATTATCTTTCTACCTAATGCTTTAATTTTTGGTTTCATTAATATTTTAAATTATAAATGGTGTTTTGTCATTGTCAATAAAATGCAGTTTACATAGTTATGGATGCTGTCCCACAACTCTAAAAATATACCGTTCTTTTTTAAAAGAAAAATTTTATTGATTTCAGAGAGAAAGGGAGAGGGAGAAAGAGATAGAAACATCAATGATGAGAAGGAATCATTGATCAGCTGCCTCCTGTGCTCCCCATATTGGGGACTGAGCCTGCAACCTGGGAATGTGCTCTGACCAGGAATCGAATCGTGACATTCCTGATTCAAAGGTTGACGCTCAACCACTGAGCCATGTTGGCTAAGCAAAATATTCCCTTCTTTTGAAATTATAGTTAGTATTTGTACTTATAGATTTTCTGTTTCTTGATTATGTGGCAGAGTTGAGACATGCATTTCCTTATAATAAATCACATTAATATTTAAGCAAATAGATAAGTAAATAAATATTTTAACAGTTAAATGGCACAATTTTATTACTTGTACTTTAAGGAGCTATACAGGTGTTCATCTAAAGGAAGTAATTGGGATTTATTTTCCAATATAATTCTTACTGAAAGTAGTTGACAATCTTTAGGGCACTTTATTTACTTATTATATTATGAAAAAAGAATATTTCTTTGTTATGAATTTTAAAAGTAACAATCATTACTTGTTAGAAATTTTTGACAGTGTAAGGATTACAGAAATGAATTCCTATAAAATTAATATCTAGATTACTGTTGAGGAGAAAGCTGTTTAATTTCTACTCACTACCACAGAATTTATTTTTTAAATTTGAAATAAGATGACTATATTTAATATATTTTACTGATATTTTAAAAATTCTGTAGTCCATTTATTCAGTGCATGTGAAATAAAATATTTCTTACTAGTATTCAAAGCAATGTCAGTCACTAGAATTGATAATTAGTTGTATGTAAATGAGAGCAGTACTCAGTAATTTGCTGAGTATTTAAGAACAAAACTAGTAAGCGTCCCATTACCCAATCTAATAAAAGGGTAATATGCAAATTAACCATCACTCCATCACAAAGATGGTGGCGCCCATAGCCACAAGATGGCGGCGCCCAGTTCCTTCAGCCCAGTTCCTTCGGCGCAGGGGAGGGGCTATGGCGGGTGTGGGTGGCACGGCTGGATCTGCCTTCAGGCGGATCCAGCTATGCCTCTCACCTGCCACTGAACAGACAGCAGACAGCAGGGCATGGCGACTTTGTTCATGTGGCAGCATTGAAGCCCCCAGGCCCGCAGAGAGTGGACAGTGGGTATAGGGGCTTCGTCACTATTTTGGCAGCGAAGCCCCCAGGCCCAGCAGACAGAGAGCGGACAGCAGGGTGTGGCAGCTTCATTGTCGCCATGACAGGAAAGCCACCAGGCCCCACAGATAGCAGGGAACCAAGGGGAGTGGGCCTAAACCATCAGTTGGACATCCCCTGACGGCTCCTGGATTGGAGCGGGTGCAAGTTGGGCTGAAGGAACTCACCCCCACTCCCCATTGCACGAATTTTGTCCACTGGGCCTCTAGTTATTTATAAGTGTCTAGAGGTCCATAAATGGGACTACTCACATGGAATCCAATGTGAAAACCTGACAGTGTATCTAGTAGCTCTACTACCCTGCATGTCTTGGTGCCTTATCCTCAGTGTCCCCTACATGCTGGAGGCAACGGAGTGTCAGGGAATTATAGAAAATCTAAACTAAGAGAACATTTTAGCTTGGATGTTATACATTTCAAATGAAGATGCAATAAAAAATAGGCTGATACAATCCCTATGATAAAATACAGAAACAGAGTAATAAGGAACCCAAATATCCTACATGCAAAAATTTCCTTCTGATGCAAATAAAAAGTCCAGTTCATAAGAGACAAGTGGAATTCAATTTTCATAATAATTTCTGCCTTATTGAAAAAAATGCAGAGGTCGCTTGAGAAAAGAAATGCAAAAGTTTTCATCAGATGTGAAAAATGCTACTATAGTGCTTGGAAAGCCAAGTGCAGAGGAAGGCTGAGGCTAGGGATCGCAGTGATTTCTAATGTTACAGTTTGTGACAAAGATCAGAATATGTGATAGAGTAATTAGGACCTTTTTTGTTCAAGTTCAACAAAACAATCTGTTACATTGCCCAATACTACATTTCACCCTCATTTTACTTTCTCTTCCTCATTTATTTATGGATCAAAGTTTGGGGTTTCAATAAATAAACCTAAAAAAACTCAGTGTTCAAAGACTTGTTACTAGGCCATTTAATTGAACTATCAGATTTTTCTGTGTTACTCCGAATTAATATAATATTCATTTTAAGCATAATAAAGTCAAAATACTATTATGATTACCATGTGAAATGATTGAAATTATGCAACTTTATAATTATTCAAACCCCAATGCTTGAATCACTTAAAATAATATATATGAATAAAGAAAGACATTTAATTTGGAGGACAAGTTATAGGTGACTGTCGATGAATAAAATTATTGCCTATTTCAAGATATAGGGGACCTCTAGTATTTTAAGTTTGGAAACTTAAATAGGTTATTACACTGAGAACAGATATGTCTACAGGGGTTTCTCTTTTAAGGAGCAAAGAAACATGAAACCGTATTCTGAGAACTGGAAATAAACTAAGTGAAAATATTACCTGATTTCAAGATACTGACAGTTGGTCACACCACCCTGGCATCCCATAAAGGCAAGAAGTTAATCACTTACCTAAATCTCTCCCAAGAAAACTCTAAAAGTCATTCTTTAAAACTCTTAGGATTTAAATTTGTTGGCTTAGTGAATAATCAACCACAAACCCACTTTTTCCTATCCGTTGCATCCTAATAGATTTCTTCTACTCCAATCAAGTCAAGACCATCATTATTTCTCACCAGAAATGCCTCTGATCCTGTTCTTGTAAAGTAAATAGTATTTTCAAGCTTCTTTCAAGCTTTTATTTTTCATCTAATGCAGAAGTTAAGCTGTGAGGCAACAGAGATATTAGTGCTCCTGACTAATGAATGTCCATGACTAGAATACTGCTTGGAACATTTTGATGGTGAATAAGTGTTGTTTAATTGATAATAATAATTTATATATCATAATAAATCAACAAAATCCATAATGATGACCTTCACAAGACAACATTTTAGTGAGTGTATCCAGTGTGTTAAGTTTCTAATCACTTTTTAATTCTGACAATGTGAGAAAGAAACCACTGTTCTCATTTCACATGTGAAACTAAAGCTCTAAGATTAATTTGACAGGGGTGTTTGAAGAGATGGTATGCATGGTACCTAAAACCTTGTCTCTTATACTCCTTTTTAATGTCTTAATGGCATACTCTTAGCTTTTCTTGAAAGTGGAATCAACAAATGGCTTTTTATATTTTCTTCAAAACTGGCCAACACACTGTTAATCACATATGCATATTCCTTTTATATGAGGCCCCACAATCTATTCCTTTAAGTAGATTTTAGGAATTAGAATTTAGAATTCAGAGAGGAAGGGCGAGGAAGAGAGAGAGAAAAACATCAATGATATTTTATTAGTTTCATAAATCTATCAATACCTGACATTATATTATACATTTATCTATTTGCTTTCTCTCTATCAGTAAAATGTAAGCTTTATAATGGCAAAATTTTTCCTTATTCCTGCCTTTAATATCTATATCTAAAAATAAGACTAGCACACAGTTGCATTAAATTAAGAGTTACTGAGTAGAAGAATTGCTGAATTTATTCATGTGCAATAGAGGTTGAAAGGAAAATTTAAATATTAAAGCATATTTATGTATGTCATAATTGTAAAAAATCAAAATGGATTCATTTAAAAATATCCTGGATATTTTTTAAAATACTGTAAGCAAAATAGTTGGAGTATATAGTTACTTTAATAACTAACTGTGTAAAGAAATGTACACAATGTTAAAATTTAATAATAATGTGACTTAATTTATATAGACTTTTAAGTGTCGAGGTCTTTTTACCTAAACAATTAGGTAAGGATAAAATGTCACAGTACTGTACAGACATGTAATATGTATTTTTGTTTATATTGGTTTTATAAGTTAAAAAATACACTTACAAAACTTAATCCTTTATATGTTTTTTTCTCATCTTAAGGTTAAAAATATGCACAATTACTTCTTTGTTTTAACAGTTGTTTTTTTTTCTTAGAAGAATTGCTTTTCATTCCCCAAACATATATTTTATATCGAAGTGTTGGTATCTTAGGTTCAATGCAATTTTACCTCAATATGTATGTGCTTAATACATCTAATTAAAGATAATATCTAACACTCAAATTTGAGGCCAATTCTATGCCAGGCTTTTTATACTAAAACATCCTTAAAATAACTCATACTGAGACTAAAACAAAACCCACAGAGCATTCTTTTGGCTTTACCAGTAAAAAATTTCATTTGAATTCATAGCTTACTAGAGGCCCGATGCACGAAATTCATGCAAAAGTTGGCCTTCCTTCCCTCAGCTGCCGGCATTGGCTTCCCTCTGACACCCGGGACCCAGGCTTCCCTTGCAGCCTGGCTTCTTCTGGAAGGTCATCCGGAAGGATGTCTGGTCTAATTAGCATATTGTGCTTTTATTATTATAGACTAGAGGCCCGATGCATGGAATTCATGCAAGAGTAGGTTTTCCTTCCCCTGGCTGCCGGCTCAGGCTTGCCTCTGGCACCCAGGATCCGGGCTGGCTTCCCTCCAGCCTCCTGCAGGCACTGGGGACCCGGGCTGGCTTCCCTCCAGCCCGGCTTTGTCTGGAAGGATGTCTGGTCTAATTAGCCTATTACCCTCTTATTATTATAGACTATTTGACATTCTTAAAGGGAAAAAATAGCATTTTTAATGCTTAATTATAGTGCAAAAATTACAGTGCCTTCTCTGTAACCTTGACATTGAACTTATTAAAGTAGTCATTATTATTATGTTGATATTTGGTTCATAGTTATAAATTAATATTCCTTGAATAAGTGAATAAAGCATTTGAAAGATAAGATCTTCACCCTTTTGCCTTGTGAGTAATCTAAATGTCATCCCCAACCCAATTTTGGTGAAAATAACTGTCTAGATAGACAAATATTCTAAATATTATTTCAAATGACAAATCTCAGTCCTTCCCTTAAGAACTTCATAAAGCCATCAGACAGTCTCCCTATTAAGGGGTCATCCTAATAGTCAATTTTTGGCTATTGTTTACACAGGCTTCTCTTCATTCTTAATTATATATATTTAGATGATTTTACATCAAGTTATGTCATATTTCTGGAATTTTAAGTAATATCTTCTCATTAAAGTTCTTAAAAACATCATGTTTTCAAAAAAAAAATCAGTGCTTTCCTAACTGTTTTTATTATTATTTCTGTCTTCTAATTCATCAACATTTTCCCTATACTTAGATATACCATCTGAATAAGTTATCAGTGAGATCAGATATTGCAAAGGGTCACATTTTCAAATGCCCTGTCTTCTTTCTGATACATACCAAGTCTGACTTCTGTTGTTAGTCTGGTTCTTTGTTAGCCTAACTCGTTTTCAGGATCCATTGACCATTGGATATTTCAGTGTTTTGTTCTATTTTCTTCCACGCACAATTATTTCTCAACTTGAATTTATTTCTGTAATATTTCAAACGGAGTGAAACTGGTAGCTTCGAACATCCCTAGGTACTACCTTCAGCTTCCCGGTGAAACATTATCACTATCCTACATCTGCGTAACAGCACCCTGCACAGATCTGCCACTCCGTATTTTGGATTGTGCAAGATTACAGTGGGCTTGAATTTGGATCTTAGCGACGTTCCACAGGGAAAAACATTGCTCAAGCCAACATTTAAATCTTTGCCTAGAGCTACCCTCACTTCAAAGCGAAGTATAATGAGAATGAAAGCACAAGCCCCCAAATTCAATTGCCACATTTTTTCGTGTGTGTGTGTGTGTGTGTGTGTGTGTGTGTGTGTGTTTTCTTTTGAAGAGTTTGTCCTGTTCTTCTTGTTGTGATTCCTTTCTGTTGGTACTGGCAGCTGCCAGATGGGCTTTATTTTTTTTAATTTAAATTCTTTATTCTGTGGCAGTGTTGCACATTGCATCATATTCAATGCCAGCTCTTTCTCCCTCAAAATATACATGCTTGGCACATCCTGAAGTCACTTAAGGACCAGTGACTGGAAACTTACACAGGTAAAGGGGGAAAACATGCATTCCTAACACTCTAATATTAAAAGTAGCAACAAAGAATGGTTATGAAAGGGAATCTTTGCACCTAGCTCTGTGTTTTATCACAACCAGTGAATAAATACCGCTCACACTATGCCCACAAAACATGAAACCTAGGAGAAAGGAAGCAGTTAAAGTGATTCAACAAAGCAGAGAACAAAGATACCTCAAAAGACAAAGTCGATACATCCCGATATCCATACTTCTCCCTTACCGACAGGAGCAGTGAGCTGAAACTGGGAGAAACTGGGAAGGCCGAGAGCACTGACTTTTAGAAAGGCTGTCACTAATAGCAAAAAAGTACTCACCATGTAAGCCAAAACATCCATTGTGTAAAACTACTTTTTTCTTATATGAATATTAATATGAGTAGAATAGATTGTGTTATATATAGTTTTCAAATGTTCTTTAAAACTAGTTTGGTAAGCCAGTTAATTTACATTTAAAACTAGATATAAAGGTGTGTTTTGATAACCAAAGATAAGTTCCTTTGTGTGAGCAAATTAGTATTTGAGTCACAGCTAGAATCCATGTTGAGTAAGCTGGCTTGTCATTATATCCTTCTGGTAATGAAAATTATTTTATTTCCACAATCTATTCATTCTAGTGGTCAGTACTATAAAGCATACATAATTCTGCTTCTCATCTTCATGTAAAGTGCAGGCACATGGCCATTTCAACAGTTCCGAACATATTTCACAAGGAAATCAGAATCGCTGGCCTCTAAGCAGTAGCAAGATCATTGTAAGCATCCACACACGGATGTGTCTTACTTTTACCTTTGTCTTTACCCACTCCTGCCCAAAACTGCCTTCCTGATGATATACTTTTCTCCTTTCAGAACTCAACTTAAATCCTTCTCTTACTCACAGAGGCAAGATTAGTTGCTCCTTCCTCTGCTTTGCCATTTCATTTCTATTATACCGCTTATCTTCTTTATGTATTACTTTTTAATTATACCAAAGTGTAAATATTAATGAGAAAAGGAAAAAGTGTATTTATATTTGCCAATAATTATTTACTACATAATAAGAATTAAAAATAACTAGTTAATGCAAATAATGTGAATAAGTAAAGTTCTTGCAAGTACCCCTATTTTCAATTAAACTCACTTGGATTTTATAAACATATCAGAAAAAAAAATATGTGAGGCATTAGAGACTAGTCAGGGGTTGGGAAATTATTAATCAAGGCCACAGTGCTAATAATAATAATAATAATAATAATAATAATAGAGAGTAGTAATGTGAGAGAATTTTAAAAGCAAAAGTTGAATAAAAAGTGTTGTAGGTTATTAAGATAGAATATGATCACTGAAGCTCAAAGTTACTCAGGTAGTAACTAAGAGTAATCAAGAATATTAATGTAAAGAAATAATGAACAAAGTATAAAGATAGATATCTGGCCACTTGATTTTATCATTGTTATACATGACAATAGGGTAAAAAGCACTGAAAGAACATAATTACTTCAATATTGTGGTGCTGGAATTTTTGAGTTATAAATATGACATTATAGTGACATTAGAAAACTACATTTGTCTTAAAAATGAATCATTCATAAGAAAGCTATATTTTTTGTCAAAAACTAATTCTTTAAATATGTAGTTATTTTTAATTTTAATAATTAAATGACAAAGTAGTAAAAGAAACATTATCTCTGTAACTGTTGTGCCTGACTAAAGAAGAATTAATATTCATGTTTATAAGTTTCTATAAAACTGTGTTGCTCTATCTGCTCATCTTTGTAGGCACCAGCTTAGGGAGCTCTTTAGATAGTGTGGGAAGAATGAGACAGAATCAGAAGCCTGACAGGAAATGTTGAATAATGGGTCACCTTGAAACATCTGGCTGACCACCGAAAGAATAGTTAGAGAAGACTGAAAAAGCAGGCTGGTACTATAAACCTGGAGAGTTCTCTCAGCTTTGGTAGAATAAGGCATAAAATGATTCTGATTACACTACAGTTGTCCATTTTTCAAATTTTTTTAAATCAAGAGAAAGACTGAAGTGTTGAAGGTAGTATTGCAACACAATTTAGAGAATACTGATGTCATTCCCGCCCTTCATGCAGACTTGTTTCAGAAGAGAGGCCCAACAAGTTCTGCAGCTAGAAGAGCAGAGCAAAATTTCTTAGCTAAAAATAAATGTTTTTTTTGTGAGATTTTATTAATATTTCATAATTCAATGGCATATTAATATATCCTTAATAGTTTCTTTGGTTCAAAGATCATTCTTATAATAATGAAATGAAAAGAAAAATATCCTTTCACCATTTGCCCTCAAAGCCCCTGGTTACCATTTTCCTCAACCCCTAATTATTTTCTAGTTAATAAAGGAGAAGGAGTTCCTTATAATACTTTTGCTTATGGCTCAGGGTTTGAACTCACACTACTGATTGTATTATTTAATCTGAAAAGGGAAAAGCTTAATTTCACACTATAAGCAGTTCTAAAATGATTTTATTAAATTAGTGATTGATAAAAATCTTTTTATTTGAAGAAGGAATGAAAGAAAATGGAATTGAATTTTGAATTAGTGTACATAAAACAAATACATTTTTTAAAATGATCACTAAACATTTAAAATGTGCTATGTTTTTAATTTAATAATTTAAGTAAAATATATTAGAATCACCCATGGTTTGCTTTTGAAGATAATTTTTGCAAAGGCTTCCAGATTTATTCCTAAATTAATAATGGGATGACCATCTTTATATATGAATTGATGTGCTAGAAGTAGAACAATAAGGTCAGAGTCTAAGTAAATGAATGCAACTTTGTATAAAAACTTACCTCCCATTCCTAATATAGCTACATCTTTAACTAATTAATGCATTTGTCTAAAACTAAATATTAATATGTGCAGTTTTCTCAAAAGTGTGAGTCCTGTATTTTACACAGCCACATATCTATATATATAAAAACCCAGAGAGCAGAACAGCAGAATGACCAAAATGACCAGAACGACTGGTGGCTATGACACTCAGTGCGGCAGCTAACCAGCATGATCCAGGCTCCAACCAGTGCCCATCCCCCCAGGCTGGCCTAGCCCCTGATCATCCCTCAACACCCCAGTCAGGGGTGCCGGCTGGCCAATGGCCCGTGGCCCCTCCCCCCCAGCCAGCCTCGCTGATGGCTCCCATGGAAGCAGGCTGGCCAGACCCCACCCATGCATGAATTCATGCACTGGGCTTCTAGTGTTACAATAAAATCCAAAAGAAAACCTTAGTGTGCTATTAGAAAGTTCTTTGGTCTATTGAGTAAAGTGATAGAGAAATGCAATTTCATGAAGTTGATAGGATGTAAGATAAGAGGAGTTAACTTACACATAGCTACTCCATTATCTCTAGACTTCCCCTTATCTTTATAAATAAAGTACTTTGCATTTTAAAAGTACTTGTGTCACAATTCATTTACTCAGAGTTTCTCATCAAGTACATTTAAAATACTATTCTTGGGAGGTCAATGAAAAATTTAACCTTGGTTAAATTAGACTAATTTTACTCCATTGAGTAAAGATATGAGAATCCTGTGATAATCATGTGAGTCAAAATGGGAGACTTAATGCCATGTGCATTTTAAAACTCATATCTTTACTCAATGTTTTAAAATACACTTAATGCCATGTGTATTTTAAAACATTGAGTAAAGATATGAGAATCCTGTGATAATCATGTGAATCAAAATGGGAGACTTAATGCCATATGTATTTTACACAGCCACATATCTATATATATAAAAGCCCAGCAAGCAGAACAGCAGAATGACCAAAATGACCAGAACGACTGGTGGCTATGACACTCAGTGCGGCAGCTAACCAGCATGATCCAGGCTCCAACCAGTGCCCATCCCCCCCCCCCCCGAAATGGTTGTTCTTCTAGCAGAGAATGGGAAGGTAAGAAAGAAAAGTAGAAGTTTGTACAATCCTTCTTATACTTAATCTTCTGTGTGACCTGATCATTTTCCATCCCACTTCTGGACAGTTTCAGTTATCCGTTTATTAATGAAGCCCTCTGTATTACCTCTTGGAACACTGTGCTCTGAGCAGCTTGCATTGTCATATCTACAGACCCCAACCCCCAAGAAGCCTAAGAGTATTTTGAGAGCAATATTCATAGCTTATTAACATGTGTATTCCCTCAGAAAATATGGTTAAAACATCATAGTAGGAATTCTTCTTTTTTTAAAATGAGTGATTAATGTTTTGTATAAATAAAACAATGTGGTTAATATCTTATCTTTCCCAGGTAACACAGATACTCTTTTTTCCAATTACTTGGAGTGACTCTAAGGATAAAATTAAAGACAAACTTACATGTATCACTGCAGAATACTGGAAAAAATGTTTTTTTTTTCAGCCAGTAGTAGACACAATTTCTCCTAAATCGTATTACCTAAATATCAATCTCTTTCTGTATATCTGCAATCCCTGCATTTCCCCTAGTAATCAAACAGTAAGAAAGAGTTGATTATTAGCATGAGTGTCAGGATAGAGGAATAGAGTAGAAGTAGACACTATTTAATTTGATATTTTATGTCTCTATATCCAACAATATGCAAAGGAGTCCCAGGTTGACACTAAGAAAGAAATTTTAAAAGGAAAATTATGTCACATTTTAAAATTCTGTGATAACATAGAATAATTGGAAATCCCTGAAAAGTGGTCGATACCGAGGTTGCAGGTTCTCCCCCAGTCCTGGCCCTAGTCAGGGGTCATGCAGGAGGCAACCATTTGATGTGTTTCTTTAACATCAGTATTTCTCTCTGTCTCTCCCTTTTTTTTAAGAAGAGACGTTTCCTTGACTCTGTTAAAAAGTAGGTGTCGCAATGCACATACAACTTTATATTATAAAAGATCAAGTTCC
>NW_006383008.1:3434527-3444848 GCF_000327345.1 Myotis davidii
GTGAAAAGGTTGTGTGACCCCCAAAGGGGTCGCGACCTACAGGTTGAGAACCCACTGCCTTAGATAAATGCAGAAGCCTGGTTAAGAATTAGGTAATATGTGAGAAATATGCAAAGACATTTTTGTCAGCCTGCTTTTGTCCACCTACCCCTTCCCTCCTCCTCCCACTCATGCCCACCTCTTAATACTATGATTCTACAGATCACTCTTCCTGGTTATGGTTAATAACCCTGCACAATAGGTCCCAATATGAATAAAACTAATTGAATTCACATTTATATTTTGAATATAATTTGGAAGCACAGTTGTTGTTGTGTGTGTGTTTTTTTTAAGAAGAGACGTTTCCTTGACTCTGTTAAAAAGTAGGTGTCGCAATGCACATACAACTTTATATTATAAAAGCTCAAGTTCCCCAGATTTCAGGTTATAACCTCTCCTTTCAATACCGGGGCAACGCTGGTCCTCACACAAAGCCTTCTTCCTACCTGAGAGCAGGATCCATGCTTTCTTCCTTTACTCCTTCAATCCGGATCCATTCTTTCCTCTTTCCTTCCTTCCTTTGACCATCTCATTTTCCATTACTGAAAATTCCCAAACTATCCTTATAAACTCAGATGGATTGTTATCCCCTCTTGTGGATTGCTGCCCCAGGCATCTCTTTGGGTGACCTGGTATACTTTCACATCTACTTTTCCCTGCTTCTGCAGGTCTCACTGGTTTCATTTTCTCTAAACAGAACAAAGTAGAACCAATGCATTTTCATGAATCTTAATGAAATAAAATCTTTATAGTGTAGTGAAGAAATGGAGGGGGGAAAAGAAAAAAAAATGGTAATACAACCTTATGAGTTTTCCCAGTATGGTCTTGTTTCGGACTCCTTGACCTATCAGGACTTTGGAAGATCTTGCTACTCAAGATCTCTAGTTCTTAGAATAGACAGGGGCTTATTCTAAGGCCCAATTTATCTTTATTCAAGGTCCACTGTTGCAGCCAGAGGAGACTAGAAAGTTACTTGCATTAAAGTCTTTATAAAGATTGAACTATATCTCCAATATAGACAAATATTTAATTTTTAGATTAAAGTGCCTGCATTGGAGTGACTCACTGATAGAGCCTCTGAGAGTTGTCCTTGCATTACATCTATGTGACACCACCTCCCCCACCCACACATAACCACCTGTCATCCCAGAACTGGGATAAAGGACACATTTCCAAGTACAAATTTTATCTAAGTTTATAAGGGCTTTTTATGATTTCCACAAAGCAATCCCATAGTCAACTAATTTAGATCTCACTCTAAGAATAGGAAGAGTGTCATAGTTCTTTTCCTACAATAAACATCCCCTCTATATACAGAAAACAGTTGTTAAGTATATATAAAAATAATTCATTGCCAACGTATACTCAGCATTTTCCATTCATACTTTATTATGATATTGTTGCTTGTTGCCAACATCATTTTAAGGCATAAAAATACATATGCCCATACAATATATGCTATATACAGAATACTATCATTCACTTTTCCCTTAATTTGTAATTAAAATGATCAGTGTTTTTAGACAAAAGGCAAGATGTTCACATCGCATTCTTTGGTAAATGGGAATTCATTTTGTTTGAATTTGTGGTTGAGTATCTAATGATGTTGTTTTAGGGACGCTGGGGATTTTACAGTTACCTCTTCAAATGAAAATTGATCAAGGTTGAATATCAAAGGAAATAATAAAACCTTTTAAACACATTTGGTGTTAGAAACTTCAAAAATATACTCTAGTAGGTGCTATTTCTAGTTATAATTTAGTATCTATTTCTTAGTGTTTGGTAACATTTAGGTTCATGAGCAAGAATTTACCTAAAAGTTGAGGCTTCAATTAGGAATATCAGCTAATAAAATATTTTTATAAAATGTAAATGCAATGCTAAACCTGTATAAAATTTATTTATTCTACAAGTTCAGTATTTACTTATATTTTCTTTTCTATTGAATTTAATGTTCAGTTTGTTTTCCTTTGTTTACTGTTTGCTTACTATAAGACTAAAGATATAGCTATTATATACAGATCCTTGTGTCAATTGGTATTTACAGCAGTCTATATATATAAGCCTAATATGCTAACTGTCTGACCAAACAGTAGACCAACTGGTCGCTATGACATGCACTGACCACCAAGGGGCAGATATTCCAACCGGTAGGTTAGCTTGCTGCTGGTGTCCGGCTGGTCAGGACTGGGTGAGATGAGCCAGACATACCCTGGAGCCCTCCCACAGTTCCTCCCATCTTGCTCAGGACTGAGCAAGATGGCCCCAGGTGGAGGGACCTCACCTGTGCACAAATTTCGTGCACCAGCCCTCTAGTAATATGTAAACATTCATGTATTGTTGCTGATGGAAAAGTTTCAAAGTAAAATTTTAAATCATAACTTTGCAGTGCTGCTTGTTTGCATTCTGTATTATAGCTAAGCATGATTTTTCCCCCTCTGAGTTGACCTACAGTTGATCACACTATGTTTTCAAGAGTATTTCTGTCTCACTGTGACTAAACATTAAACTATCAACATTATTTCTTAAAAGCAAATTTTTTTTTCATGCATGTATAAGGCAATCATCATTAGTAATTATGCAATCATGCCCATAAGCAAACAGAAACAGGACTAGTATGGGTTACTTTAAAAATCTTCCTTTGTACACACACACACAAAAAAAATTTAGACTGACACTAATATTCACTCTGTTAGAAATAGTCACAGGATGTTTACTCACTAATTTGCTCAAATAGGTCAGCTGTAACTTGCTACATGACATCTATATAGCCCTACGGAGAAGAGCTATATCCAACTAGGTTATGTGAGAAATGATATTGTAATCAACCCTGATACTGCATGTGTAAAAACAGCCTTAGGCTGTTCTCTCCTAATACATCCGGTTAACGCTGGTATTTTGGAATTACATGAGATATTGGCACTCCTCTGAAAGGAAAAAAAAATCCAAGAGTTTTACCCATTAAAATCCAATTATGGAAATTACACAAGTTATTAGTACCCAGGGCTATCCCCAGGCAAAATTCTGAAATTGGCTCTTGTTTTGGATCCAGGGCAGGGTTTTATGCTTAATATCTGTGGAACCAATTATATGCAAGGTACAAAATGATAAGGGCTTACGGTGGTACCACTCCTAAAAATTCCAGTATTCTTACAAAAGACTTAAGAAGCAAAATTCTTTATAACTTTTTTGTGTATATCAGTGAATGGTGTCACTACCCACTCTTTTGCCTGCGACAAGTGGACATTCTTGATATCTCTCCTCCTTAACCATCATGTGCAATTGCTTATCAAGTCCTGTTCATTCTCCATGGGGAGGATGCCTTACCTTCTTTCTTCTCTTCTTCACATCAACTACCAGGACTTTAGTTCAGGTGTTCATAGTGTCCTATGGGACAATTACAATAGTCATTGCTGCCTCATTTCTGCCTTATCTCCACCTCTAGCTTTCTTTTATTCCAGTCCATCTTCTATAGTTCCTCCAGAGATGTCTCTCTAAAGTACAAACATGGCCTCATTTTTTTTTTCATTAATTTCAGCCAGTCGTTTCTTACATTTTCACAAAATATCTTTGGTTACTAGGACTAATTCTAATTTCTGTCTTTATGTGAACCATTCAGCTCTACTGAAAAACTAGATAACCATATACAATGTGTTCTTTCATAGCTAACTTAACTTTGGTTTTTTTCTTTGTTTGCTTACTTCTTGTGTTTTATGCTATTTCCATTGCTATGAGCATAGGGGTGCATATATTCGTTCTGATTGCTGTTTTGGGCTTCTTAGGATACATTCCCAGAAGTTGTATCACTGGGTCAAAAAGCAGTTCCATCTTTAATTTTTGGAGGCAACTCCATACTGTTTTCCATTATGGCTGAATGAGTCTGAATTCTCTCTCACCAGCAGCGCATGAGGGTTTTCTGTTCTTCACATCCTCTCTAGCACTTGTTTGTTGATGTATTGATGGTAGCCATTCAAGGAAGGTGTGAGGTGTTTTCTCATTGTAGTTTTATTTTTTTCTTTTAAAATATATTTTTATTGATTTTAGAGAGGAAGGGAGAGGGAGAAAGAGAGAGAATCATCAATGATGAGAGACAATCATTAATTGGCTGCCTCCTGCATGGCCCCCACTGAGAATTGAGTCCCCAATCCTAGCATGTGCTCTTTGCCAGAATAGAATTCGGGACCTTTCAGTCCACAGGCCTACACTCTATCCACTCAGCCAAACTAGCTAGGGCTCTCATTGTAGTTTTAATTTGCACATTTGAATCTTTCTGATGATTAGTGACATTGAACATTTTTTCATATGTCTATTGGCAATCTGTATATTTCTAAAATTACTATTAAGTTTTAAAAGTACACACACATTCAGAAATTTCATTAAATTCATTTCTGTTCTAGTTTTTTCTTATTTATTTAATTGTTTTATTTCCAGTCAGCTGTAATTTCAACTGAGCTATTTAGGCATTAGGAGTATAGCAATTTCATCGTGCTAATGTATGCAAACATGCAACTTTGGCCCCTTGACCATGAGGATTATTAGGGGATGGATTAGTTTATTCAAAAGTGACTTTCTAATTTAAAATTTGGTTTCTTTGTAAAAATATAAGGATGGATATAAAATGAAAGACAATTTTCTAGACAATGAAAGGAAATAACATTTGTGGGAGAGGCTCCCCTTGTAGCTAAACCAGCACAGCATAAAATTCCTAACTTAGGAATGGCTTCCGTAACTCTACAAAACTTAGGGTTTTTTCCCTCCTTTTGTTATTGAGTACACAGATTTTTCTCAAAACTCTGTCCCAGGAGCTGCAAGATCACTTTTAGCTGAATGGGAGAAACTGAGTAGTGGACAAAGAATAGTATAGAAAAAATAAAAATTGTTTGTGTGCCTATGTGTTTCTAAATGACCCAACAGAAGGGTTTTTTTTATAGATGAATAGTTAACAGATTGTTCAGATTTATCTGTAGTTTATTTATTAATGGTCTTTTATGGCAATTCATATGAGTATTAAATAGGAAAGTCTCTGTTATGGTGACAGAGAATGCAGTGTTCAAAGCAATTTGGAATTAGCACATTATCAGTAATTAAAAATGAAATTAAATATAGTAAATTTGAATAAGCCAGGACATGAGATTAGTTCATCTCCTAATTATTTCAGATCCAGTGGACAGAGGGATCTATAGCTTCTTAGCTGCAGTGTGAGTCTTCTCCTGTCATTACCAGGAAGTGAATTCCAGCAGCAGCAGTAGCAGCAGCTTTCTCTTAGTAAGCCAATCATGTCTGATTCTGCCATTGTCCTCACTGCATACACCTGCTATGGAAATTTAATATACTAAACAACATGCCTCCTTTTCCTGTTGCTTCCAATTGGATCTCATACATTTGCATTTACCTCAGAAGGCTGTCAAATTAAATGCAACGATTTAGATTCAGCATAGTTTAATCACATCTAGAGACGATTAAAAGAAAATTTTAATCATCCGTTTCTTAGTTTGAACTAATTTCTTAAGCCAGTGCTTTATCTTGTATTTCATTTTTACTGAATAATCTATAAAGTGTTAGCATATTCTACTTAAAAGGATGGAACCTTCTTTAGAAATACGCTAATATGGTAGCAATAGGGATGCAGTTACAAGAGCTTTGCAACCATTCTCATTTTTTCCTTAGACTGCACTGTTTGTAACAGCCCTTTGACCTCATAAGGCTCAACACTTTCCCTTCACATGTATTTCTTTTTCCCCTCTCTTTTCCAGACTAAGTTGAGGCATTTAACTTCTGCCTAGAACAGATGCCATTGAGGTTCTCCTATAAACAAAATATTTCCGTAAAAGCAAAAAGTATCTTATGTAATAAAAGGCTAATATGCAAATATACCTAACGTTGGAATAACCAGAAAACAACCAGTCGCTATGATGTGTGCTGACCACCAGGAGGTGTGTGCAGAACATGTTGGGCGTTGGCTGTGGTGGGATGGTGGAGCAGGTGAGTGTGGGCACTGGTTGCTGTCATCGGTGGTTATTGCAAATTCTTTGCTCCCCCATGCCGCGGTCCCACCCAGTGCTCGCACCCGCTGCCAGCGCCAACTCCACTCTCACCCGCTGATGGTGCTGGAGCTGCTGCTCATACTCACTGCCAGGGCCGGCCCCTCTCGCACCTGCTGATGGCGCCTAGTGATCAGGACTGGTGTGGTGCGCCAGCAGCAAGTGCAAGCAGTGGCTGATGGCCCTGATCGCCCATGAGAGATTCTCCACCTCCCCCTGCTCCTGAGGGGTGATTAGGACAGCAGTTGCCACTCACACCTGCTGACAGCGCTGTCCCCACTCCCACCTGCTACTTGTGCCAGCCCAATTGCTCCTTGCTGTCAGCAGGTGCAAGCAGGACCTGCACTGTTAGGGTGTGGGAACCACAGTGGTGGGAGCAAGGCTTCTGGCAGACAGAGGACTGGAGGCTGCGGCAGAAGGGGCTGGGTGGGGCCGTGGAGGATGGGCCGAGATCCACCCCTGTGCCTAGTGCAGCCTCACGGCCCACAATTCCTTCCAAGGTGCACGCTCAATGTAAAAGTTGCCTCCTGGTGGTCAGTGTGCTCCCATAGGAGGAGCGCTGCTCAGCCAAAAGCCCTGAGCTGGGCTCACGGCTGGTGAGTGCAGCAGTGGTGGCAGGAGCCTCTCCCGCCTCCACAGCAGCACTAAGTATGTCCAACTTCCGGTTTAGGCCAGTTTCCCAAAGCTGTCAGGCAGACATCCTCTGAGGGCTCCAGGACTGTGAGAGGCCGCAGGCCAGGCTGAGGGATGTCCCCTTACCCCCAAGTACAGAATTTCATGCACTGGCCTCTAGTAGGTATAATAAAGGCCATTTCTTAAACATGCAGAGCTTATTGGTTTCTGTTTTTCTATAACATTTTAAATATTCTGTCTTTCATGTAGTTATTTCCAAATTGGATTTAATCTATGCAGTTGTTTTTATATCTATACTTTTCAAAACTACAATTATTCAAGACAGCTACATTTTCATTAAATTCATTAGTATTTTACCTATATCCTCAAAATATGCTAAATAATTTCTCTTTATGATACAAAGAGTAGTTCCCAGAGAAAAATATATGAGTGAAAATTCACAGAAGATAATCAATTGCACTTATATGTGAACTCAAAAGAACAAAATAAAGGAACAAGCAAAACAGATACAGAATCATAGATACAGAGAACAGACTGATGGTTGCCAGAGGGAATGGAGATTTGGGGGCTGGGTGAAAAAAGTGAAGGAATTAAGAAGTACAAATTGACAGTTACAAAATAGTCACAGGAACTTCACTTACAGCTTAGGGAAGATATTCAGGTGCCAGGTGGGTACTGGAAATATCTGGGTGAACACTTTGTAAAGAATATGATTATCTAACCACTAGAGGCCCGATGCACGAAGATTCATGCAAGAATGGGCCTTCCTTCCACTGGTGGTCAGTACCGCCTTCGCTCCAACCCGGAGCTGCCTTTCTGCTTTCGTTCAGGCCCAGAGCCGCCTTTCCTCCTTGCCACGCTACACAGAAGTCCAGAGCGGCTGGAGTGATGCGAAATGCCTGCGTCAAATGGCGACGACGGAAGCGTCCTTCCCTGCCCTCCACTCTAAGCCTGTGTTGGGTTAATTTGCATACTCGCCCCTGATTGGCTGGTGGGCATCATGAAGGTACAGTCAATTTGCACTTTCTCATTTATTAGTGTAGACTATGCTGTACATCTGAAACTAATACAAAATAATAATGTCAACTTAAATTGAAAAATGTAAAAAAGATATCCAACTGCATTCGAAAAAAAAACAGTCACTTTTGAAAAAGAGATGTTATATCTATTCTTACTGAATTGTCAAATATTTAAGAGAAGATAAAAACAAACTAACAAAAAACACCCTCTCCCCTTTCTTGTACACTGCCTCCTTGCTGAGGCTCTCCTTCAGCCCTGGCCTTCACTTCTTGCTTGCACTCACTGTGCCTAGAGATCACCCAGCAGGTTGAATGCTTAGGGTCTTAGATTTTTTGTTTTATTCTGAATAAGCGTCAGGGGCATGCCTGTGTCTTTCTTAACTCCCCAGTATACCTGGGCACTTATCAGTGCTTGCCGGGAGCCGGTCCATCCTTGATGTTTCAAGGGACCTGGCATATATGGCATACTGTTCTTAATATGTTTTCTCACCTTCTTGGCACTATGTTTTAACGAAGGTCACCTCTCTGAGACAGGTTGTTTCCCCAGGTAGGGATTTTTCCCTGACGTTAGGGAGGGAATGAAACCTCTTAACTAAGTGCCAGGCGGGTAATTAATCACTTTAACTACGAACAATCACGCTTAAGCTACATAGTCTTTACTCCCTGGAATGGAGATAAGAAATGCCCTAACCTTTGGAATAGAGATTGATAGGATTGGAATCAACTGGTATAAATACAGATGTAACAAGACAATAAGAGACAGAACCTAGAGACAGCACCTGGCTGGAGAACCTATAGAACCTGGCTGGAGACCCTAGCAAGAGAACATGGACACAGAACTTGGCTAGAGATTGTGGCTAGAGATCCTGGCAAGGCTGCTGATGAACTGAACGCTGTCTCCGTGTCATTCCTTCTTCGCCAACTCTGTCCACACCTTTGGGGACCCCTGGACCTGCTGGGGTTGGGCCCCAGCAAGTGCTTTAATTTTTCAAGAAAGTCTCTCCCAGTTTTTCCTCCCAGTCTTTTAGTATGCTTTGGTAGGCCTGAAGGGTGTAATTTTTGACTCAGGCTACAGTGGACTGTTCATTCACCTTCCAGTGTTTTTGAGGAATGAAGTTGATTCACCTTGAGTATGTTCCCAGTTAGGTAAAACAAAGCACTTTGCACCAGTCCTTCAGTAACTCCCAGAAATGACAAACATACTGCTTTGCAAATACGTTCTGCCCTGCTCCCTTTAAAATTGCTGCAGCATTTGGGAGGGGGTGGGGCAAGAGCAAATAAAAACATCCTAAAAAGTTCTTCCCCTCTTTAAGTTGTTTTTCCTTGAATCAACATTTGCTCGGTTGCTGTAAACCTTTGACTGTTTTTCAGAGTTCCAACAATGTTGATTCTGTCAGTTTTTGCTTTATTAGTATTTCTTTAATGTTTCTGTGGAAGAATAATGAGCGGCTTGGAGCTGCCTACTCCACCATTTTCACACTACATTCTACTTCTTTGTATTTCCAGTACATATTAAATTGTATATTAAACATGGTTGAGCCGTTACATTGTGATTTGTTCTGGCAGGAGGTTATACAGGGTGAAGCAAAAGTAGGTTTACATTTGTGAATATGCAAAACAGAGTTTATTCTTGTATTGTTATTTATTAAATATTGTGTTATTTTCCATAGGAAAAACTGTAAATTTTCACTTACCCCGACTTGTATTAGTGGAAAATTCTCTTGATTTTCTTTTCAGCTTTTGTTTGCTTTAGTTTTACATTTTGTGATGAGTTTATTGTGATTTTGTCTAGTTTTAGGTAATACTAGAGGCCCAGTGCATAAATTCATGCACAGGTGGGGTCCAGCTGGCCCACCCCAATGGGGGCCATCAGGACTGGGCTGGGTCGGGGAGAGGGACCGCAGGAGGTTGGGGGGGTTATTGAGGCCCTGATTGGGCCCGTTGGCCACCACAGCACATGTCATAATGACCGGTCATTCTGGTCGCTTGGCTTTTAAATATATAGATACCCTAAAGCAGCAATTTTCAACCTGTTTGCTTAAGGATTTTTAAAATGTACTTCCTGACTATTTAGTTAGGGGCACTGATCCATTTTCTCTTAGATCAGCAATTTTCAACCTTTTTCATCTCATGGCACACATAAAGTAATTATACAGCATACCATAAAAATATTTTTACCATTCTGATGAAAAATATATGTGTAATTTTGATTCACTCAAATAGCTATCATTGCATTGTTGGCTATTGTTATTTTTTACTTGACAATCTATGGGAAATAAAGTCAGTACCCTTGACTTAATAGTCAGGTATTGCATGTTTTAAAAATTCTTGTGGTACACTAGTGTTCAGTGCCACACCAGTTGAAAATCACTGCCTTAAACTGTCAAATTAAAAAAAAAAAATGACAGCAGCCAACACAACAATAGCTATACAGTGTGAAAGAGTCAAATTTACATTCCTTTTTGGTCAGATTGGCAAAAATTATAACAGTTTTTGTTGTACCAAAGAATTGTATAATTAGTTTATGTGTAACATGAGATGAAGAAGGTTGAAAAGCATGGTTATTCCTAAGGTATTGCCTCTCTGTTC
>NW_006383008.1:3445055-3445883 GCF_000327345.1 Myotis davidii
CCACTCCTCTACCACCACCACAAAAAAATTCCCTCCCACCCATCCCCAGCTGCCATGTGCCTGATCTTGAAGATTCCTAGCAGTCTAGGGAGAACCGTCTTATTGCATATGACATGTCCTAGATCAGTGATGGCGAACCTTTTGAGCTCGGCGTCTCAGCATTTTGAAAAACCCTAACTTAACTCTGGTGCCGTGTCACATATAGAAATTTTTTGATATTTGCAACCATAGTAAAACAAAGATTTATATTTTTGATATTTATTTTATGTATTTAAATGCCATTTAACAAAGAAAAATCAACCAAAAAAATAAGTTCACGTGTCACCTCTGAACTGGTAGGCGATTATTTGCAGAAAATACCCAGAAATTTTCATGATGATATCTATTCAGGTTTATTCACTAGAGTTGTTCATGTTTGGAAATAATTTGCTTCACTGGCCAGTGTTGTTCAGTTGGTTGAGCATTGTCCCATGCACTGAGAGTCTCTGGTTAGATTCCCAATCAGGGCACATGCCCTTATTTTGGGCTCCATCCCCAGTGGGAGCATGCAGGAGGTAGACAATCTATGTATCACTCTCATTGATGTTTCTCTCTCTCTCTAATAAATAAAAACATATTTAAAGTAAAATAAAATAAATTTGTTGCTATAAACCTTTGACTTTATTCAATAATTCATAAATCAGGCAGCATGCCTTTTATTTTTTTTAATTTTTAATTATTTATTTATTTATTATTTTCCTTATTGATTAAGGTATTACATATGTGCCCTTATCCCCCCCTTGCTCCCCCCCCAACCCGCCCACTCAAGCCCTCACCCCCTGGTGTCTG
>NW_006383008.1:3449254-3449776 GCF_000327345.1 Myotis davidii
AAGTGTTTGAATTTATTTGATTTTTTATTGTAGTTTATTTCTAATATTATGCCATTGTGGTCTGAGAAGATGCTTGATATAGTTTTAATCTTCTTGAATTTGGAGAGACTTTATCTGTGAGACAATATGTGGTCTGTCAAAAATGTCCCATGAACACTTGAGAAGAATGTATATTCCATGGGTTTGGGGTGAAATGTTTTGAAGATTTCAATTAAGTCCATCTGATTTAGTGAGTCATTTAGGATTGCTGTTTCTTTACTGATTTTCTGTCTAGAGCACTGATTCTCAACCTTCCTAATGCTGCGACCATTTAATACAGTTCCTCATGTTGTGGTGACCCTCAATTTCATTGTTACAAATTGAACATAATTAAAGCATAGTGGTTAATCACAAAAACAATAAGTAATTATGTATGTGTTTTCCGATGGTCTTAGTCCGACCACCAAAGGGGTCGCGACACACAGGTTGAGAACCACTGGTCTAGAGGATTTATGCAGTGATGACAGTGGGGAAAACATTTCC
>NW_006383008.1:3450794-3457373 GCF_000327345.1 Myotis davidii
CGTGATTCATCGGACCACATGACTTTTTTCCAATGCTCGACTGTCCAATCCTTGTGTTCCTGTGCGAATTGGAGATGTTTTATCTTGGTAACTGCCAACATGAAAGGTGTTCACACAGGCCTTCTGCTTCCATATTCCATATGATGCAGTGTATGGCTAGTTTGCCTACAAACCTCAGGTGGTCATAATAATCTGTCCACTCAGTGTATATGGGTTATGCTTTTTTATCCATTCAGCCACTCTATGTCTTTTGATTAGAGCATTTAGTCCATTTATGTTTAAAGTTATTATTGATAGGTACTTGTTTATAGCCATTTTTATTTTTTGTGCCTGGGTTCCTTCTTCCCCTTTTATTTCTTCTTGTTACAACACTGCATTTAGCATTTCTTGTATTGCTGGCTAAGTAGTGATAAACTTCTTAGCCTTTTTTTTTTGTCTGTGAAGCTCCTTATTTCCCCTTCAATTTTGAATGATAGACTTGCTGGTTAGAGTATTCCTGAATTCAATACCTTGCTTTGCTTCACTTTGTAAATTTCCTTCCATTCCTTTCTGGCCTGATTTGTTTCTGTTGAGAAATCATTTGATAATCGAATGGGAGAACCCTTGTATGTAACTTTCTGTCTCTCTCTTGCAGACTTTAAGATTCTTTGTCCTGAACTTTTGGCATCATAATTACAGTGTTCCTTAGTGTGGGTCTTTTGGGGTTTATCTTGATTCGGACTCTCTGTGCTCGTGTGACTTTTTTCTTCAGGGAAGTTTTCTGACATTATTTCTTCAAATAGGTTTTCTACACCTTGTTCCTCTTATTCTGGCACCCCTATGATTCATATGTTGCTTCATTTAATGTTGTCCCAAAGCTCCCTTAGGCATTCCTCCTGTCTAAATTTTTTTTTACACTCAGCTGCTTTTCTGGTGCTTCCTCCTTGTCTTTCCTTTGGGGGTTCCTTTGTTTCCCCATTTTTGCTCTCACTGAAGGGTCTAGGTGTTGACTCATGCAGGGGCTGTTCCTCGTGTGGCAGTGGCTCCTCGGGAAGCAGCTGCTTCTCAGGTGGTCATGGTAGCAGGCAGCGTGCCTTTTAGCAGATATAATGAAGCTTCAAGGAGCTGTACAAAATGAATGTCTACAGTAGACATAAAGGAGTGGGAGCAAGAATTTTGGTTATATTAGCTAAAAAATGGATTTCTTATAACAAGGCCAGTTTCATAAAAGGGGATTGCAGGAATCTATCAGATAGATTACTTCACTAGTGCTGACCAGGTAATTCTTAATTGACTGGCTTAAGATTTCATTTATGGGAGAGCCAAAACTATAATTAAGTACTAAGTCTGGGTTTTCTAGTGTGAGGCTTAGCATAAGTGACTCCATTTCGGACCTGTGGTCTTGTTTTTAACACTATCTGTCTAACATTTAATTGCCTGGACTGCAGTACTGAAGAATGTAGATTTATCATTGAGGACATATAGAGCATGAAAAGAAGCGAAAGTGATCACAGGTCTGCCACCATGTCTCCCTACTATAATCCTCTGTATATTTCTTAATAGCTGAAATGTCATTGCACCTGCAACTTAACACTGGCTTAATTACCTCTCTGCTCTTATCTGGCTAGGCCAGGTATGGAATAACAAAATAAATGACAGTCTTTGTTGTTAGTGTTATTTAAGGAAACTTCCTTGATGACATTTGTTCCTGAAACAAGAATGCATATTGAATTATTAGTGGAAGAGTCTGAAAAGAAAAATGTGTTGCTGTCATGTGAAGGCTCTGAGGAAAACTTCCATGGTTATGATCCTCACGTAGATATATACATATATTTGCATCCCTTTTAAGATGGTAGGTAGCATGCATATTTATTTCATGTATTTTTAACATGATACTGATAAATCAACATAAACATTTCTTTTTAAACTGTCATTTCTTTGACAGTTAAGTAATATACTTCACCTTATATCCTAAAGTGGGAGCTAGGTATCTAATGAGTGAAGGTAAAAAGGTGAGTGTTAAGCTCAGAACAGAAAGTGAGCAAGGGGGAAGGTTCAGTTCCCTCCTTCAGGTGTACCCACATTGAATGCAACAGCCATATTTCTGTGAATGAAAAGGAGAGATTAAATCTTGATTTGGTTAGTACTTATTTCTTTTTTATCAGTTAAAAGAAAAAAGAAAATAAGTCAGTATTTGGCTTTGTGTGTTTTTTTGTTTTTTGTCTCCCCCTCCCCAGAAAAAGTGGGACATTTTTTTGTATGTCCACCACTGACCAATATAAAGAGTGAAAGTGTAATAGCTTTTTAAGACATGGGTCAATGGATACATAACTACAGGTCACTAAGCTGGCTGGGTTTGTTGTATTTTAGCTTTTTTAAGCCTTAAAAAATAAAATGGTTGATATATTATATAACCTAAAAAACAATGCCCACTCTCTTCCAACACATATTACTTCAAGTGTAGATAGCATAATATTTTTATTTACTTAAACAATTCAGAACATAAGAAATTACTAACTCAATGAGAAATTATTTTCTTATTTGATAATTATTATTATCATCTTCTTGTTAATCTTTTCTCCATATACAAAAGTTAACATACTGAGTGAATATGGATGAGGTTATAGGGCTTGTATAAATATTATTATGCAGAATATAGAGAGTCTTCACTTTGTGGGATAAATATAGGGCGGCAATAATGACCATACAAGCTGAAACTATACAGAGAATTCTTAATCAATGGGGAAAATTTTAACTGTTTTGTGACTTTTAAATTATTTTGTCAAATATTAAAAATTATTTTGTCTCTAACCTGTTTGGCTCAGTGGATAAAGCATCGGCTTGCAGACTGAAGGGGCCTAGGTTCGATTCCGGTCAAGGGCATGTACCTTGGTTGTGGGCACATCCCCAGTAGGGAGTGTGCAGGAGGCAACTGAATCGATGTTTCTAACTCTCTATCCCTCTTCCTTTCTCTCTGTAAAAATTAATAAAATATATCTTCAAAAAAATTATTTTGTAGACAGCTAAAAATGTATAGGGAAACGAAAAAATAGTAAAACTGATATTTAATACATTGTAATTTAAAAAAATATTGAACATTAAAGTGATTTATTTCTTTTAGAAAAGTCAAATGTTTTTTGAACAATTCTTGCCTTCTTTATTTAAACAAATAACTTACAGTATGGAGTAAAAATATTTCCCATGCTTTGAGAAATTGCCGTAATATTCTCTAAGTTTGGCTTAGTTCCCAACATTTATAGTTTGCACTTTCAAAGTCATAAAATATTTCTGAGTTTCTTTAATGTGTTTTTGCTAATGTCACTTCCTCTGCACATCTTCTTCCTTTTTGTTACAACCACTTTTCTCATTGATGAGCACTAAAAAAAATACACCAACTGGAAGGCAGTATTATTTTGATATTTAAAGAATGAACACATGAAAAATTTGTTTCAAGAATCAAAGACAATTATAACACTTCCTTGGTGTCAAAAGGATTTCTTAGATGAAATCAAAACTTATAACAAGTTTCAATGGAAATAGAAGAAATAGAAAACTTGATGTGTAAAAGAAACAAAATAAAGGTAAGTAAGCTAAAAAAATTATAAACATTTTTGGATAACAATAAAGAGTCGAATTGGACCTAAGGAAAATTAACTCAATAATTTTGATTCAAAAAAATCCTAAAATAAATCTCTTGAAGAATGAAAATAGAGGAAAGATTGAAGAGTTATCTGGTATAATGATTTTAATGAGAATAAGAAGGACAGAAAGGAAAACAGCTTTCCAGAGCTGAGAAAGTCTTGAATATACAGATTAAAAGATTTTCATAAATATGGTAAAAATCAACCCAAATAGTAAACTAAAAGCATCAACCAAATTTTAGAAACAAGGAAATGAATCTAAATTAAAAAATATTTTTCTTCCATTTAGAACAAAAACGTCAAATAAAACTCTAAGGCAAAACAAAACAAAATCATATTATTTGCAGTGCAACTAAAATGAGCCTGGCCTTAGGTGTCTCTGCAATACTAACTGCCAGAAGAAAATAGATAGTAGTAGCATATAGATCTTAAAAGAAAAATATGCATTTTTGTGTGTTTTTAAAAATTTTTTATTACAGTTGACATACAATATTACATTAGATTCAAGTGCACAACATAGTGAGGAGACATTTCTATAACTTGCTAAGTCATCACGTTGATACCCATCTGACACATGCTATACATAGTTATTAAATTATTATTGACTATATTCCCCATGCTATACTTTACATCCCTGTAACTATTTATGCCACATCTGTAGACAGCTAAATTTACTTTTATATTTAAGGGTCAAGAAAGAGAAAATTTCATAAAACAAATAAATCACAAACAATTATATAATCTTTGTTTAATTGCCTGATGCATAATCTTAGTGCATCAACAGATTAAACAAGTCACATATTCAAAATTGATCATCTACAATATGATTATTGAGAAAATAAATTCCAAAAATTATCCATTGTATTACAATTTGGGTCATTTATCTAGCTGGGCTTAATTAGAGTCTGTCAATAACATAGAAATATATTTGGATTACTCACAGAAGTGCTTGGGGCTTGGTACTATTATATTAATGGCTTAATATGTGCCATATAATATTAAACAAAAGCCTATATATATAAAAGCCCAGCTACTGAATGGCGGAATGACCAGAACAACCGGTTGACCAGTCGCTATGACATGCACTGACCACCAGGGGGAAGACGCTCAACACAGGAACTGCTTCCTGGAGGTCAGTGTGTTCCCACAGTGGGAGTGCGGCTTGGCTGACCGGGATGAGTGGAGCTCCCACAGCAGGCCAATCTCTGCAGGCCATGCCCCCCACAACCAGTGCACAAATCCGTGCACCAGGCCTCTAATATAAAATAATGGTGACAATATGTAATTCATGTGTAGCATAAATAATGCAAATAAATGAACAAAAGTGGGCAATTTACAAGTGGTCTTCTTCCCAATTTCCCTATTATTATAGCTAGAAGTTTATGCCCAGAGTGACTTGAATTTAGGGATTATCCAACAATGTGGAAAAGGGCTGGCCCAATATGTATGCTCATCTACTCCTTTCATGTCTATAGTTCCAGTTCCTCAATATTGCCTCTTAAATATGTCTCTTTTGTTCAATCTCCACTATCATCACAGTAATCTGAGACCTCTTATTTGGACTTTAATAGCCAACTACACATTACATCTATATATTCTGGAATAAATGATTCCCAGTCCCATGCCATCACTCCCACCTTCATAATAATATAGAGCCTTCATTTAAAATAAAAATATGATGGTATTTATCTGCTTTACCTCTTCATCTTCTCTTCTAGAGAACTGTAGGTTCCATGAAACAGATACAATACATTGTATTAGTTTTCTACAGCTGTGTGAGAAATTACTACACATTTAGTGGCTTAAAAAACACACACAAATGTATTATCTCACAGATTTCATGGGTCAGAAGTCAGGCTCAACATGGTTGGGTTCTCACCAGGTTGAAATCAAGGTGTCACCTGGATATGTACTCATCTGGAGACTCAACCAAGGCCATTTCCAAAGTCTCTCAGATTGTTGGTCTAATTTATTTCTTAATGATTGCATGACTGAGGTCCCTGTTTTTTTCTGGCTTTAGCAAGGCACAGCCCTCAGATCTTTGAGGCTACTATCAAGTCTTTTGAGATGTATTTCTCTCTATTGGCCCTTTCACAAACCCAGTCTCGTGTTAATTGAACTCGCATGTTCACTCTTTTCAGGAAAGGCCAACTCCCCTTTAGAGCCCCTCTGATTAGGTCATGTTCACCTAGAATAATCTCCCTTTTTAAAAGTAAACTATGCCATATATCATAATCTAAACATGAGACAGCATCTATCATATTCACAGGTACAACCCATACTCAGGGGAGATCATACAGGATCTGCACACCATTAGTAGGGATCTTGGTGGCCACTTTAGAATTCTGCCTACTACTATATAATGTTCCTCACCATTTTATTTCCAGCAACTGGCACAGTGCTTGGCATAATAGGTTCTTAGTACAGATATTTTACTCAGATGTCTTTACTGAGCTCCAAATTGTATGGTATACCCAGCTGCCAACCTCACTTCTCAATTTGGATGCCTACTAATCATGTATTATTACCAAAGTGAAATGCTGAACTTATGTCCATTACTCCTCAAGTCTTATCAAAGCCACAGAATTGTGTTACCATTCAACTGCTTTTCATGCTAAAACATGGGCCTCATTGCTGGTCCTTCCCTTCCATTTCATCTAATATCAATACATCCATAAATTCTGTCAACTTTACTACTAAAATATATGACAAATCTGATACATCATTGTTTTTCTCTTGCTTTCATCTTAGTCTAGCTCATTTTAATCTCCGGCATACGTCAGTGGTATAGCTGCCAGGCTGGTTTCACTGCTTCCATGTTCTACTCCTGCATCTTCTTCAGTCTGTTCTCTACAGAGGATATTTGTTTGTTTGTTTGTCTTCTTAAATGGGGATGCAGTCATTTCTCTCCAATCTCATCTCCCAGCCTTCTTATGGTCCAGCTACCAAGGCTTTCACT
>NW_006383008.1:3457463-3462293 GCF_000327345.1 Myotis davidii
GCTTGGTTCTTTTTTCACTGATGGTATTACTTTTATAGAGTTTCTTCTCCTGACTTCCTAAGCTGAAGTTCTTCATACCTCTATAGATCACCTATTTAGTTTCCATTTTTTCAACCACTGCTCTCAATAATTCTTTTGGTCATGTATGTGTTTATGTATTGGTGTTATGATTTTAGTTACAACCATGACTGATACATGATAGGTATGTAATTAAAAAGTATTGAATAAATTGATACCACCATGATAGGGTTTGAATAGATTTTTTTTTAAAAATTAATTATTCCTTTAATCCTTGACTTTGTTACCTTTAATTTTACTGATTAAAAGGTCTTATGTGGGTGGGTTAGCAGATAGGCTTGAACTTGCTAACATTAGACTAACTCATGCCTTATCTAATAGTGGAGGAAGAGCACTATCTCCTGGAGACAGCAGTAAAACTGTATTAAGTGTTATAGCAGGCAGGCTTGCTGTGCTAATCCATAAAACTACCTACTTAATTACTAAAATCAAGAGTATATGAAATTTGAAGGTCAGTTTTAGGACTCATTTTAACAATATTTCCTAGAAGTTCTCTCATATCTAGGTCATCCTGGATAAAGTAAATAATACCATATAACATAACTATACCATGTCATCCTGATAGAGAGATATTATGTACTTTAGATGCCAAGTTTTCAGAAAGTAATAATTGTTATAGCCTACAACTTTATGCACATTATTTCATGTTAAGATACTATTAGTTTTCATTACTTTTTGTAGAGAAAATTGAGTCAAAGACAAGTTTATACAACTAGTAATTTTCAGAGCTGGTATTTGCACCCAAGAAGTGAAACTCCAGAGCCAGCCCACTATAAGTACACTGTGCATGGAAATAATAAGAAGTAAAAGGTGTGTTTTTTTCTTTTTCCCTAGAGTAGGTCCCATTAGTATAATAGTATGTTTAATAGGGAGATGCAATTAAATCAGAATTTCCCAAAATGTGTTCCATAAAACACTAATAACTCTAGATAGTCTGTGATGTGAAAATATCCTAAAGTAATATTATTTTAAGAATATTATATAATTATAGTGCCCGTCTTAGGAAATATTGTTTCACGTTAGCCCTAGAAGAGCTCATCTGCCTCTGAGGCACCACAAAATACTGCAGTAGAACAGTATCCCTATACTTTTGCAGAGGAACTCCTCCCACCTCCTTTTGTGTGTGTGTGTGTGTGTATGTGTATTACACTTATTGATATCCCAGGACACAAAGCATACTCTTGGAAGTTCTTTTTTTAAAAAAATTGTTTGATTAATTTCAGAGAGAGGAAGGGAGAGGGAGAGAGATATGGAAACAGCAATGATATGAGAGAATCATCCATCCGCTGCCTTCTGCATGCCCCCCATTGGTGATCGAGCCCACAACCCAGGCATGTGCCCTGACAATGAATTGAACTGGGACCTCCAACACTCAACCACTGAGCCACACTGGCCAGGCTTGGAAGACCTTTTTAAGATGAATTCTTAGGACACTCAAAATATTTGGGGGAACTGACACTAGAATATATATATATAAAAAGAGAATGGGGAGCAGTGTGTTTCATCTACATCTATTAATGACTGTCAGAATTAGCTGAGTGAAATGTTTTAGTCCCCACTGCACTGATAGGCTATTAGTGTACAAAGAAATAGATCAACATGTGGTATGCTCACCTGAAGTAAGTCAGCAACTTAGAAACACAGATCTCTGTGTGGGTTGCCCCTATGGGCTGTAAGAGGGAGAAGCAGGACAGCTGAGAGACAAAAAGGAGCTTAAGTTACGTATCTACACTAATAAAAGAGAAACATGCAAATTTGTGTCACTCCGCTACACCTACCAACCTGGCTGCCACTCAAGGGAGAGAACAACATGCAGTCACGGCCAGGATCCTGAGAGATAAACACACAGGGGTGCCTGCTCCAAGCCTCTTCAGTGTGGCTGGGAGCAGGCCCCCAGCAGGGACACACACACACACACACACACACACACACACACACACACGAGGCACCTGTTCCGAGCCTCTGTGGTGCAGTTTGGGGCAGCCACCAGTGGACACACACACACACACACACACACACACACGGGGTGCCTGTTCCATTAACCATCACTCTGACACAAAGATGGCAGCGCCATAGCCACAAGATGACGGCACCCAGTCTTCTCAGCCCTGCTGGAGCCCTCCAGTCCTGGGGGGCAGCCACTGAGAGCAGAGCCTGCTTGGCCTCACTGCGGCGACCCAGGAGCAGCCAATGCCAGACTATGGCTCCAATGGGGAGTAGGCCTAAGCCATCAGTAGGACATCCACTGAGGGCTCCCAGATTGTGAGAGGGGGCAGGCTGGGCTAAGGGACCCCCACCCCCCAGTGCACGAATTTTGTGCACTGGGCATCTAGTATATTTAAAAGTCAAGAGGATGTAGTGCTGCTTTCTTTCCTTCCTTCCTTCCTTCCTTCTTTCCTTCCTTCCTTCCTTCCTTCCTTCCTTCTTTTCTTTGATTCATTATTCCTCTAATCCTTGGCATTGTAACCTTAAATTTTACTGTTGTGTGGGTGGTTAGTCAGTGATGTGCTATTACTGAACAGTAGATAGTGGCTACAGTTCTTTTTTGCAGCAGGACAATTAAAAATGTCATCAGCTTTGAAAACTGGAGGTAAAAAATAGATACCACAAATAGACATAGATCTAAATAACTGCATTATTAGGAGACACTCATTGTACATCTCCAAAATTCAGATAAATTCTTAAAATTTAGAAAAGAGTGAGAAAAGACAATTTTCCTGATTGATCATTGCATTAAAAAAGACTTGACTTGTGCATTTTGCAATGTAACACTGTGTAAAAGCTGAAAAATAAACCATAAAATACAAGGCTAAGAATTTCCATATCACAGCTGCCCAGAGTGCATAACAAGGAGAATATTAGTAATGTCCAGGTGCACATACGCCTACAGGGATGCCTCTTGCCAACAGCAAAATGAAAGGAATGACAGTGTCAATCACATCCAGTAGACTATGTAAATGTTTTTCAAACAGTTCCTTCACACTCAGAAATAGTGCTCATTAATAATGGATAGTCCTGTATGAAGAAGAAGGAATGTTACCTACAAAGGTGATGGAAGTCATTGTTATTGCTCATCTCCTCAGTGATGCACTGCATTTCTGCAGGATGAGTTTCCTTTTGTCTTTAAAATAATGCCAAAATTGTTTCAAAACTTTTAAGCTATTTGAGCCCTTTCTTTTCTGAGCTAACATTTCATATGTGACATTAATGCACCGACTGTCCTCACATTTCCCTCTTCATCCCTATCTGTTCCTACTCCAGGTCACCCCCTTTTAATTATAGTTTTTGACTAGTACTGCTGAATTGTGAACATTCTCAAGCTTTCAAAACTGCCTTGAAATCCTGATAGTAAAATCAAGTTTGAGGTGTTTTGTGATTTTTTTATCCTTATTTTTCCCTCCTCTGCTTGTCTGTTCAAGCAGCTGTCAGTAGGACCTGTGGGTTTGCTGATATAGTTGGAAGTTTCCAGATTGTGTAATCAAATCTAAGAACTAAAAAATAAAATCGCTGAAATTTCTAGATGAGGTCAGAAAGCCATGGCTTACAGGCCAAATTCCAGCTGCTGCCAGTTTTTGTAAATAAAGTTTTATTGACACACACCAAAAAAAAAATCGCTGAAATTCAGAAAGGGTACCAATCCCATGGATACTGATTTTCTAATATACTACTTTCTCTTTAGAACTACCTAATTATCTCTCTTTAGCTAGGAAGCCATTTGGAGTCAATGACCTCCATTTTGTATAATGACCTCCATTTTGAACATTTTTTAAGCAAATGCTTATTTTGAAATAGCTTTGAATATCAGACCAAGTGTCTATTATTTCTTAACATTAAAAAACTACCTTTTAACAATATATTGGAAAACCCATTTTTTCAGAAATACTCACTGGGTACAACTTAGAGCCATAGATAAAAATCTACAGTAATAAAAGACAAAGATGCTAATTGACCGTACCTTCACTATGCTGAAGCCATGCCCACAGGCCAATCACAGCGACTATATGCAAATTAACCCAACCAAGATGGCGGCGGGCAGCCACGGAGCTGGAGCAAGCAGGAGGCTTGGTTGCCCAGGTGATGGAGGAAGTCAAGCTTCCCCCCTGCCTTGAGTCGGCTGTGGCATCCGCTCATGGCAACAAAGTTTCAATTATAGAAGACAAATACATCCCAGATACCTGCTTCCAGCCAGCCTCCACTGGAAGCTTGGGTAGCGGGGGCCGTGCCCAGCCTGAAAACACCAATCTGCCCCTCACCCAGGATGGCCACACCCTCATGGGGTGAGGGTCCCTGCTGGGGGTGCTTAGCCAGCCTGAAAATGGCCCTCAGCCCCTCACCCAGGCTTGTCAGGCACCCAGGCAGGGATCCCTCCCCTGAAGGGGGTGTGGCCAGTCTGAAAATGGCCCTCAGCCCCTCACCCAGGCTGGCCAGGCAACCCAGTGGGGTGTCCCACACTGAAGGTGCTGTGGCCAGCCTGCAAACAGCCATCAGCCCCTCATCTAGGGTGTCCAGGCATCCCAGGGGAGAACCCTACCCTGAAGGGGCTGTGACCAGCCTGCAAACCGCCATCAGCAACTCACCCAGGCTGGCCACACCCTCATGGGGTGAGGGTCCTTGCTGGGGAGATTGGAAAGCCTGCAAAATGCCATCAGCCCCAAACCCAGGCTGTCCAAGCACCCCAGTGGTGACCCCCACACTGAAGGGGCTGTGGCCAGCCTGCAAACAGCCATCAGCCCCTCACCGAGGCTGGCCAGG
>NW_006383008.1:3462642-3467037 GCF_000327345.1 Myotis davidii
AACTGGCAACCTTCTGGATGTCTGACTTCCTTCTGGACAAAGCCATGGTGGTGGGTGCCAAGGCAGAGGCAGTTCGGGGTGATCAGGCCGGCAAGGCAGCAAAGTTAGGGGCGATCAGGCAGAGGCAGTTAGGAGCAATCAGGCAGGCAGGCAGGTGAGCAGTTAGGAGCCAGCATCCCAGATTGCAAGAGGGATGTCCAACTGCCAGTTTAGGCTCGATCCCTGTGGCAGTTGGACATCCCTTAAGGGGTCCCTGATTGGAGAAGGTGCAGGCAGGGCTGAGGCCCACCCCCCCTCATGTGCACAAATTTCATGCACCAGGCCTCTACTTATAATAAACTCTAATGTTAATGCTTTATATGTAAAAAAAATGAATGCCAGATGAAAAGGACAATTTTTTTGTTAAAACTTATAACAATGAAATATAAAAATTCCCTCTTTGGACGTAGATCCAACTCCCAGTTAGTTGACAAATTCAAGTTTTTACATGTATATAATTTATTATAGGGGTGGTTTCCTGTCAGTTGAGATTCATTTATCTCAGTAAAGTTATGTCTTATCAAGGGATGAAAGGAAGTTCCAAATGTTTAGTTACCCCAGATCCAATTAAGCAAGGAACTCATGTGTGGTAGGCAAAATAATTGTCCAACTTCCGTCCACTGCCAAAGTTGTCAAAGTCCAAATCCTCACCACCAGTGACTGTGTTATGTTACAAAACAATGGAAATTAAGTTTGCAGATGGAATAAAATTTACTAACTGGCTGCCCTTTAAAGTAGGAGATTATCTTGGATTATCTGAGTGAGTCAATGTAATAAAAGTAGCCTTAAAAGTGGAAGAGGAAGCCCATAAGAAAGTCAGAGTATTGCTGCCTTTAAAGATGAAGGAAGGCAACACTGAATCAAGAAATGCATTGGCTGCTAGAGTCTGGAAAATGTGAAGAAACAAATTCTTCACAAGAGCCTCCTGAAAGGAACTGATTTCTCCTGATTACTTGATTTTAGCCCATTGAGAGCTGTGCTGTACTTCCCATCTACAGATTTGTAAGATAATAAAGTTGTATTCTTTTAAGTCAGTAAATTTGCATTAAGTTGTTACAGTAGCCATACAAAGCTAATACGTCACAATATTTTGATTTTGGGTGTACCCCTTTAAAATGAAACAAATTACAAACCGTAAAAAGTCTCCAACAGATTTCCATTAAAAATGCCTAACCTCAGTAAGTGTTAGAAAAGGAGAATAGATAAAGAGAATAGGAAAGTATTTATTTCACTGCCTATTCTGTGACTTGACCTCAGGCTCTCTGGATCTGGTGTTTAAAACTGATTAATAGATATTTCCACGTGTTCTTTGGTATCTACCCTGCTGAATACTTCTGAAGGGCACTCCTTGTATCTGTCAGGGTTCATCCATTTAAAAGAACCAGAAGGGGCTATATGGATACATGGTGTCGGATGGGTTACTCTTTCCTCCTAGTTGTAGGACTTCCACTCAGCCACCGTTCCTGTGGTTCTGGATGATGTCCCTTCCGTCTTTTAGGAGCACTTTTGAAATGGTCGTTCGAGGCGGCAAACTCCAGCATAGTTGTATTCTTCTAACTCAGTTCTCCTGCATTAAGTTGTTACAGTAGCCATACAAAGCTAATACGTCACAATATTTTGATTTTGGGTGTACCCCTTTAAAATGAAACAAATTACAAACCGTAAAAAGTCTCCAACAGATTTCCATTAAAAATGCCTAACCTCAGTAAGTGTTAGAAAAGGAGAATAGATAAAGAGAATAGGAAAGTATTTATTTCACTGCCTATTCTGTGACTTGACCTCAGGCTCTCTGGATCTGGTGTTTAAAACTGATTAATAGATATTTCCACGTGTTCTTTGGTATCTACCCTGCTGAATACTTCTGAAGGGCACTCCTTGTATCTGTCAGGGTTCATCCATTTAAAAGAACCAGAAGGGGCTATATGGATACATGGATTATTACAAGTAATTGGCCTATCCAATTGTGAGGGCTGGCCAAAAACTGAAATCCACAGAACAATCAGGCAGAAAAGGTCACAAGCAGATTGAAACCCTATGAACAAGTTCTGATGCCTGTTGCCCACTAATTGTCCTTTTCTCTTTCTCATGGAAGGCTTATGTCCCACTAGTATTTTACAGAACAAAAAAAAAATTGATTAATTCAGGACTATCCAAAATAATATGTTAAAGTAAACTGATTATAAACTTTTATTACATCTGAAAATCCTTGCAAAGCAGCACCCAGATTTGTCTTGGATTAAGTAACTGAGAAGAGGTGTGTGTGTGTGTGTGTGTGTGTGAGTGTGTGCATGTGCGCATATGTGTGTGTGTCTAATTAAAATGACAGTTGCTTTCCTTTCTTTTCCAAACTGTTGTAAGAAAATATATATATTTAACAGGGTTAATTCACTTTATTTTTCTTGTATAGAATTATATGAAGGCAGAGCTGGAGCCTGTGTCCTTTGCACAGAAATCCTAGTGTGGGCCTTTACAAGATGGTCAGTGAATTCCTGATAGGAAGACTTGGTGAACAGGATCTATTTCCAGAGGTCAGGGGTGAGATAGCTGTAGCTCTTAGAGATGGCACCACATGTGGCCTTGGCGAAGTTTCCCAGGGTGGTGGTGCAGCCCCTGGCTGAGGTGTAATGGTTGTGGATACTGGTCATCAGCAACAGCATCTTGGGCACAGGGGCTGAGACAATACCAGTGCCCCTGGGGGCAGAGATGAAGCCCATCAGCACTGAGCCACAGAGTCTGTTCACCGCTCAGGGAATGGTGTGTGGCTTGCAGATCTTGTTGCCCCAGCAGCTTTGCCACACAGAGACAATATCGAGCTTGGCCTGGAGGATGGCCCCTGGATAGTAGTGGCTATTCTCTTCCACTGCTGAACACCTGACCGACATGTTCATTGTAGCTCCCAGTGGTGACAAATGCCTTGAATCCTGTCCTCTGTCTGCTTTTGCACCAGCATATTCTTCAAATCCTGGTCCTTGAGGGATGCCCCCCGAAAAAAATCATTGAGCTCAGATTTCTTGATGGGCTGGGAGAAAAGGTAGATCTCCTCTAGGCTCCTGATCTTTATGTCCTTTTCCAAGCGGCATCAGCATCATCCACCATTTGGAGATGCAGGAGAGTATGTTTTGAAATGTCTTTTCTTCCCCCCCGGGACACATGCTAAAAGGGAACTCTTGGGTGTGTAAATTAGCCTAGAGAAATGGACATACCACAAAGTCATTACTGACCCTCAATTGTGGGTGTGCCTCTGCTACCTACTGTACTACTTTCATTCTCCTTTAGGATCTATTCCCAAGAGAATACAGCTTCGTACTACCAAGTATATTTTGCTCCCTCCAGAGTACCAGAGATACCAAGGATATTTTGAATCTCAAAGATAACAGGGTGTCAGAGATGGTGTGAAGTATAATTAACCCTTGGACAATGCAGGAGCTAAGGATGCTGACCCCCCTCCCCCCATCTGTGCCTTTGAAAATCTGTGTATAACTTTTAACTCCCCCGAAATAACAATAGCCTACTATTGACCAAAAGTCTCACAGATAAGAGTATTAACATATGTTTTTGTATGTATTATATACTGTATTTTTACAATAAAGTAAGCTAGGCAAAACAAAATGTTATTAACAAATTCATAAGAAACAAAAAGTGTATTTGCTATATTTATTTAAAAATAATTAGTGTATAAGTGAACCCACCCAGTTAAATCCATGTGGTTCAAGGCTAAACTATACCATGCTTAGTTTTCAATAATAAACAATACAGAACATGTTTAAAATTTCATTATGAGTGGGCCCCTATATCTTTTCCAAATTTATCTCCTTGCCACTGTTCTTGATCACTGACCTTATTGCTGTCAAACTGGTGGGGAGGGCTTTGCCATTCTTATCCCCTGGCCTGGAATGCCATCTGCAGAATTTCACAGGACTTTCTCTATTACTTATCAGGTACGGTTTATAATCACATCCATGCTGGTTACTTTTTATGTCTTCATACTATTTTATTTTTATTCCTAGAACTAATTACTACCTTAAATATCATTACATGTTTGTTGCCATCATTACTTAATGCTTTCCCATTGGAATTATAGCTCCTTGAAAGCAGGAACTATCTCTCTTTTATGCAACATTGTATGTCTAGCAACAGTATCCAACACTGCCAGTAAATTGTGAATCATTCAGAGGTTTAACTTGAATGATAAGAGATTGAAAGTTCTCAAACGTTAATGGGAAAATTCTTAGGACTTTAAATGTCTTAGTTTGAAGAGATAACTTCAATGAATAAATATTTTACTAATGCTCATAAGATAACCAAGCCAGGTTTCATATATGTGTGTGTGTGTGTGTGTGTGTGTGTATACATATA
>NW_006383008.1:3467188-3527950 GCF_000327345.1 Myotis davidii
ATATAATAAAAGCCTAATCTACAAATTGACTAAATGGTGGAACAACCAGTGGAACAACCAGTCGCTATGATGCACACTGACCACTGACCACCAGGGGGCAGATGCTCAATGCAGGAGCTGCCCCAAGCCCGCAAACCCCTGGCCAGCCAAGATGGGTGCCAGTGGGGCTCCCCAATCACCCTGCTGGTTGCCCCACAGATGGTGCTGATCACCGGCCTAAGGATCCTACCTGTAGAAGAATTTCCTGCACCGGACCTCTAGTTTATAAATACTAAAGTCCCGGTGCACAGGGCCAATCTGGTCCTTCTGACTGCTGGCCCAGGCCTTCCTTCCCTGGCTGCTGGCTACTGACCTGGGGCTCCCTTTATTCCATGCCGCCCCCTAGTGGTCAGTGCACATCATAGCAAGCAATTGAACTCCCAGTCTCCTGGTTGAACTCCTGAACTCCTGAGGGGACATTTTGCATATTAGCCATATATGAAAGATAAGGTTCACAGTTAAATTATATTTTGAGAAGTCTTTTGAGTAAAGAATTATTATTTAATTACTTGGGAATTTTCTCTTTTAAAGAATGTTTTTATTGATTTTAGAGAGAATGGAAGGCAGAAGGAAAGAGAGAGAGAGAAACACCCCATGCACACCTCGACCTGGGACCAAACCCGAAACCATAATTTGGTCATGTGCCCTGTCTAGGAATTGAACCAGTGACCCTTCATTGCATGCGATGACACTCAAATAAATGAGCTACACTGGCCAGGGCCTTAGTGGGAATTTTCAATATGCAATATAGGAACTATGAGATGGACAACTTTAGGGGGACCAAGTTTGTTCCTAGTTCCACCACTTCTCAGCTATTTGACTTTGAACTAAGAATCAGACTTTACATCTTTGAAGTGACAATAATATTGGACACACAGATTTTAATAATGATTACATGAGATCCACACATAATAAATACCTAGTGAATGTTATCTACCTATTTATTTCTCATCAATGTAATATAGACAGATTTCACTCACTTGTTACCTCATAGAAACATATAATTTCAGTAAGCAATCAGTATTTAGCACTGGCTGTCTATAAAATCTGGATAGCATTATATTCTTAGTAATTTTTTAATTTTAATACATATGTCTAATGTTTTATGAAAATACTAGTGGCCTGGTGCACATATTCATGTACAATGAAAGGAAATTAATTAGAAGAAATATTTTAATATTGCTATTTGCCATTTCTCTATAATAGAAATGTCAGAGATGAAAGAAAATTAGTAAAATGTATATGAAAAAATATATAAATTGATTAATAAATAAACAATAACAACATAATATAACAACAAAGACATGATATAAAAACAACAAAAACATGATATAAAAACGACTGATAAATTGATTAAACTTATTCTAATATCTCCCCATATACCACATTAAGGATAAAAACACTTTCAGAGTACTTGACTAATTTCCCTTGAGATGAAGTATTTACAACTTTAACTTTGTCACACACTCTTTGAACTTGAGATAAAGCAACACACGCTAGCAATTGGCGCCAGCCAGAGTTTTATATGTATCATGCATATGCGAGTCAATGTTTATTTTTAAATTGCCAGTGTGCATCATATGTACCAGCCAGTTGGTCAGTGGGACAGACATACAGCCGGTCACTTAGCCTCTTATATATATAGATATTTTGCATGGTAAATCTCAATGGGTAAATTAAAAGAATAATAAGAAAAAGGAATATCAGTGAAAGAATATGACGCTAACTAGATATTCACCCACATGCCCCATCTTGCTGTGATATTCCAGGGTTCCACCTATTGTTACGATTTAAGTAATGGAATCTTCTTTCATTTGAAAAAGTATCTTGGCTTGGCTTATAAAACATATTGTTGACCTAATTGAAATAAACAATATGAAGGATGAAAAGAAAGAGATAATTGCAGATGTTTCAGAGATCAAAAAGATAAAAAAAGATATTATGAATAATTGCATACTAGTGTATTAGAGCACCTAGATGAAAAAAAAATATATATACTAATTTAAAAGCAATCTATTAAAATTTACAACTATGTGTGCATGTGTGTGTGTGTGTGTGTGTGTGTGTGTGTGTGTATACTCTGTAGTCCTGAAATTATCAGAGAAATTGAATGTAGTTCATATATTTCCACCAAGAAAACATCTGACTGGGATAGTAACACCCAAAGAATAAATAATTCAATTTAAACGTTAACCTAATCCTTATAGAGATGTAAAAAAGAAATAATAATCTCTTAATCTTCACAAGGCAAACATAAATTTAATAGCAAAATTAGGATAAGCATAATACTGGAAAAAAAAAGAAGAGACACTAAAAATCTTTCTTAAGAACATAGGTGCAAAATCCTAAACAAAATATTGGTAAAGTAGATATAAATATTTACTTTCATATAAAATCAAAGGCATGATATAATGGACATATATAAAACATAATATCCTCAAAATAAATAAAAAAACACATTGTGTTTAAGATCAAAATTCTTATCTCCCATTTAATTATTTTCCTTACTAAAATTCCACACATGCAACTCCTATACAGACATTCATTAGATTAACCCATAGGTCCACCAAATTCTCCAAAATCTTCAAAACTCCATTTATCATTTATTTAATAAAACTTTCTAATACCCTCTTTTCCTTAAATCAACCAGGTCACTGAGCAACAACCGTTTAAGTCATCATAAAATGCTTCCGTTCCTTACCCAGAGGCTTCCAATGGATTACTGCATCCTGCCTGTTCTCTTGTCCACATGGTTCAGCCCTCTCTTTTCCATCTCCATGGATATTAACTTAGCAAGGCTCTCCTTATTGCCATTTAAACTTCCTTGAATGTCATCATCCTCATACGCTCCCTTCCCATATTGAGACTTCTCCAGTTTGATGTATTTCATACACGTATCTGATCATCACTCTCTGCTTAAACCACTTTGATGGTTTTGTATTCCCTTCAGTATAAAATCTAATCTCAACATAACATATATTGGATTTCTGGCCCGTGCATTCTGGATAGTGCCATATTTCTGTAAAATATGCTTTGTCAATACTAAATTACTTCCAGCACCTGAAATCCACCATATTTCTCTGCTTTTTAAAACACTCCTAGCATATACACTCAATGAAGGTTTGTTGAATAAGTGAACACATGAATATAAAAAAGGAGAATATGCAAGCATATGTACACTTAAAATTTTGACAGTGATTCTTTTTGTTTTGACTAAATATGAGATTTTTTTCCTTTTCATTTTTTAATTTATATTTTGAGAAATAAGTGTGTGTATGCAATTTTTAAGGTGCACAAATAATATGGTAGTTCACTATTGAATAAGATAAAGTATGTATTGGACAGATTGTGTTCCTTTGGAGTAGCTAAAAAACTTTAATCATGATTACGAACATTTTAAAGAAAAAGAAAAGGAGTAATCAGTAAAAAACTACACCACTTTTTGGCATGTGGTGTGCATTTGCTGAAGCAGAAGCCTGCCATATGCCATACATGCTATGCCACCCAACTTTGCCATCCTGTCAGTGAATGCATTGTATCCTGCAGCCAAGTCCCATGGGCATGACATGCCTTCCACTTCGGCATTTATACAAACATTTTTCCACTTAATTCTGTCACACATGGTATCCATAATCTGTTAGGAGGAGTTCTGCCCATTTTGTCACCTTTAACATCTGAGAGCTCTTATGATGGTGCCAAATTGATTGTTCTTCTGATTTGAATCAGATGTGAGTCATTCTGGGTGAAATTTCTAAAAGCATTTTCAGTAGTCACTTCACTATAAAAATTGAAACAAGAATGGTAGTGGCACATACAAGAAATCACTTGGAATGTAGTTAATTGTGTAGGTAATTATTCTTTTTTAAATCACACATTCTTTCATTGACCAAATATTTATTGAGCCTTCATAATGTGCCAAACACTGTGCTATATGCTGAGGAAAAAAAAAGAAAGAAAGAAAGAAAGGGGGGGGAGGGAGGGAGGGAGGGAGGGAGGAATAGCTGCCTGGGTTATGGATCTTCCCTCTGTCCAGAGTGAAAGAGAAGAGTACTAAACCAGGATCCTCCTCCTCAAGAAGGCAGGGGGAAATAAAAACCAGGTTTTAATTAATGTCATTTCATCTTATCTTGTTATTTAAAAATTATTTTATTTCAAGCTTTTATTCACCATAATTTTCTTCTTGCCATTTGTAAAAAGTAAAAGTACAACCTATGATATGAACAAAGTTATCTTTTTTTAAGGCAGAATGTCATATACAGCAATTAAGATGTATAAAGAAGAATCATAAAAATTCTGGGTATAAATCAAAGAAAAACTGTGTATAGCATTTTCAGTAAAAGTCATTTTTGAGCTTTGGCAGAAAAGACAGCATAAAAAACCATTTCCTTGCTGGTCTTAGGTTATTTACTTTGGAAGAAAAGAGAGGAAAAGATTTTTATTTTTTTTCCCTTATACATATATTTAGGTGGTCATATTAAGAAAAGCGCTGTCCTCCAAATAAATGACAAATACTTAAAACATTTGTCATTTTGAAAAATATATCATAATTATTAAGGAAATAACTACAGACTAAAATAATAAAATTTTTAATTTTCAATATGGGACTATCTGTGGAATATCAAAAGTAACCAATGTTTATAAATGGGAGGACTAATTTTTATACACTTTGACATTTGCATGCCAATTATAATGGAATATTTGAACATAAGAACTTTGCTTACTATTCTATATATATCCCTATAGGCATTCATTCAATTTAGACTATGTGGCATTTGTTAAGCTTTGTCAGTTTGTTACATCATAATGAGCATTGGATGGTTAAAACTGATGGTATATTTTTGTTTTAAATGTTTATTTTTATCACCTAATATTAATAAGCCTGCTTATTTAAATTTATACCTATCTTCTAGAGGTGCAATGTACATGAAGATATCTGATAATGTATTGCACATACTAATAGGTTTTTTTATCCTAATGTAGCTAGCACCATATAAATAAAAAACTAGAAAGGATATACTTTCCTGGATTAATTTTAAAATGAGAAAGCTATTGAATGAAATGAGATAAGGAAATAAATGAAATATTAATATTTTAAGAACATCATTAATATTTTATACAAAAAACAAATTACTCTAATATAACTTTGACAAAAACAAAAAAATAAGCAAATAACAATAACAAACCAAGGAGAGAGAATCTCATGGTGGAAGTTGCCATGTTGTATTACATAATATACATAATTTTTCACACAAAATTTTGGGTTGCATAGAGAAAACAGTGTTTCCTATACTGAAAAAAAGTCACTCAATAGGCACTGTTTCTGAGGAATATCAGATGCTGGAATTACTAATGAAAACTTAAATCATGTACCTTAAATATGCTCAAAGAACTGAAGGAAGGTACATCTAATGAATAAAAGGGAAATATGAAAATAGTGTTTCATCAAATAGAAAATATTAATATATAGATATATTATTGAACTGCAGACTTGAGCTGGCAGGAGAAAGATTCAGAAAACTTAAGTATAGTTCAATTGAGATTTTTATGGTCCAAAGATAAATAGAGGGAAAAAGGATGAAGAAAAAAAGCAGCAGCCTCAGAAATCCATGAGATACCATTAAGTATAGCAAAAGATACAATTGGAGTTCCACAATGAGAGGAGGCAAAAACAAGAAGAAAAAAATATTTGAAGAAATGAAGGCTATAAACTTGCATAATTTAATAAAACAAACTAATTTAAATAGAGAAATAAAAAAGACATAAGGTATACAAAAATTGAAGCCCAAGAGTTAAAATGAAAATGAAATAAGTGAAATAGAGAATAGAAAATCAATAGAAAAAATTAACATAGTAATTGACAAATCATTAGGTAGAGTGACCAAGAAAAAAAAAGAAATAATTCATTGTACTAAAATTTCTAATGAAAGAGAGGTAATCACTATCAAAATTATGGAAATAAAGATGTTTCTATACACTAGAAATCAGCAGTTCAAAAAATAAAATTATTACCAGTTCCACTTCTAATAGTATGAAAAATAATGAACTACTTAGGAATTAAGTCAACATAACATGTATAAGACATGTACACTGACCACCAAATCACTGAAAGAATTGAATACCTAAGTGAATGGCAAGACAGCCCTATTCATGTATGGTAAGACTTCATTTTGTTAAGAAGCTATGTTCTCCAAATTTATGTAGAGATTCAAAGCCAATTAAAATTCCAGATGGCTTTTTTTTTAAATTCAGAAATAGACAATTGATTTTCAACAGGGATACCAAGATGATTTAATAAGGAAAGAGTAATCTTTTAAACAAATGGTGCTGGGACAACAGGATATCCATAATAAAAAAATGAATATAGACCCATACTTCACAAAATATATGCAATTGGACTCAAAATAGATCAAATATATAAATTTCTTTGGAAGAACCCATAAACTTTGTATTAGAAATGGGCTAGTCATGGTGGTGAAAAAGTAAGAAATAAGATAGAAATTAGTTTGAGTTTGTTATTTCTGCCCATATTGTGCCATAAGCCAAGGATTGTAATTTATTCAGTTCTATCTACCTAAGATTCAATTAAGAAAAAAGTATACAAGGTGACATACACTTACCAGACACTGAATAACTGCACAAATTAATAAGTGTAACGCAAATAAACCTACTTTTCTTGTTCTCCAAAAGCGAAATATTTCCGGTGCTCACACCAAACAAATCAGTCCAAGACTAATGATGTGGCAATCAACTGCTGAAATATTCACTGCTAGTATTAGTGGAGAGAAATGGTGCACCTGTGCATAAGGCATGTAAGGGAAATGAATACAGCACAATTATAGTAATCAGTCATTAGCGAAAGTTGTAGTTATTAATTATATATAACAGGATATTGTTAAAATTGAGTTATGAAATTTTTATTAAAATATTTCTTACATACTGTTATATTGGCTGGGCTGCAAAAATATTCAATGTGAGCCACATGTTCGACATGCTTGGTCTACAAATACAAAATACAGTTTTAATTACTTTCTGAGCAATAGTTGAGATGAATTTGTAGTGACCCTTTGAAGTAAGTTCTTCCAGTAAAGTTTCCTGCCAAAGGCACATCGGTGAGAGATGGCTAACTAGCACTTGGCAGGCAGTCTGTTCTCATGAACTAAACTAACTTAGATAATTCTAAGAAGAAATTCACTTAATTCACTTTGGCATTATTAGCAATAATGTGTATAGTAGTGGTAGAGAATTCATGCATAACTGCATGAATACCAGGAGTGAGCAATTTAATCATTGATCAATGATTCTTCTGTACATGCTGTTTAGTAGTGAAAAGAGAAATAAACAACAAAAAATTTACTTGTTTGGTCTTTGCATGTTTGCATAAATGTATGTATCTGTACACAAAAATGAATCATACATTTCAAATGGTGAGAGTAATAGGTTCATTAATAAGGTAAACATTTATTACTATTCAACACAACTAATCGTAAATGTATTCATTGAAAATTCAGAAAAAAATAGTTTCAGAATATTTAATATTGACTTGACTAAATGTAGTTTCACTAAAAATGTCTGCCTAACCAGATAGCTAAACAATGTTTTCCACCCATTTAACTATATGTATATTTCAGTATAAAAACTGTTATATATTCTATATTTCAATACAAAATTTGTTTTCAGCTCTTAAAAACGTGGGTACATTGGTTGATTGCTTATATTTGCTATTCATTAGTCTTTTCTTCCCCTTTCCCACCTCAGATATCTGAAATGAATCCATTAGTTCAAGTCTATTAGCATAACCAATGCATGGGAAGTGAAACAGTTTTAACCACAAATATGTAATATTTTGAAGTGATTCAATCACATTTGTGAGAAAGTGTATATATATTTAAGTACTTAAATTTGGTTCTTTTCTGAGTAAACTTGAATTCTCTTTCTGTAGAGTGACATCGCTTGTACAGTGGGTGCAATTACTATGTCAGAAATTTACAATAAAGGGTTTTAAACAATATTTAGATATTTATTTTTAAGAAAATGTTTCATGAATCAGTAAACTATTTTTATAAAAGGAAATTTAACATTTATAGAGCACAGATTATATTTCAGTTTTTACTGTTTGGTAGAAAACGATTGTTCTCGCCTGTCAACATCCACCTGTTGACCCGTTCCTTCCCACTGTGTCTCACCTCCCCTGCTCCTTTAGGTAACAAGCATTTGATTATCTTTGTGAATTTATGCATCATCCATTCTATATGGATTCAGTGACTTATTCAGGGATAAGTATGTGACACATGCAAGGTGAATAAGTACAAGGAAATGCAATCCTGGCACTTATGTTTAAATGGTTGAGTAGCTTATTTCACACCATCCAACCACTCGAAAACAACTAAAATAGCTGGAAGCTAATATAAGGCATCTATTTAAAGAGTTTGGGGAGTTAGCCAAAAACTCCAGAAGGTAAGTCTGACATTTGGCATCACTTTCTTCTACATATTTGCCAAGTACAAGAAGATAATGGGAAGATGAGAAACTAAGCAGAAAGAGGTAGTTGAGAGACTGAGATATAAATTTCATAAGGCTAGCAGTGGTCGGCAAACTCGTTAGTCAACAGAGCCAAATATCAACAGTACAACAATTGAAATTACTTTTGAGAGCCAAATATTTTAAACTTAAACTATATAGGTAGGTACATTGTCATTAACTTAATTAGGATACTCCTAAGGCTTAGGAAGAGCCACACTCAAGGAGCCAAAGAACCGCATGTGGCCCGCGAGCTGCAGTTTGCAGACCACGGGGCTAGGGCCTCAAAGTAGGAGGGTTCTGGGGTTTCACTTTGGCCTTGGAATAGGTCATGTGAGAAAAGAATGGCTCTCACAAAGACAAAACAAGTTTTAAATTAAATCAGCTCTTAATTTGTTAAGGCAGTAGTCTTTATTGCCACAGTCAACTTCCAGAGGACATTTGGCCATATAACAAGTTTGATTTCCAAAACTTGAGAGAATCTAGTGGGTAGAGGCAAGCAATGCTGCTAAGCATACTAGAGTGCACAGGACAGCTTTGCAAAACAAAGAATTATCTTGTCCAAACCCTGTCTTAAGGTGATTTTCATTAACTTGAGATGTAGGAGGAAAATTTGGAGTAATTTATCATGTGTTCCTGAATTTAAAAGAGCAGTGAATATTTCAAGAGTTTTAATGGCAAGTAAATGTTGACAGAAACCTAGGTGCTGTATAAAATAGTCAAAGGGATTCTAGAACCAAAAACTAATACAACTCTTAAAAAGTAGATTGACATACAGAAAAATAACATCAAGAAAGATATAGAAGATTTGAACAGCACAATTACCTAATTTTGGTACTTAATTGCCTTGTGTATTGAACACTGCACAAAACTGCAGTGTATACGTTTGTTTCAATTGTTCCTGGTGCATTTATAAAAAGTTAACACACAGTGCTCCACAAAGCAAGTAAATCTCAATAAGCTTTTAGGAATTGATAATATGCATACTATATACTCTGATCACAGTGGAAGTAAGCTAGGAATCAATAACAAAAATAATATATTTTAAAATTAAGATATACTTATGAGTAGCTAATATTACATACAAAAATGTTTATTAAATGTTTCATACAGTGTTTGGCATATGTTAGATTTTTACATTTGTCATTTTATTACCTTACTAGAGGCCTGGAGCACAAAAATTCGTGCACTCAGAGGGGTCCCTCAGCCCAACCTGCGCCCTTTCACAGTCAGGGTCCCTCAGGGGATATCCACCTTCCGGCTTAGGCCCGATCCCCTGGGGAGCATGGGAGTCCTTGGGGGATGTCCGACTGACAGCTTAGGTCTGCTCTGAGAGGGCCTAAGCTGTCAGTCGGACATCCTTAGCTCTGCCGAGGAGGCGGGGAGGCTCCTGCCACCTTTGTGCTCAGAGCCAACAGCCAGGCTTGTGGCTGAGTGGAGCTCTCCCTATGGGAGCGCACTGACCACCAGGGGGCAGCTCCTGCATTGAGCATCTGCCACCTGATGGTCAGTGTGCATCATAGCGACTGGCCATTCCTGGTTATTCTGCTGTTAGGGTTAATTTGCAAATTATCCTTTTATTATATAGGATAGCATACAATCCTGTACTTTGTACTGTAAAGTTAAAATAACAGTCTATAGGTCTACATCAATGTTTCCTTATTCTCTGTACTTTCCAACTCTACTAACCATTAGTTGGATCCATTCTCAGGAAGTTGTGTGCTTTGTGTAACATGATGGTTGCCTGGAACCACACTTTACATTCCCACACCTCAGCAACCTAAGTTGAGAAGCTTTTCTATTTCTTAGCACTTAGTTAGCTTTTCTAGTGAACTTAAAACAAACAAATAAACAAAAAAGAAGTATAATCCAGAACAGAAAAACATCCAAGTGTAAATATATCTATACAACCAGTAGTCGGACATCCCTCTCACAATCCAGGACTGCTGGCTCCCAACTGTTCGCCTGCCTGCCTGCCTGCCTGATTGCCCCTAACTGCTTCTGCCTGTCAGCCTGATCATCCCTGAACCACTCCCCTGTCAGCCTGGTTGATGCCTAACTGCTCCCCTATTGGCCCAGTTGCCCCCAACTGCCCTCCCCTGCCAGCCTGCTCCCCCCCAGCTGCCCTCCCCTGCTGGCCTAGGCACCCCTAACACCCTCCCCTGCTGACCTGGTCTCCCACAACTGCCCTCCCCTGATGGCCATCCTGTGGCTGTGGGAGCTGCCATCGTTGAGGTCGTGGCAGTCAACTAGCTTATTGGCTGTGGGTGCCGCCACCTTTGAGGTCGTGGCAGTCAATTAGCATATTCCCTCCTTATTGGCTGTGGGTGCCGCCATCTTTGCGACAGCCTGAGGGTCAATTAGCATATTCCCTCTTTATTAGATAGGATAATCATAGTGAGGGTTGGAAATAGGGGCAGGGGATACAAAGATATTTAGTAAAGAACTGCTGACTGGAAAATGTCGATTACTTGGGTGATGATGGAGAAGGAGGAGTGAAAGGTAGCATTATTACTCTGTTCCTGAGTGGCAGTGACATTCAAGACAAATAAGGAGGCAGAAAAATGAGTTTAGTTAGACAAACAGTTGCTTTTGTCTAAGCTTCATGGATATGAGATTATATTTTTGCCATTACAACATAAATATGAACAAATTTGTGAATCAAATATGTCTAGTAATGGATTAGCAAAGTATGGTAATCAAAAAAATTTGTGTTTTTTTAATGGCTCGGTCTTTTTCCACAAAGAGGAAAAATCTACAATGTACACTGACTGACCATGTGTAAATCATCTATCCTCAAGCCACTAGAAGGTTAAAATGTGCAGTGTACACAAATATCAGAAATGCTGAATCAGAATCAAACTGGTTATGACAATTGATAGAGGTAATTCTTAACTTAGAATCACATTCAGAGTTCCTTGCCTACTTGTAAAATGTAATTCAAAAGGTAAGTGGCAAATTTCAGAGAGGTTTTAAAGATACATAGGCCACAGGAACTGTTCAAGGAAAAGTCTTCTAATTTGATTTCCCCTCAGCTCCTATTTGAGGCCAGTGAGTGATGTGTCATCTCCCCAGACATTAATACCTACAGGGCTCTGACACTGTACTGGGAAAAGTATCTGAAGAGTATATGAGTAGACAACTTGGGAAAGGATAGTCTAGGCCTATTATGTGCATGATGCTTCTGAGAAGAATCAAAGATCAAGTTTCGCCACTTTTGAAAATAAGGGTAGAAAAAGAAGAAGATAGAAGAAGGGTCAGTTGTCCCATTTATTGAATATTAGAGGACCAGTGCACAAAATTTGTGCATGGGTAGGGTCCCTAGCGGCTGCTGGCTGCTTGCCAGGACCTCCCTTCCCTGCTACCGGCTGCTGGTCAGGGCCTTCCTTTGTTCTGCGCCACCTCCTGGTGATCAGCACACGTCATAGCAAGTGATTGAACTCCCGAGGGGACACTTTGCATATTAGGCTTTTATATATATATACACACTAAAGTCCTGGTGCACGAAATTTGTGCACAGGGGAGCCCTGTCCTTCACCCCGGCCTGCACCCTCTCTAATCTGGGACCCCTCGGGGAATGTCAGACTGCCAGTTTAGGCCCCATCCCTGCAGACATTCCTCTTGCAATCCAGGACCACTGGTTCCTAACCACTCACCTGCCTGCCTCCCTAATGCCCCCAACTTTCTTCCCCTGCCAGATTGCCAGATTGGTCTCACCCAACTTCCCTCCCCTGCAGACCTGGTTGCTCCCAATTGCCCTCCCATGCTGGCCTGGTTGCCCCCATTGGCCCTACCCTGATGGCCTGGTTGTCTCCAATGGCCCTTCCCAGCCAAACTGGTTGACCCCAACAGCCCTCTTCTGCAGGCCTGGCCACCTCCAACGGCTCTCCCCTGCAGGCCTCGTCGCCCCCAACTGCCCTCCCCTGGTGGCCTGGTCTCCCCCAACCTCTCCCTTGCCAGCCTGGTTGCCCCCAACTCCGTTCCCCTGCCAGCCTGATTGCCCCTAAACCCCAGTCATCCTGATCCCACCCCTAACTGCTCTCCTCTGCCAGCCTGATCTCACCCCTAACTGCCTCTGCCTCAGCCCCCACCACCATGGCTTTATCCTGAAGGACGTCGGACATTCGGAAGATGGCCGGTTGATCCAGTCTAATTAGCATATTACCCATTTATTAGTATAGATACAGATTCTGTTTTCTGAGTGCTTAGGACTACTTTGTTCTACACACATGAGGCTTCTGTTTGGCATTAACATTGATTTCATTACTTGTACTTCACATCATTCTTTTTCTTCATCAGTTATAACACATTTCTAATCATATTTTAAAAATCCTGCTATCTCCTCTTTCAACATCCGTGGATGTGCAAAAATTATACATATGTAAAAATGTGGCTTGTGAACATAGGACAGATGAGTGGATGGCTGAAATATTTAATCTTGTAACTCTGACACTTTTTCCCCAAAATGGGAAAATTAGCTTTATATTAATTAAATTTAGCCAAGTTAGCAAATAATTTAAATATGTTGATAAAAATGATTTTAAATTAGCTGTCAATTTATGAAATTATCTCTAAATAGCTTCAAGTAGCAAGAAAAGATTTTTGTTTCCATGAAATTGTATAAAATACATCTAACAATTTATGATACTAATATAATATACCATATAGGTGGCATAAATCATTGTATTGGTTTAGAGAAAATGGGAAAGGTGTTTTATTTTTGATGCATTTACATGTTTAGTCAGAGTTGTCACAAAGTTGAAATTAATAAAGTTTTAGTTCCTGAGTTCTTACTAAGTATTTTATAAAAGATACAATTTGAATTTTGAGGCACTTCATTTTCAACAGATACCAGAAGGGTTATTCCATCCCCTGGTTCCCATGATAGAGTAACATAAGACATACAGCCTTGTAGGACACCCTCTCCAGTTCAGTGAGGTCAACCACATGTAAAGGTGTGTTGTTGCTACTGAATCAGTCAGAAGGCAGAAAATCTATCAAGCAAATCACGAGGGGATGCGTCGCAGTTTTCCCCAGCTGTAAATTTTTCTGTGCATGTGTTACTAACATGCCTGACACTGACTATGACTGTTAGAGCTTAGCAGTCATTTCCCCTGATATATTGACACTAGAGTGAGACAGGGCGGCCTGGGACAAAAAGCTTTGGTGTTCTCATGATGAATCACCCCGCACTGGCTACTGATAAGCACCACCACAAATCATCGATAGCTGGCAAGGTCCTCTGCCCTAATTTGTTTTTTAAATTTTCATTCAGGCAGTGTAACTTCATTACATCCCTGCAAGCAAGACCCCAGGCATTGTGCGAGGGAGATTTACAACCAAGTAAGACAGCCTTTTCAGATTGCAGAGAAATCCCTTCAGTTGCACAGCGTCTGGATTTTTCCTCTTAGCTTGGGAAAGTAGATTTTATACCGTGTAACTTTTTTTTTTTAAGACACGGATTTTTTTAATTTTTTTTTTTTTTATTTTCTCCTTATGACTGGATGAGGGAATTTACTGCTGAGAGTGAAGAAGCAACTAGCATTCATTATTATCTCCAGTCACGGTTTCACTGAAAAGTAGTGTATAAAACTCTCTTTCATATCCTTTGTTGTTATTCCTGAAGCACAGTTTTCTTTTGCCAGTTAAACAGTAAAAGGAATTCAGCAGATTGACTCCAGGTGAGAATATACATGGAGACCTCAGGCGGGAAGTCTGATGGAAAAAGGGATATGTCAAACACCTTCATCTATACTGTTGACCAACCAAATCTCAAATCTCATCAAGTACAGGACAGCTTGCTTTCCCACCATACTGCCTCTCCTTCCTGAGCCACACCATTAAAACTTGGCAGATCAACTTTTGCACTGACTGAAATGTTGTTGCCTATTAACTATTGCTCAGAGAGTAAATAATCCAACTAAACTACTAAGGAACTTTGATACACATTAACAATTTATAAAACATTAGTTTGAAATGAAAGCTACTCAATTCAAAAGGTCTTGAACAACAGCTATTGGGGAGAAAGCAAGTTTCGTAGAAAATGATATTATACTTCTTAAACAGAGGAGCCATTTAAAATAGCATGTGATTTACTAGTTAGAGGTAGTCAAAAAATTCTTCCTTTCTTTTGAATTCATGTTAACAGTAAAGAATACCTAAATTACCCTTAAATAATTCTTTTTTTTCTGCCTTACTGTTGTAGTTAATGTCACCACATATGGTAGAAATGTCATAGAATATTATATTCTGCTTCTATTTCTAGACAATAATTATAAATTTAAAAACTAATTAGATTTAATCCAAAGCTGAAAGTAGTTTAAACAGATAAGCTGAGAAGGCCTATCTACTAATAAATAAAATAAATATTTAAAAGTTTAGCGATTAAAACGTCACTAAAAGTTTCTTACTATTCAAATGTATGTTTTGAAAGCATTCAGAGTTTAGGGTGGTATATGTATTTTATTTTCATGTTTTTCTCATTCCGTTGTAGAAAAGACTTTTTCTGCATTGCAACCGGCCTTCGTCTGCAGTCTAGAAATGTGAATCTAAATATAATGCAAAAGACTGTTTACTATAACTTCAGTGAATGCTTTATTCATATACCTCTCAAAAACGTGTCAGTAATGTGACCAATAAGCAGACAGTTCTGACTTGTAGCTCATCAGTTCTGGGTGGCATCCTGAGAAATGCTGATGGCAGCCATGTGGGCAGCATCTGCCCTGTAGGCCTCATCCTGTGAAGGACCCAGGAGTGGTGCACTTTGACTGTCTTTCACAGTGTTTTGTTTTATCGATGCAACAAATCCAAACTATGTTAGTTTGAGATGTTGGCAACATGTTTTACATTCCCAGGAGTGAGGAACATTGTGTTATCTCTTAGAACAAGCAGAAAGTTAAAGTAGCAAACAAACTAGAATAGAAGTTAATATTTTCATTATTTATATTGCAGTCAAACCAAATGTTTTCTTCCTCATAAAGTCAGAATAATAAATGTGCTATTGTTACTTTTGGGTTATTTCACATATTCATTTTGAAAACCATGCTTTTCAAGTTTATTCACTAGAATGGAGATTATCCTATTCAAATAAGTCTAAACATATTCATTTTTGTCAAAAGTAATAATAAAACAAGTTAATAAGTAATATAAATTAATTTCTAAGGACAGCATGTAAAACTCATCCACATAAGAAAGTGACACAAAGTTCTTTACTTCATTGTAGAATATGCACACGTGGTCTGTTTTGCCTTTTCGACTTGCAGTGCACTAAAAAGTAGTGCAGCAATACAGAGGTGTACTGCTCTTCTTTCCCCAGACAGTAAGTCCCTTTACTTCATTATTCGATAGCAGAGAGTAAAACTAAGTATTTCAGAGAAAGCACAATCCTTAGGATTGTTTGAATTTTAACTGGCTACTGTGTTTAGATTTTCAATTTTCCTTCCTTTTCCCCTGCCAGTTTTGAAGAGAGTTCATATGCCTCACAATATGTTGAGCCCAAGATAATCAGCCAAGTCTTGGCTTCTTTAAGAGCTTAAACTCTTTAAACTCAGTCCTCTTTCCAGCTGGCAGGTCAGCAGCACTGAGCAGACACTGCAGGTTCCTGCTTAGTTAAGTTTCCACAAATGCAGCCCTGCTTATTCTTAGAGAGACGGGGCGGGGGGGGGGGCGGGGAGGGGGGGTGGGTGGGGGGAAGTATCTGCCCTGTGAACAATTCTATCCATCTTCCATTTCTTAGCTGGCTGTGTCTAATCTGCTTGGCAGGGCATGCTTTTTCTCCCCGCTGCCCCCCACTTTTATGCATAAGTGTTTGATTGACATATAGTATTTAAAAACAAAACCAAACCATAAGATGTTAATGTTCTTCACTCATGAAGGCATATATTTACTTCTCATGAAACCTGCAAATGTTTCACATAGTTTGCCATTTTACATTAATGTTTGGCAAAAATAATACACCATAGATTTACTGTGCAGATGTTAGCTTTTGTATAGAGATTAAGGTTACAGAAAGTAATAGAGACTTTCTTTAATCTCATTTCATTCTTCACGTCTAAACTCTAATTCAGACATCTACTCCTTAACGCTTCAACTCCTGTTCAAACACTAAGAGGTTTTCTGAGGGTTACAAAGATGAGTCAAAGCAGCTAAACAAACAAAACTTCTAATGCCTACGAGTATTTATTCTGGACGTTTTCTTTAAGTCATTACTGTAACCTCAACATAAAAATAAATGGGATTTAGGTAGCACTTAATTCACTAATGTAGCTGATGAATGAAAAATATACAGTATTGGCTGAAGTCAACTTATATCTATTAGACTCTTCAGGATACAATCATTACATCACTACATGTCCTTGATTTTTATGTTTTTCTAGATGAAATTACTGGTTGTATCCAGTTGTGTTTGATTAGTTAGTTGATTTTCTTATAGCCGAACTCTGTAAATGGTTAAACTAAAAAACATGCAAAAATGCTATTTATTATGTGATTATTAGACTTAGTTGTGAACAAAATAACTTGATTTTAGCCTTATGTGTAATAAACAAGAGGCTCATACTAATACACTTTAAAATAATTATGCTAGTTTTAAGTCCCTCCTTCATCTCTCATTTATTTTTTGTTTTTAGCTGAAATGTATTTTACAATTGTTTTCCTGAACTTTAAGATAAAATCAAATGTTTTCCATAATTTCTAACTTATATTTTTACAATCTCACTTATATATTTGATTTACTCTTAAATAAGGATTTCACTCAGGGGTTTTAAATGTATTTAGACAAGAAAATGATCCACATTTGTTAAATTACTCTATAATTCATATTTTACTTATTAGAATGGCAAAATATTAGGGGGCTATGGGAAGAAACACTGGGAAGTTATCATTGAACATGGAAAACTAGGTTCACAAGAATCATGATATAAGTGTCGCAGGCCTTTAAACTTCTGTTTAAAGCCACATTTGATAACAACAGGTACGCCAGCATTAAAGGTTTCTGTCTTTAAAATTATGAGGAAATAATCAAAACCTATTTTTTTGTCTAAACTCATTTATCTAGCTTAAATTGCTATTCGGTATCTATCGATCCTCTGTCTCTGCAATAACCTGAAATCATAATATAGAAAAGATTTCATTTTTGACATCACCAATAGGGAGCCCACACCTAAGAATCTAAAATACAAAACTAGGTGCTTATAAAATCAGCCGTCAAGTTTTTGTAGAAAAGCGATTTTGAGCAAAAATTTTAGAGAGAAGAATAATCCAACCTAGTGATCATTTAGGCTCCTGGAAGGAAATACATGGCACATTCATAAGGGATAGTTCAAGGGAGATTTTATTAGATTTTTTACAAAGGTGTTTTCAGGGTGAAGGAAACCCACAAGGGATGATGAAGCACACTATTGTTTGTGTAGAAAACGATTGCCCCCTCTTTGTGTGAAGAGACAAGGGGAAGAGTTGATGCCAGAAGTGTCACACCTGCAGCTATCTTAGAGGGCTGCCTGACACAAGGAGAGGTCTCCACTGGGCTCAGCTCACAGCCGGCCCACGAGGGATCTAGCCTTATAAATGTCGTAACATGTCTTTCTTATTAACCACTAACACACTGTTATTAGTTCCCACTGGTCAAACCAACTGGAAGCCAGAGAGCAAGGGAATTAAACTGAATAAAAATAGGCCTTCTGGGGCACAGAGCAAGTGGAAGAGTGGATAGGAGATCTGGAGGAGTAAGCAAAGAATATCCAGTACAACTAACAAACTAAAATGTACAAAGAATTGAGGTCACCGGCTAAAGGATACATTTCCATAGTGTACTCAAGAATATAACACACCATAAGAAATCATGCTTCTCCCCTGAGAAGGAAAAGTGGTTTGTCACATTTTATAAAATTATCCAAAAGGGTGGTTTTTCATTATATATTAATGATTGGATTTTTCAATTAATTTACAGAAAAGAGGTGCCTTCTTTATTAAACAGAAAACTCTAATAACTGTATATAGCAGTCAAATGTTTATCATTATGTAGGAGGATATCATTGTTTGTACTCATAGCTTATAGAAATCATCCAGTCAATTGGGAATCGGTTATTAAAGAGTACTTATTTAGTTATTAAGTGTAGAATATAAATTTTGTAGATGCATAGAAAAGAATACTAAGTTGACAAATCATAGAAATAAAGGGAACCAAAAGGATAACACCATTCAGTTGGCAATATTCTAGTCAATTCAACCTCAGTAGTCATAGACGTCAACACCTCAACTTCATTTAAAAATTGACTCTGTGCCTCCATGCTTCTGTGGGTGATATTGCCATGTTTTTAAGACTTTAGACCAGCCATGGGCAAACTACGGCCCACAGGCCGGATCCGGCCCATTTGAAATGAATAAAACTATTGAAAAAAAAGACCGTACCCTTTTATGTAGTGATGTTTACTTTGAATTTATATTAGTTCACACAAACACTCCATCCATGCTTTTGTTCTGGCCCTCTGGTCCAGTTTAAGAACCCATTGTGGCTCTCGAGTCAAAAAGTTTGCCCACCCCTGCTTTAGACCATTAATCAATGCACCATATTTTTCTCCTTCCCTATTTTTAGTCTAAACTATATGCATGTGCATTATTTAAAAAAAAAACAAAACATGCTTTTAACAGATATTCTATAGCAAACACAGGAATAGATCCACACCTGCATACATATATGTGCATGTGTGTGCACAAGTGCTATGAAGAACAAAATGCATACTATAGTATTTTCATTGAATCTGAATTTAATTTCAAATAGAATTAAAGATTCAGAGTGAATATTGTGGAATAAATTGCATAGTGATTGGAACCAATATGATCAAACATTACAAAGCAGAAAATAGAACTTTTTAGCATTGATAGGAAGTAGAAATATAGTTAAGAATGAAAATTAAGTTAGGTTTTGCTACATATTAAGTCTGGAGAGAGAGATAATTATTATTCAAAGTATAGCTGATGCTGCTTGCTGATGATTAAAATAAGCTTGCTCATGTTATATTTTCACATAAATTATTATTGGTTCTCACATTTACCAGGCAGTTTTCTGATCTAAGACTCAAACCTTTGATGATATATAATAAATTTCTCAAGAAAAAATAAGGAACTTAGCCATGCAACTTCAGATATACTGATCTTAGGATTCTGTTCTTACAGAATTTAATTTAGACAGAAAGTTTATCTTGGCTTTTCTGAGGTGTGTGTGTGTGTGTGTTAGGAAATATCCAAAACATGCCTTTCACCAAAAGAAATATGAAAGCAATATGAATATCTATTAATTTATTGTCTTGTAATGTTATCCTTTAAGTCATTATGTACTGTTTATGTTTTGTTTTGTTTTTTTGCATTTAAAGAATGAAACAGGAAGCAGGGAATTCAAGAGACCTTTTGGAATAATGCCCATACTCAAGGCTTTTGCTTGCATTTTGTGTTTTTTCTCTACAAGTAGGTCACTAGAAAATAATGATAGTTTCCCACCTAAAAACATTCTGGTAAAGTCAACACATGCTTGTGCCCAATGATAATTGAGGAAAATTGTCTAAACAGTGTTTTTGTTTCATTTTGATAATCACTCAGATTTCGCCGTAGGAATTTGTGTATTAATATAGATTTTATATAATTTGTTTAGTCTCTTGGCTTCAGCCAATCCTCAAAACAGTCTGTAACAGACATTGAGAAGGGCTAAAGATCCAAAGTTTTATTTTAAATAATTATCAGCTAATTATGGACTTGTCTATAATTATTTCTCAAATTGTTAGAGGGTACACTAGGCTCTTCAATTGGAATATTTGTATTCCCATTTTGTCAAGTGAAAAATACATTTTATTAGATCAATACACATTTGATAAGTGTATTGTTTCTTCTTTCAAGATATGTCTTCAAAAATATTTCTTGATTATTTACTTTTTTATGAGAGGCGTTAGCTACCACCAGGAATACTCAATAAAGTCATCAAAATGGTAGCAATGACAACATAAGGACAACAAATATGTTCAGATGCCTACCAGTTATCAAATACAAGGCTAAGTATCTTAAATGAACTTGCTCATAAATTCATACAGAATCATATTATGACAAGAATTTTTTACTATCCATGGACAGTTCATGGACAGTCAGATCCCACTGGTTTAACTCAAAGACTTGCTGTGGTGCTTCCTTAAACATAACTTTAGCAGAGCTATTTTCTTTTTTTAAAATGAGATAGACCATCAAAGATCTTTGGAAATTAAAATTTATTATCAACTAATAAGACCAAAAAGTATAGAGAAATTATTTTTGTCTCTATCTCACATAACAACAACAAAAATCACTCTGGATTTCGATTCAACTACTAATTTGAGGAAGGGGAAAAAACCTTACTGAATAATGGTCTTGCACAGGAACAAAGTGAAGAAAGTTAAATTGGTAGGTTCTAGTGTTTGCAAAGTAAGTTTATCAATAGACATACAGAGCCTCTATAAACAAACTCAGAAAATATATGTTAACTTATTCTTCAGTAAAAAATGATAATAAAGAAAAATTTATTCCATAATTTAGAATTTTAGTATTCTCGTCCTGTAAAGTAAAAAGTGAGAATCCCTCTGTATTTCTAGCAACATGTGTTTAATGTTTATTCTCTCTTACAGTGATACTCTTTAAGAAAAGTAAATAATCATATTTTTTCAAACCTACTTTCATATTATTAACATAATATAAATGATACCATAATAAGTACATCTTAAATGTATTCATAGAAGTATAATGACTCTTCTGCTTTTATTAATTTATTTACACTTGTTCTTTGTCAGAAGGTGTTACATTTCCATAGTTTTTTATTAGGATATTTCAGAAACATTAAAATATTTCATGTATTTATTATATTATACACTAGTTTATAAGAAATTAGATATTGTTCCAAAGGGAAAGAAAACACTTTAGAGATTTTATATATATCTGAAATTTTCCCCTACAGATTTTTCTAGGGACTGATTTTAATGTTACATATACTATAAAGGTACCATATGAAGATAATTAACATAGGTTTTATTATTTGGATGCTATCCATAACTATTACCACCAAAGAGCAAAACAATTGTGCTTAGAAATTGAAGGAGAAATATCAATGCAGAGGATATCATTGCTCTTACTTTGTTGATCAATAGTCCAAAATATAATTGTGAAAACTCTTTTTCCGTGTGGGTCCAGCTTATGATTTTAAGACTGAAATGGACAAGAGTGTGGTGATTACAGGGGATGCGGTGGTGGGTGGATGGAGGTAGAAGAGAGCATAGAGGGGATGATGGAAAAAATAAATAACTAAAAATAATCCAACTGTATAAAATGATAAATAAATAAAATTGCTTTAATTGGAAATTAAAGAATGAATGAATGAATGAATAAAAGTGAACTGTAGCCCAACTTCCCCCATGCCCATTTAATCTTTCTTCCCTCCCTCAGGTGTTGATTCTGCTGCACATTAGCCTCATTGCAGAGTCAGTGCCCTGGGAGTCAACATGAAAAGGTATCAAAATTATTTATTATCTTTGGACAGTTTTTGATTTTATACATATATGGCCTTAGTCATCCATATTCATGTAAACAAGAAAGAGAGTGCATTTATTTGCTGGAAATAATCAATATAAATATAGCATGCTCTATCTGTAATATATTTTAGAATATAGGAATTAGGCATATGTATTTCCAGTAAAATTTGTAATGTTAATTATTTATCATTCATTCTTTTATAATTATTAGTTCCTGTGCTTCTCAGTAAGTTAAATTGGATAATCCCTTCCTTTGAGTGTGGACACAAATATGACACTAGGTGAATTATTTGCATAATTTCTCTATAAACAAAAAAATCATTAATAAAAATCAGACACTTGATTTAAAGTATTTTCATTTATTCATTTAAAATATTTTAAAAGACTTGATCTCATATTTATAAAGGTATTTTTTATCTTTCCCTCTCTGTATTGTACTCAACTATTCCCATATTATCAACTTTGTTGAATTATCCTGACTATTCTTATATCTTGTCACATGTATAGAACAAATGTAAACATGTTAGAAAATTGTAATAAAGTGTTAGCTTGTTTTATTAGAATCGGGTATTTAGTTTAAACCCCTTCCAAGTAAGTTCAGTGTGTGGAATAAGGAAAGGATTTTTACCCGAGTTTCGCATACTATACATGAAATCTGTTTAAATTCAAAATAATGGGAGAGACAATCAAAAAGTGAACTGAGATAGAAAATACTAATTGTCTAATTAAATCAGTATCCTGATTTTGAGTAAAAATGCTATTATATCCATTAGGCTTTGTACACAAAGTCCAAAAATTCCCTGCATGGCTGATTAAATTGAAAGCCCCATATTAATCACAAGCTGGGTGTTTAACTTTCATTTGTTTCTCTTAATTTAAAAGAAAAATGGAAAATTATAGTCATCTTCTACAGTGTTCTGGGACAAGATAGCATGTATACACAGCTTAATTTATTTATAGATTGGTAAATTAAATGTTTTAATGTATTCACAAATGAATTATCCAATAAACAGTTGCACACATTCAGCTCAATTAAACAGAAGAAGAGTCAACTATAACTATTGAAATATTGAAACAGGTTAGTTACAAAAGATAAATGCTGCATAATTCCACATATATAGGGCATGTATAATAGTAAAGTTCATAGAAACAGAAAAGTACAGTGGTTGTTGCCGGAGGCTGGAGGAGGGAGTATAAAATACAGTATGCAGGAGGGGGCATTAAGAGTTAGTGTTTAATGGTGATTGTTTCAGATTTTCAAGATGAAAAGAGTTCTGGAGATGGAGTGTTGTGATAGTTGCACAACAATTGAATGAACTTGTTTTCCCTGAACCTAAATGGTTAAGATGGTAGATGTTGTGTTATGTGTATTCTACCCCAATAAAAATTAAAACTTTAAAAAAATCATATAGATTATTTTAAGAAAACTGTTCTTTAACATTAGTAATTGTATATGATGAATTCTAACACAGCATGGCTCGCCAAACCCAAAGTATGATGTTTTGCAGCAGCATCTGTACTTGCTTTCAGTCTAAGCAATGAGAGTTGGCAGTAGAATTGAATAGGTAGAACATACATCAGGTAGAGAATTGCTTCAAGAATTAGGTGAGATTCATCATACAATAGACAAGCAATGGTGCATCCTTTTCAGTAACACATCCCACCCCTCTCCCAGAATCAGAAGAGCAGGTTTATAGTGAATGTAACCATAGGGTGGTCAGATTTAACAGATAAAAATACAGGCCTCCCACTTCAATTTAAATTTTAGTTAAACCATGCTTAGTCTTTTTAGTATAAGCATATACCCAGTATCTCATCCTGTATTATACCTGGAAACTCTATATAATAATCTTCCAAAGACAGATTATAAGAGTTTATTCTAAGTCCAGTAAGGAAATCTGAAACCATTTTATGTATTTCAAACAGAGAGGATTTGATACAGAGAATTGGTTAAATGGGTGTTAGAAGGCTTACGAGAGCAAATAGCTTGGGCAGTAGCAATTGCAGAAAGACCTATGTCCTTGTGGGGCTGCACGAAGGGACAGGACTGACTTTCCTACAATTCAGAGTGAAGAGGAGAGGCTGTATGGCTGGGCCAAGACCTTCACAAGAGGCCCCACCATTGGTACAGCAACACAGAGGAGGAACTACCCATGTCAGAGTGTGAACCCACAAAAGGTGCCAGGAAGGGCCAGGGCCTGTTTCTCAGATGGTAGGCTGTAGGAAAGAGGCTGCTCCAGAATAGTGCTGCAGGACTAATGCAAATATCAGTCCTCCTCCTTCAACCATTAATAGAGCCCACAAGAAACCAGATGGCAAAGAGCTCTAAGAAATCTTGTCTCCACCCCTCTAAAGTTCATAGAGGAGCACACAAGAGTGTGACTAGTTGCTGAGAGCATATCCTCAAGCAAAAGAATGTCTTTTTTAAATTTAAAAATATGGACAAAATAATAAGATTTAGCAAAAATTGAGAAAAGACAGTAATTGTGTCCCAAAACGAACAAACTAAGTAACAAATGAGGTGATAAAATAAATAAGAAAGGCAAACCTTTTATGAAGTACTAGAGGCCCAGGGCACGACATTCATGCACTGGTGGGTGGGGGACCCACAGCCCAGCCTGCACCCTCTCACGGGTCTATGCCGGCAGTAGGACATCCCCCAAGGGAACTTTAGCATTGTGGCGGAGGTGCGAGAGGCTCCCGCCACCACTGCTGCGCTCACCAGCCATGAGCCCGGCTTCTGACTGAGCAACGCTCCCCCTATGGGAGCACACTGACCACCAGGGGACAGCTCCTGCGTTGAGCATCTGCCCCCTGGTGATCAGTGCACGTCATAGCGACCGGTCATTCTGTGGTTCAGTCAATTTGCATATTAGCCTTCTATTATATAGGATATGTAATTTCACCAGAATGGTTAGGATAATATTTTCATTAAAAAGAGACAATTAGATTTCTGATATAGTGCCCCCAAACCATGCAAATGTAAATTAATATTATTTTAAATAATAGGCAGAAGGGAAAAATGACCAATGCTTCAGATTAAATTAATCAAATAGAGAAATGACCCAGAGAATTTTGTAAACCGTGGTATGAACATATTAAAAAATAGAAGGAATTAGAGAAAACAATGATATAGAAAACAAATCTAGAAGTGAAATCTAAAGAATAAAATAAACTGATGAACAAAGTAAATCCAGAGACATAGAATCATGGAACAGATTATTGAATCTCAGAGGGAAGGTGGGGGTGGGTGGGAAGAGATTAACTGAAGAATTTATATGCATATATGCATACCCTATGGACACAGACAATACTATGGTTAAGGACTGGGATGGGGTACAGGTGTGGGCTAGAAGAGCTCAAAAGGGAACATCTTTAATACTTTGAACAATAAAGATAAATTTAAAAAGGAAACATGTTCACATAAAAATCTGTACTTAAATGATTATAGCAGCTCTAGGCATAATTGCCAGCAATTAGAAAGAATGTTTGTCCTTGAACATGGGAATGGATAAATACATTGTGGTACATTTATATAATGGAATATTATTTAAAAATGAAAAAGAATGCATTAGTGATATATGCAACAACATGGGTGAATTTCAAAGGCACTATTCTCAGATAAAAGAGGCCAACCTCAAATATTTATACTCTAAGTGACTCTTTTTATATGACAGTCTCAAAAAAATATATTACAGGGACAGAGAATGGATCAGTGGTTGGCATGGGTTAGGTGGAGAAAGGGTATAAATAACATGAAGGAGATTTGGGGGGTGATGAAATGGTTCAGTATCCTGATGGCAGTGGTAGTTACAGAGTCTATACATGTGTTAAAATTCATGGAACTGCATAGCAAAACAAAGTCAATATCCCCATATGTCAATTTACAAAATAAAATTTTGTAATTAAAAAAAAAAGAAATTGTGGTTTTGCCATGGAAAAATAGTTTACACTTCTAACACTATTGGAGAAAATGCTGTTTTGTTTATGTTATATTCTGTCCTGTAGCTCTGTTTACTTTCTGTTTATATTATTTTATTAACACTGAACATGATGTAGTTTATCATTCCTTTAATTTTAAAAATAAGGTATCCGAGGAGCAAGGTGACTAACTTCCTCATTAAGATCCTATAGCAATTCTGCCATGGAATTCTAGGCAGTCCTCATGTCTTCAGCCATGTACTTATTTCTCCTGTGGTGAGCCATATATCCTATTAATAAAAGCCTATGTGGTTGGGACACCCTCATGCCGTGGCGCCCTCATACCATAACGAGCAATCACCAAGAGGCTGCATGCACATTGGGCACGTGCGGTGGGCTGGGAGGGCTTGATGCTGTGTGCTTGGTGGGGAGGCGGGTCCTGCAGCTCCAGGTTAACTCTTTGTGGCAATCTATCCAGGAGCCCTGGAGGGTGGGCGGGGCCTACCTCTTTCGGGTGATTGATTGTGGGGCTTCTGCACTGTGAGAGGGCACAGGTCAGGCTGGGAGACCCTCTTCCAGTGCACGAATTTCATGCCCCAGCCTCTAGTTATGGAATAAAGAAATAAACTAAACTACAGGACAGCAACTATCTTAAATAGTATTTACTTATAACTACAAAATATGTACACTCTTGCTTTTGAAGAAAATACTTCACAGTGAAGATGTGTGTACTTTACACATAAAAATACATTCACACACTTATACACATGTAAATTTCTACTTTTCACAGATTTCCTTACAGAAGCCTAGGTAAAAAAAATACATAGTAAATTTATAGGACTGCTATTTATTTCCAAGGTCTTATTTACAATAGGATATACATTTTGTTTAACCTTTACAGATGGCTTAGCTTCTTTCATCATCCAGGAATTTTATGAAAAGATATAGACCATTGCTCTTTACTGCATTCCAACATGTGTAGTCAATAGCCCAGAACAATGGGATCCCAAATAAAATATGACACAGGATTTTCTTTCATGATAAGCATATAGAATGGATCATTTAATAAGTATAAGTGAAACATTATAATTTTTAAATATTTACTCATTAATGACAACTATAGTAATGGATATATATATAGTTAGAATTTATGTGTGTATATATGCATATATATGTGTATATTGTACATATATGTTCATATACCAGAATGTATATATAGAAAAATATATATGTACACATCTTCTATGTTATGTATGTATGTATGTATGTATGAAAAATGCAAGTCTGTGTTTTGATCACATATAGTTTAACAAGAAATGTGTATCTATGATATACAAATATATGATTTAAGAGATTAAAAACACATATATTTGTCTGTTAAACTGCATGTGATCAGAATAGGGATATACCTTTTTTCCTTGATGAGTTCCTGAATTTTCATGCCACATGAAATGTTAAAATGCAAAGGGTACCAATAATGACATTTTATTACTTCTTTTTATTCTTTTTTTAATAGTCTTCCCATAATTACAGTTTTTCCCTTTCTTAAATTTCCAAAGCATACTATAAATATAATCCTATTTATTGCTTGAAAGAACACCAGATACTACCACCCATCATGAAGTCTTTCAAATTTCTTATTTTCAATAAATCAACCATATATGGTGAAAAAATCCTGTATATTAGAAGAGATGCTTTTCTTTACAGTTGCATTGTCTCCCAGCAGCCTCATTCTCAAAATGAATAGCAGGCCTATTACTGGGAGAATTGAAACTCCTCTAGTGGTTGATTTTGGCTTGAGGCTGTCATGGCAACCTTACCTTTCCTTAGACTGCATGAATGTATAATGGTCAAAAGATTTTCCACATAACCTTCTTTCTATCTTTCTTCTTTCAAGATTAACTCACACGTGATGCAAATAATATGTATATGTACTAATTGCATTGGCACTACTTGTGCATGTGTCTGTGTATGTGCACACATGCAGTCACAGAATATAGGCAATGAGTTGGAGGTTTGGTTCATAGGTGGGCATGGATGGTCTCTGGAAAAAAAGTGAGGATTTAATATCAAAGGTTTTATTGGAAGTAACCTAGGAAAATACCCTGGTGAAGAGAGCTACTTCTTGTGATATGAACAATGATGCAAGAATTTGAAAAAAATTGAAGAGAATTATGTATATAACAGAGCTGCCTAGTTACTATTGTTGATGTCTTACAGAAGGATGCTTATAAACTGTGGGAAGGTAACGTGCAGTTCATGGCTAAGTGTGAGAGATAAAGTGCTTATGTGGTGTCTTATAAAGAGGCCTTTATCTCCTGAAGTGCATGGCTGTTTCCTAATTGTTAGAGTCACAAGTTTCAAAGACATTTTAATGCTGAGCCAAGGTCAGGTTATTTAAAGTCAGGTTCTGGTGGGGATAACCAGAGATCATGGGGCAGGTGATATATAAGGATTCCTCTGAAGATGTTGACTTTTCAGCTTAATCTGGACTTGCTGAACTTGCCCAAGGAACCACTTTCTATAACAGTTAGCACTTTTTCTTTGGTGGAAGAGATTGCAGAAATCACTCCAACATAGGGCAACAGAAGCCCCTTCAGGAAATGCCCTCATGGAGCACTCCTGGCTGTCAGGCTAACAACGAAAGAAAATTCTAGCATAACCTGTCTGGAAGCTTGCTTGACTGATAAAGGAAGAAAACGACCATACTTCTAAATGATTGCAAGAACAAGTGGCACATACTGGTATGAGTGAGAGTAATACTCATGGATTGGGTTTAATGATGCTTGATTGACTGAGCCAAATATTTCGACAGATAAACAACAATTTATTGATATAGAGACACTTTCTCAGATCATGGGATGTAACCTCCTGACAAGGACCTCCGATAACTCTTACAAGTTTAGAAATGCATATGTTACCCTACAGACAGTAGAGAAGGGAATAAAGAGGCTGATAGAAACAGGCATATTGGGATAGGTATATTATAAAAAGGTAAAATGACGCCAGTAGATTATATTCCATGAGATGATAATATTGCAAGTGTCCATCTTAGCAATAGACACCAACACTCTGTCTCTAATAAGACATTATTTCTTTAGATGACCAATCAGTCACTTTTTGGCAAGCTGTCTGTATTGATTCCATTGCATCCTGGAAGTGCTAGCCATTCATTCTGACAGGAAAAGGTACCTATTCTAAGTATGAGTTTTCTTTATCTGCCTGCAAATCCTTGACCAGCACAAATATCCAGGGGCTTACAGAATGCTTGACGTGATGGTGTAGAGACAGAACACACTTTTTGTGAAGGAGGTGGGAGGGTTGGCCCGTGATCTTAGATTCGTTGCTTCTATCACATGCCACACCATGCTCCTAAAACCACTAGAATGACCTTCTGGAAGTGAAGCTGCAACTACAACATTTAAACCGATGCATTGCCTTCCTTCAGGACACAATGTGTTTATTATATCAGCGAACCATTTTCTGCTATAATCCCAATAGGAAGAATACATAGTCTCAGAAATCAAAAGATGGAGGCTGGAGTTGCCCCTTTACCATCATTCCTAATGAATCACTGGCAGATTTTGTGCTTCTGTCCTCTTGTTTTTGGGCTCTGTAGAATGGGAGCTCTTAGCCCTAAGCAATGCACATGCTTCCCAGGAGACAAACCAAGAGTTCCAATGAACTACATGTTAAAAAACTGTTACCAGGACATCTTCTGGCCAGAAATAGGCAAACGAGAACAATCACCCTTTGGAGATACTAGGAAATTTGTTCTAATAATTTTCCCTTTTCTGTTCCACAACTCCTTCAATAATTCTTATTGTCCAGGATTTTGCTGTTTGTCAACCCACAGGGATTTATGTTAGTGATACAAAAGCTATAAGTCTCTATGGGTCTAAACTTAAGTCAAGAAGTTGATCCATAGTCCTGAAGCCACTGACCTAGGCTAAGATATTAACATTGATGCCATCATGTTGTATAGAACTCTCAGCGGGTGGATATGGCCTTTCTTTGCCTCTCAACTTCCAAAGAAGAGAAAAATAGAATAAAAATCAGAGACATAAGAAGAGTAGATATACATTCCAGCATCTGAGAGTCTTAATTACCCCATTGTTCTGATGTAATTATTAAGAGCACCCATTTTACTCTCAAAAGTAACATAGTTTTGATGATAAAGTATGTAATCACCAAAATATTAGGGTAATATAATCTGTTCACAGGATATCTCAACCATATTGCCTCCCAAAATAAAACCCCTGCCAGAAAATGCCTATCTAAAGGCCTCTACTAAAAAGAATCAGACAAAAAAATTCACTGAGCACAAAGATAGCCATTCTTCAGACCAGTTTGAACATCTGATTCACATGCAGATCATAGAGACTCGTCAGTCACCCAAAAAGGTCTCTACCCATTAGTGTTCTAACCAAATGAAATAAGCCAATCAATATGGACAAGACATTATGAAGGGAATTGGTGAGAAAAGAACAGATGGAGAAAAATGCATAAAAGGTAACTTACAGGATTTGAAACAGTAGCATAAGCTTTCCACTGGCTCAGATTCTGAATGACTCTGCTTTCGGACCATGTGGATCCTTTTAGTAAAATTTTCCTTTCCTTAATATCATCTGAGTGAGTTTGCAGATTCTGAACCAAAAAATCCTTACCAGCATGGCAAACCACAATTAGATTTCCTTCCTTCCTGCATATACTCATCTTCTCATTATCATTAAACATCTCATATTTCTCCTCCCCCCCAACCCCTTAGGTGATTTATTTTTTGGAGACCTCTAAGTTATAATGCAAATGAACCCTTCTATGTGTTTAAGAGCCCACCTCTACCTCCAGGTCTAGACCACTGCCATAAGAATTATGTTGCTCATATCTGATTTCACTAGGTGAATTTTTCAGGCAATTTGGGAAACTATTTTATACACTAAAATTTATGTTTTAAAGTATTCAGACTACATGTTTTTCCTATGTCCAACAAAGAAAAATGAACAATAATGCATTATAAACCTAAAAAGCTGTTTAGAAAAGGAAGGAACCAATTAGACAAACAACATAGCATTTTATGAAGTCAAGACTTAGTTTTGAGTTCTAGCTCTCCCACTTGCCACTGAGTTTGACTTTTAGAAGTTTAAACCATTCCTTGCCTTGAATTCCTCATATGTGCAATGGTAACTACAACTGTACCTGCCTCCCGGGAATAGTTGTGAGAATTTAATGAGATTATGTTTGACACATAGCTATTGAAAATGTGCAATATTCCTTTCATTTCTGCAAAATGAAGACATTGCAGTATAAAACTCAGTTTTTCATAATACTTAATAAATGCTTTTTAAAATCTTCTTTAGCCTGAAAATTTAAATTTTGAATTGAAATCAGTTTATACTACATTCTGCACTGAATCTTTAAACACAGAAAAGAGACCATGATTAACCTATGTTTGATGGTTCCTTTACTAATACAATATTTATTGTACTAGTTTGATTTCACTGATGACTCAGTGCTTTCAGCTCTGTCTGTACAAGGTAAGAGTCTTTTTAAAGGCTGACAAGGAAACACTCTATCATACCTTCTTTTAAATGAATGATTGATTTCCCTGTCATTTTTCTTCTTTAAGTATTCATGATATGTATCAGCCGCCACCAAAATTCCCAGTCCTTATAATTACTATTTTTAATAGTATTTCTATTAGGCCAGAGATATTGTGTCCTATTTTCATTGTGTACCTCTATCTCATCCTTTTTAACCATAGGTTAAATAAAACAATAATAATTACACTTCCAAGGTCTATCAATACTCCACTTATCACAAGTATATGGGTGTGCATATAAATTGAAGGAGTGCTGTGCAGCAAAACCTATAGGGTGTCAGGAAAGCAGGATAGAAAAGGAGCATGAAATAGGCTTCAAATAAATCTATTCTTGGCCTAACCTATGGGATGAGTAGAAATCTCTAGAGCACAGGTCTTTATCAGAGTTATATCCCCTGGAGGTGAGTGGTCAGCCTTCAGTACACATGGATCTGTCATTGCTTGTCAGCTACTCCCAGAAAAAGTAGGTGTGTGGGGTGGTAACTTCCTTGAATAGGGGCTCCCATCGGCAAAGAGGTATTCTTCAGAGAAAAGGGACAGCTGTGGGCCATTGAAGGGGAATCTGAGTGGGGCAGAAACAGCATTTACTACAGGTTGATCATTACCGACCCCCAATTTACTGATGGGAAAGCTCAGAGGTCGGGAATAGAGAACTTCACTGACTAGCTCCAAGTTTCACAACTTGAAGCTCACATTGGAAGCCAGTTTTCTCATACCAGGGTGCATGGCATTAACCAATCAGGCATGTCACTTTACTCAGGGAAACAAGGAATCTTACACGGAGTGAGGGAGGAATAGAAAAAAATGGGGTAGACTTTATTAAAAAAAGAGGAATATCAGTTTATTTGTTCATTAGATTTCACATAAGAGTGAAATCGCAGGGCATATGTCTTTCTTTGACTGGCTTATTTCACATAGCATAATACCTGCAGATCCATCCATGCTGTTGCAAAGGATAAGATTTCTATTTACAATAAAAAAGCCTATGCTTATTTATAAAATTGTTTCATCTATAAACAGTTATTTAGAACCAACTTTAGTATCTGCATTTTCTTTCTAAAAAAGAAAATGTGTAAAACTATTAATATTAATAATTTCTAAGTATGGGTATTTAAAAACTGTTTTTAAGTCATTGCCTTTTGTCCCCATATACTTGGTAATCAGCACTTAAAAAAATAATCCCTTAGCATTCTTAATCAAACCTTCAAAAAGCTTAAATTATTATTGAGCAATTTATTTAGGATTATGGCTTAATTCATGATGCTGAAATGAACATACTATCACCTTTTAGGAGTAAAATCACAAGTAACAGCATAATTGTCTAGACAAAATAGGGCTTGAGCAATTTAAAATATTCAGAATTCAAAGGAATTAATAGATAAGAGGATAGATTCATTATGTGGTCAAGAGGTCATTTCATAGAAGCATTTTAAATTAAAAAATTAAAAGCCTTTTGGTTTTAAGACTGAGGATAAAATGGATTGGCAAGAATTAAAGAAAATGTTGAGAAAGACTGAAAATTATGCACCCAATTGAAGGACTAATTAAAATTATCGTGTAGGCACTGGAAGCTTTTATCTTTGAATTTTTTCATCTGTGAACAAAATGCTCTTTTATTGTTTTTCAAGAAAAGTATGCATAACAACCTAAATACATGCTCTCTTTCTCCCTCTCTCCCTCTGTCTATCAGAGAAAAAAAATCAGGTGGTATAAAATAGTTTTGTGCTCCACTCCTATTCTTGGACAGCACATCACCCAAAGTGCTAAGAGTAATGTAGGCCAAAGGCTCACAGCAGCACCATTCTGAGAATTGCCTTGGGTCTACTAGAGCCACCTGATGCAGAAATACCTGAGGGCTATGCCTTCACTCTAGAAGTATTGTGAGTTAGGAGTAACATAAATCCTACTCCTTTGCCTCAGGTTGATACTGCACAGCAAAGGGAATATAATCAATAATATTGTAATAACTTTGTACGTTGATAGATGTTTAGCAGATTTATTGTGGTGGTCACGTTGTAAGGCATATAAATGTTGAATAACTATGCTGTATACCTGAAACTAATATAATATTGTATGTCAACTGTACAGTGGTAGAACAGGGATTCAGGGAAGGGTATGAAGCAAGTAGTATGTTCCAACTTGCCACTTAATATTGAGAGGCATATCCAGACCCATCTTGGCTTTGTATTAGTTAATGTTGTTGAACTTGAGTACCACTTTTTCCCTTCTCATCACAGTTTGGGTAGGGACAGACCAATGAATCATATTTAAGAACTACCAGCTGAGAAAAGATGAATTGTATTTTACAGATTGCCTATCCTTGCTTTCATTTTTTTTATCATGATAGTAAATTACACGATATATTGCCCAACAAGTAACTAATCATCCCTTAAGAGCCCACTGTTCTAGTCTTTTTTCTTGCATTTCAGCATATATATAATAATATGTGGGAAATACATTTTCTATTTTTACAATAAAACTATATATAGTTGCACTTTCTTCACTACACCCAACATGAGGTGGTATATGTGAGGGAAGAAGGGCAGTACTATCTATAAAACTGCATAATTTTTCTTCTTATAATACATCTCTACTTACAAGATCACCATAGAATAAAAGTGCCAGCATAACTTTGTTCTATTTAGCTCCTTCCTAGGAAAGAAGTTATATTGTGTGAGATTTTGCTAGTCCTTGTGTGGTGTTTTCTTGGCCTTGTAATTTGCATTAATGGATATTCAAGAAACCAATTTATACAGCTCACTGATGTAAGTTATAACAAAGTCTGGAGACATATGAGGACACATTTTCAGTAGGCTTTTGAAAATGTGCTGACACATTTTAGGAGTGCATCTGTTTTTGCTTGCAAAAACTCACATTTTTGTGTGTAACATGAGAAATTGAATGCACAAACAGGTGGTTTTAAATGGTTTTAAAAACTCAAGCAGAATTTAAATGGAGACACACAACCTTACTGAAGCCTATTGAAAATTCTTCCAAATCTTACATTTAATCCAGTGTCAAATATCTTAGTATTCCTGACATTTGTGACTTTATTCTTCTATTTCAAATAGCATTAGATAAGGTGTCTTCTGGATACCTATATCACCTTATTAATGATGTATCTTGTCAAATTCAATATGTTGTAAATCTTTTTTATACTTTAGTGAGTCATACATTAACTAAAAAGTATATATATATATTTTTTCTGTTTCACTCTCATAGAATATATATATATATATTCTGTTTCAAAACCGTCTTTTAAAGAAATGTAGAAAACTATAAGTAATATATAAAATTATGTATCATAAAAGAAAAATTAGGTCTTTAGTCACATCCAGTAAATGTTAAATGTACATACACATATGCACATAAACATACCAACCATTTATTTTTAAGGCTCTTCAGTGGATCAAACATTCTGCTAATCAATAGAAATCAAATCTCTGTAGAGAACAATGATGGCCACAAATTAGAATACCATTTTAGGGAAAAGAAGAAAGTGTCTGATGTATAAGGAGTAATCAAGATAGGCATTAGAGAATTAAGTTTGAACTGAATTATGAAAGTTATATATGAGAAGGAATGGAATTGATAGGAAAATTGTAAACAAAGGTAACATTAGGAATTGAGAGAAGGCCTATGTATGACATTGGTTAAGATATAGAAATTACATGACCTAATGAGATATAAGGATGAGTAAATTATATCTCCAAGTTTCTGACGTAGGTTATTATATGAATAATACTGCCACATTGAAGGGATATAGAAGTTCCAATAGCTTTATATCATGGAGGTTGTGATTTTTGCTTTAGACTAAGACTAGGTGGAACTCTCTGTAGGTCCTTAGAGTGAATGTGCCCAGAAGGCAAATATATAATACCATATTCATCAGGGCTTCTCAAACAAACCTATGTATCGGAATTATTTAGCTTTCTTTTTTATTTTTTATTTTCCCCATCTACAGAGACCATGACCGCAGTTGAAATCTGTGGACTTAGATTTGTGGAAGAGGGAAGCCAGATCAATATTTGAAAACTTGTCCCTATGTTTTGTTATGCACTTTAGATTTAGATCATTTCATATGGGTGGTGATTGAAGTCACCAGAGTGGAGAATACTGCCAAGAGGAAGGCCAAGGAGTGCATTTGGGGAATATCAGAATAAGATACAGGCAAATAAATGGGAGTAGTGAAGGAAAGGAAGGAAGATTTAAAAGTGAAAGATTATTAGAATAAAAACTCATATTTGCTGATTTCAAGAAATTATGAACATATTTAAATGCCCCAGAGATCAAATTAAAGAATTAAAAGAATATTATTAAAATGGGCAATTAGAAATTCACTAGGGATTTTTTCAGTTCAGATTCCATGAAGTAATTGTTCAGAGGGGGTCAAATATTTCTTAGAATTGCTTGTCTTAGGAAGAATGAGGAATGTACAGGTTATAGGGAGGGAGGTGACAGGAACAAGGGGACTTGGATAAAGGAAGAATTGTTTAATATGGAAGAGTCTTCAGTATATATATAGAGGTTGAGAAGTTGAAAATAAAAGAGAATAAATCCAAATGATACAGTAAGAGTTAGCAAAATAAATGTAAGGGAAATGGTTAAGAAGCTCTATTCACTGAAAATATTTGCATTTGACTCTGTTGAAGGTATTATGCCCCTCACCCCATATCTGTTATATGTCATTCTTGCCTTTTATGCAGTGTGAGGTAGCTAACATAGATTTGGACCAAAAATAAAATAAAGGATTTGAAACCAAAAATGTGGATATTTGAGTCCAAGTTCATTGTCTCTTGAAATCCAAGAATGAAGTCACAGACAAAATTGGTTAGTTATGCTAAGTGAAATAAGCCAGTCAGAGTAAGATAAGTATCACAGGATCTCACTCATTTGTGGAATATAATGAACAACATAAACTGATGAACAAAAATACATCCAGAATCATTGAACAGACCGTCAAACCTCACAGGGAAGGCAGGGGACTGTGGGCTGGGGGGTGGAGGTGAGATAATAGATTAACCAAAGGACTTGTATGCATTATAAGCATAACCAATGGACACAGACAATGCGGGGGACAGTAGGGAGATGAAGGCAGGGGCTGGGGCAGTCTGTGAGAGGGCAATGGGGGGAAAAGGGGACATGTAATATTTTCAACAATAAAGAATTTTAAAAAAATGGTACTGGAACCAAAGTTTATTTAGAGAAGCCAGTCCTGGAAAAGGTGCAGCTGGGGTTCCAAGAGCAGGCTAGTGTCTGGAGCTTCCTTTCCATGTTACAGTTGGGTGTTAAAGTCTATTAGTCCATGTGTGGAGGCCCATACGGTCATAAGCCACATGGGTGCAGGGATGTGCACCCCCACCATAGGAAGGAATATCAGGAACCCACTGTGTGCCAGGGAGAAGAGTGATCGAAAGGAAGCTCACACCTTTTAATTTAAGGGATGGAGACGCCTTGCTAGCTCCGGATTGGTCTGTTCAAAGCATTGTGACTTAGCAACATCCTTGGGATTGATTTATATGTCGTATTGCCTTGTGATTTGTTATCTGCTTGCTGTCTGTCTTAGCAATATCCATACATTTTAAAGTTCATGCTTCTCATGCATACCCTTCCTTCCCCACCCAGTTGGGTGTCTTAGTAACTCTTCTTAGTTGGGTTCTTGGGTTTTACCTTCCCTTCCCGTGGTTCTGCCCCATCTACCTAGCTTTTTTCTGTCCCCTCAGATTTATACAACATGATGACTAAGTTAAGTGATAAAGTTATGCCTTGACAAGATTTTAGATAGATGTGGTTTGTTGAGAAATGACTCAGGTCTCTAGAATTTGGATTTGGATACAAACTACAGTGAATATAAATATACTAGTATACCTCTTTTTGAAATGTCTTATTTTTTTCAAATAAAATACTATTGAATATTTTTTATATAGTATTTGAGAAAGAATTCTATTTCTCATGGCACCTGCCATTTGGTAGACTTGATTAACATAATATCATTTGGATGCATTCATATATTCATGGCACTGCAGAGTGAACAGACAATGAGAAGTATTTGAATTGCTTTTCTTTGAAAATCTCCCATCAGTGTGAATGTCAGAGTGAATGAATATTTACCCACAATATTAGCAGTTAGATCAACTAGAAGTAAACGAAATTAAGTGGCACCCTAGCCTGATATAAAATCAGTCATATTTGGTCTGAATCACTTTTTTAAATGTTAATTTACAATAAATGGTGGAAAATCATAAATACTCAGTGTTATTTCTAAGACTTAGTCACAGAAGAAATATAAGAATGTGTCTAACTTCAAAAATTTTCTGATTATTTTACATTTCATGTACATATGTCTTGCTTCCCCGAGTAACTTTTAAAATCTGTGATGGCAGGGAAAAGGTTTTGAAGTAGCTATCTGACAAAGAGCTCTTCAAGCACTCTTCATCATCTTCGTGTCTGTTTACTTATTATACTGGCTCATATGTAGTTAGACCTCCATGATGCATTGCGGAAAAGAATAAACAAATGGAATAACTAATTTATAAATACATTGGTACAACTGATTTTAATTAAAAACTGTATTTTCCTGATGCACCAACATTTTTAATATTAATATTTCCTAGAGCAAAGAAAACAATTACCACAACCTGATTAAGTATTTGGTATTTGGAAACTCACATTTTTATAAAGCAGAAAAGGGTAGCCTGGCTGGTGTAGCTCACTGGATTGAATGTCATCCCATTCACCAGAGGTCACAGGTTAGATTCAGGTCAGGATGCATGCCTGGGTTGTGGGTTAAATCCCCAATAGGGGCATGGAGGAGACAGCCTATTGATGTTTCTCTCTCTTGGATATTTCTATTTCTCCCTTCCTCTCTAAAAAATCAATGAAAACATAAAAAAAGATAGAAAAGTGTGAATTAAATAAATAAAAATGCTTAAATGGCATTTAGACCTTCTCAACCAAGCAGAGTGACAACTCAGAACCAGAGAGGTATATGGACATATTGTGGAAACTTGTGATATTTTTGCTTTCAGCTCTTAGTTTCAATCTTTGTAAAAGTTTTTAGGTTGTAGGGTAACATGGGAATTGTCTTCTCTTTAGTAATGTGTCTGGGAAATATCACAGCTGTTCATTAACATATGAATTTAGTAGAGTTTCAAAATTCCCCAATCATTGTTATCTCTGAGTATATTCTTTGTTGTGAAAGGAAGTGAGTTGTTATTTTATTTATCTGAAGATTGTACTGTGATAAGCAAAGTGTCAGAAATAATCATACCAACTGCTATCTACCACAATAGCATCCAATTATGCTTTACGTGTATGTCTTTCATCAAGAAAAGAAGTGAAAGAGTTTTTAAATTACTTATCATGATTTGATGAGTTGAACATTTTAATGAAAATTGCTTAAACTCTGAGAGAGAACATTAGAGATATTAATAAGGTAGATTTTAGACTTTTCATATGTCATAGTACCTAGATTCCAGGAAAATTCCTAGAAAGTATAAAAAATTTACACTAGCTCTCAAAGTCTATAAAGAGTTTACATTAATTTGGGAAAAATAAGAACCAAGACATAAATAAATATGTGTCAAACAGCTAACATTTGTCTGTGGGGATTTTCATATATTGGAGATTAAGAAATGAGCCTTCTTAATGAAAACATACACAACTCCCTGAGAGGTCCTTCTCTACTTGCCTTTTCCTTTCTTTTTATCATTGCCTCTAATTTCTTTTTTCCTTCCCACCCCAACCACAGAGAGGTTTCATATTTTTTCAGGATGGTTATGGAAATACATTCTGGGAAGAATGACAATACTAACCAGAACTATTAACTAAAAAAAGGTTTATTGATAGACATAGAGCTGAACAAAATAACAGCATTTTGATGTTTCTTCCATTTTCTTATGTAGGGAAGTTGTATTATACAAGGCAGGTATAGTCTCTTATGAAAGCAAGTTTAACAGTTATGAAGAGTAAGACAGAATCAAGTATCTCTTAATACAAGCTTTTATTTCAAAGAGATATCACTATAGGGAAAAGGAAAAGGCAAATGATGAAAGGAATTTATTTCCCATTGAATATATTTATACATTCACTGTGTACTTCCTCTGGCTATCTGAAATATATATCTTCATTTTAGTTTTAGTTTATAGTTTATTAATCTCATTGTAACATTGTAGAGCCTGTGAGCAGTTGGTTTGAACACATCCCACCCTTCAAAGCCTACCGCAGCTCATTATTTCCTCCAGAATAAAGAACAAACCCATTAGTCTGAATTCATTAGCCTGAAATTTAATGTTTTCTCACTTGTATATTAATCTCATACCCCATGTGCATCTAAATATGCTTACTTTCCACAATTGGTGTTTTGAGCCAAATGACACATTTTCAAGAATTTTGCAATCTGGTTATTAAACATTTTTAGCTTTACATAGTCCACAGTGAGGGTTGTAGCACAGAAATTGTCAAATGACACAAATCACATTTTTTTTTCTTCAAATAGTCATTTGTTAAATATTTAGTAGCATACCACTGTTCAATCCTTCAAACACTCTGCACTCTACTGATTACCTGCCCATGGCATTCTGTTCTATCCCGGGACACCTCTATTATATCTTTGCCTGTTGAATCCCAGCTACACTGTCCATCCTTCTAAGATTCTTCTTAAATGTCCTTTTTATGGCTCATATTCTCTTCCCTTGACACCTGTTTCTTTGGGGCTGATCTATATCTGTCACATACAGATCACCAAGAGTTGATCTGTATCTATATCTGTCACATCTTAGATCACCAAGAGTTACCAGTCCTCTGTGATTGCTCAAAATTCATCAATAAAAATGTTCAAATTTATAAATGGCACTACTGTACTCTTTTGTTTCTATTTGGTGGTACCTAAATGAGTAGGCTAAAGCAAAATGTAGAAATTATAATTTGAACAGATCTTTGCTTAATATGAGACTACATCTAACCTTCCAAACCCTCTTGTAAAGTTCACTGTGTTGATGTAGTGGGAGAAATGTACTCGGGTAAGTAAGTTCTAGTGTGTGCTATCAGGTAGCTGCTTCTGCTCCGTAGCATTAAGTTATTTTGTTTATAGCTGCCTCCAGTCCGCCTCTATCAATCAAAGGGCTACTGAGTGGTCACAGGTAACTGCTCAGATTGTGTGTGTTTTTTTTTTAAGTTTAAATGTTACATGTTCATCATTTTAATTAACAAACATACACATGCATTTCTTGTCTTATATATTTTAAGTGTATACATTTAATCAAAATAAAATTAATTATCTTATTTTTAAATTATTTAATTGTTCAACAAATATGTATTAATTATGTCCTCAATATCTGGAGCTGGGGACATAGTAGGAAATTTCAGGGTCCCTATGCTCATATAGTTTCCATTATGTTGGGTGAGAGAGATGATTGTTAAATGAAAAAATATATATTCACAATAAGTGCTATAAAGAACAATAAGTCAGGATAGAGAATTAAGGGCACTTAGTAATTAGATACAGAGTAAGCTTTTACTGTAAGTAGTCTTTAAAATATCCTATACTAAAATGCCCTGTGTAACAAGCAGTTTCAATCTCTTAACACCTCTTTGCAAAAGCCTCCTATAATTGTATGAGTGTGCTATGCTATGTTAGCCTACATAGCTGCCAGATAATGTTGCTCAAATTCTTTATATGTATTCTAACATATAATATTTCTGATATTCAATATATAGGTGTTATTATCCCTACTTTTCAAATGTGAAATGTGAAGTATTTCTTTTTGTACCTTTTCTAGGTTCCTTATAAGTTAAAGTAATGAACCACCAATAAAAACTAATTTAACTCTGTGTGCTGTTATGTTCTATATCTAGCTAATGAATGTTATAAAAAAATACTACTAAAAAAAACATTACAATTGTTATAATCAACTACAAATGTGAGTTATATGTTAGGACAATACCTTGACATGTCTGCTGATGTGGATTTCCCTCCATCTGTACTTCTCTCAATCTGTAACCCTCCCCTATTCCAACAGATTGATCATAAATCTTCTGTATTCTCCATAAAATGTACTTACAGTTAAATGCTGTTAAATAAATTAAGTCCTTGACTTTTGATGTTCAAAATTTAAGGTATGGATATAGTATTAATATAGTTTTTAGGTTTTCCTGGCTAAGTAATCCCAGAATGTTTTGAAGTTCTACCTCATAGCAAAGGGGATTTATACCCCACTTTTAGCTAAAACCTGAGATACAGTATCAGCTGAGTTCCCCCATATCATGAAATGGCAATGACCAGAGAGCCTCGGAGTTTTATCTGCAAACTTGATGCCCGGTGTGCTGGAGTGTGGCATTGTTAGATGGATGGTAAAGAACCTCAGGCAGCCTGAAAGAGTTCTGGGCAACTTTCAGTGTGGTGCAGAAGTGGTTCCTGAAAACGCTTTGTTATTAGGAACAGGGAGCAACACATCAGCAACACTGAAGACTAATGGAACGAGCATGTTATTATGAATGCCAGTATATAGAGGTGATGCAGTTCAAGGAAAGACATCTTACCCAATGTGTGAGGTAGCAAAGACTGTTGGTATACAGACAAGGCTGTATGAAATCAGGTGAGAGTGTGAGGAATGGGGGTATCCCAAGTCCATCCACAAAGCTGGTTGCCACCTGACGGAAAGAAGACTTGAAATAGCACAGTTGCCTTTTAAAAAAATAATGTCATATATTTTTTGCCAATTTAGTTTGATGGACAAAGTTTGTAGCCACTATACAGGAAATATAATCTTAGAATTCAAATATTCTAAAGTATTTGAGAGGGAAGAAACAACCCTCTATTTTAAAAAGGTAAGGGATGTATAACAATATCCTGTGGCATAGAATAGTTGGTAGATGTGATAGGTAAAAAGAAAAGAAAAAAAGAATGAAAACAATATTCCCAGCTTTTGGATTATAGAACATAAGAGTGGGAATACCGAGATTATGTTTTTCTACATACTTTGGGAGGGTGAATGGTGGTGTTCAGTATTCAAATCAAATACTGGACTTGAATTAGTATAGATTTATTTAGAATTTAACACAGAGGAGATTCAGAATTGAACAACACAGAGAAATTTTTTTTTTAAAAAAAGTAGGATGTTTACCAGATCCTGCATAGAAATATTACCAGTGACCAGCAAAGTGTCCATATAAAGACACATCAACTTATGCATGCATTATAGAGCATTCCTTTTACAGTGACATTTATTCATTAACTTTGTCTTCTCTTTAGATTTTCATGTTAGAGAAAATGGGGCCATAAATTTGGGTACTCATTGCTAGAAAAATGAAAAACAGTATCATCACCCAAAGTTTCACAATTTTTAATCACTTTGGGTGGCATTTCTGTATTTCCTGTTTGACTAATTGATTAAAAATCTGTCATCTTAAATAATAGAGGATAACATAAAGCAATACTCTATGCATTCATAAATATGACATGCTTCTCTTTACTTTTAGCTGGTTACAAACTATTTTTTTTAGGCAATGGCGTTAGACAGAATTTGCTCCTAGGAAAGAAAATTATTATTGAAATAAGATAACTTAGCCATTTTCTTCTGCAGTTTAATGCTCCAGAAGAATATGATAATGGTAAGCACACGTTTCAGACATCTCTTTTGTGTGTTGAAAAAAACTTGAAACAGTTCTGCCATGTGTGGCCTTTTTTACATGAGGAGAAAGAATGTCTCCCTGCCTTTTAGTCTTCAGAGTTCAGTGTCATTTTTTAGAGCGGCGATCCCTTGCAAAATGTAAGTCTCAAGCTACACTGCAGCATCTATTTTTACAGAAGGAAATATCCTTCTGTATGATCCTCAAATGAAAAGCTGTCATCCATCTTCTGAATAGGCTTTATCCCTCCGTCAATGGCTAGTTTTTGAAACTGCTGATGACTAGAAGCAATTCTTTATAACTCCCTAAATAAAGACATCAGTCTATCAGCAAAAAACAGTGCATGAACTGGCAAGGGCAGCTGTCTCCAAGAGGGGGTGGGGAGGAAGAGCACTTAGCCGCTCAGTTAAAAGCTGCTAACTGTTATTATTGAGTGTATATCAATGTGTGTGTCCTTACAATTTAAAGTTCTGCTTTAAGCAAAAGTGCTTTTTTTCTATTTTTCTTTTTAATTTATGCTATATAAACCTAAGTATATAAATTCTTCTGTGGAAAAAAAAAAGAGTCTTACCCTACCATCAAAGGTAATTAAAATCGGAAAGGAAACTTCAAAGCCAGAATGAGAACTGAATCCTAAAATGATCAGTTTATTTTAGGATTAAAGAAGAAAGCATTATTCAGAGTGTCTTAGAGAAAAGCTAAGGTGAAGCAAAAATGTCTATAGTGCTTCATTTACATACCCCACCCTTCCTCACACTGACCTTGCCTCTTTATTGTGCTGTTTATGTGAAAGAGGATATACAATAATTAGAATCAGTGAAAAGGTACAATGTGATAAGCTACTCAAAAGCGAATGGATAGAGGGAAAATTTATCTTTCATATAGCCTGTGTATTTTCTTTGTAGACTCCCTCCTCCCCCCTCAGTCCTTGGAAAGGTTTTAGGATTTATTTTTTTTCTCCTTGAGGTTTTGAAAAATCATTAAAATGCACCTTGGTGTGGATCTTTTAAAAACCTGTTTTTGCTGGGCCTTTATTCAGCCTCTGCAATATGTAAAATCATGTTCTTCAGCCCTAGAAAATGTTCTGGAATTATTTCATTGAAGATTTCCTTTTTTTCTTCCATTTTTTCTTTTCTCTCTGTTGGCTCTGTTAGATAGGTTTCCTAATTGTTGTTTGGTTTATTTGTACCATTCAGTTTCTCTCTATCTCTCCCTGTATGTCTATCTGGGTCTCTCTCTCTATGTGTAACACACACACACATAAAATTTTAATCTAAAAAACCTAGTCCCTTCCATTGAATCATTACTTTTATCATTCTCTAATGATGTATTTATCTCTGAAGTTCATATTAATTTGATATCAGAACTTCTGATGTTATGAATTCATTGACTTTTGCTTCTCTTATTTCTTTTGACATTCTCTTTTTGCTCTCTTTTTCTAGAATTTTTAAAAATTGATTCTCCTTTTAAACATTCTATTGAATTTTCTGTTTTTACTATTTGTATTTTTAACTTCCAGGAGAGCTTTTACTCTTCTGTAATTATTTGCCTATTTTCTGTAAAACCATGTTTTTATTTTCTGGATAGAATATATCGTTGTCATAAAATAGTAAGAAGCTAGGAATAGGGACAAGGGGAATAGGGAAAATAAGATAATTAAACAGCAATTTGTGACCACCTAGTAAATTCTATCTTCCTTAAACCAAGGACACTTAAGAGTGAATGGTTTGTAGTTCTCTTCCCTAACTAAAGGGTAAATAGCTTAAATCACACTACTCAGGGAGACAGATAACAGAAGAGAGGAGAGGGCAGGTTTCACCTCTCAATTTGCATTTAGCCACTATTTGTCCAGATAGTAGTATTTATATATATGTGTGTGTGTGTGTGTGTGTGTGTGTGTGTGTTTATATATAAATTTATTTCATTTTATATAATTGAAAGTTTTATTGTACATTATTATAATACAGTGTTGGGCAAAAGTAGGTTTACAATTTTGAGTATGTGAAACAGAGTTTATTCTTGTACTATTATTTATTAACTAGAGGCCTGGTGCATGGATTCATGCATCGGTGGGGTCACTCAGCCTGGCCTGCAGGGATCGGGCCAAAACCAGCTCTCCAACATCCCCTGAGTGGTCCCAGATTGCAAGAGGGCGCAGGCTAGGCCGAGAGACCCCCCCACTAGTGCACAAATCCGTGCACCGGGCCTCTAGTATGCATATAAGATCTTTGGTTAATTTCTTCCTGCCCTCCCCTCTCCACCCTTCCCTCTGAGATTCATCAGTCTATTCCATGTTTCCAACCCTGTGGTTTCCACTCCTGCGTTGAGTGTCTGCCCCATGGTGGTCAGTGCACATCATCGCTACTGGTCGGATGATCGGCCAGAGAGCAGTCGCTTAGGCTTTTATATATGGAGATAGAGATTATTGTGTTATTTTCCATACAAATAACTGTAACCTTACTTTTACCCCACCCTGTCACTCATTATTTTAATATCTAAGCATTATAGAATAGCATATAAACTTGCATTTATTTGTTAGTACTATTGTTTGAACCCATCTGAGAGTATTTGCCCTCTAATAAGGTTTACTTTAATTTTAAACAATGTATAATTATCATCATACCTAAATATTTGAGATTAACTTTGCCTTATTGCTTTATGACTTCAATTTAGGCTTTATTGCTGTTGTTTCCATTATTTTTCTCCAAGTGTTTTGTCCTGTGAAACAAGTATAATCCTTTAAGTGCATTTTTTTTTCCTTTATGATCTGAAAGTTTTACATATAACTGGTATTGCATTTGAACTTAAAGTTTAAAAATGAAATGCAACATAAATATTTATATCTAAGTTCCTCTAATTATGAACACTGATATTACATCTTGTTTTTTAATATCTTCTATCCGTTGCCTCTTATATGTGCCCTGAACAGGAATTGAACTCACAACCTTCTTGGTGTATAGGGCAAAGCTCCAACCAATTAACCATCCAGTTATGGTGAAATATCCAAGATTTTGCTGCCTATGTTTTCTTCTAGGATTTTTTGAGGCTAACATTTAAGTCTTTAATCCATTTTTTAAAATATATTTTATTGAGTTTTTACAGAGAGGAAAGGAGAGAGATAGACAGTTAGAAACATCGATGAGAGAGAAACATCGACCAGCTGCCTCCTGCACACTCCCCACTGGGGGTGAACCCGCAACCAAGGAAAATGCACTTGACCGGCATCGGATAGAGAGTTAGAAACATCGATCAGCTGCCTCCTGCACACGCCCCACTGGGGATGTGCCCGCAACCAAGGTACATGCCCCTGACCGGAATCGAACCTGGGACCCTTCAGTCCGCAGGCTGACGCTCTATCCGCTGAGCCAAACCAGTTTTGGCAAGTCTTTAATCCATTTTGAGTTTATCCTTGTGTATGGTGTAAGAAGGTGGATTAGTTTCCTTTTGGGGGAGGGTGGTGGCATGTATCTGCCATTTTTCCCAACACCATTTAAATGCAATAAAAAGGAAAAATATTAAAAGTGATACTTTCTTTGAGTTGCTTAGGCAGAGTAAAATCAAAATCAGACACCTGACCCTGGCTGATGTATTCAGTGGTTAGAGCTTTGACCTGCTCACCATGGGGCACAGGTGCAATTCCAGGTCAAGGGCACATACCTGGGTTTCAGGTTCCTACCCTACCCCTTGTTGGGGCAAGTGTGGGAGGCAACCATAGATGTGTCTCCCACATGAATGTTTCTCTTGCTTTCTCTCTTGCCCTCCCTCGCTCCCTTCCACTCTCTGTGGAAAGCAATGGGAAAAAATATCCTCAGGTGAGGATTACCCCCCAAGTAAATAAATAAATAAAATCAAACACCTGGTTCTCTGACATAATATTCCTTTGTGATGTTATCTTCCTAGGAACAATTAAAACAAGGAGTAAAACATAGGTATAGAATTATGGTGAATTAATAAATTACATATAAAATATACAAATATATAGTATAAAGAAAATGGAATTTTTATTAGTTTATATAATCATCACTTCTGGACCTTACATAGATTGAAAAATATCACACAAAAAAGCACTGATATAATTATATTTCAAATTATCTATATGAAAATTAATTTAATAAAAGAGGAAATTAACAGGCTGGAAATATATTTTTATTAAGAATTACTTAAGATTATTGTATACATGTAAAATATCCATATCTCATTCTATAAATGAGCAAATAATATTAACAATAGAAATAGAAGTGTAAGTGATAAATAATACCTATTTATAAAGATACTGTTGTTGCCGGTAATCAGAATGTAAAAATTAAAAGTTTTAAGGTATTACGTAAAGCCTATTAAATTGTCCCAAACATTAATTAACACAATATTTCATGCCAATAAACTACTAAAAATAATCCCCAAAAAATATTTTAACAAAGTAGGTACATAATCTAAATTTGTTTCCTATAATTAGAGAGGGTACATTCTAATAAAATTTAAAGGGACAGTTAACAAATATTAATTTTATTTATTATTTGCATATTATATTTTCTTTATAAAAATGTTATGAAAGACATTGACTATTTATGTATCATTGATGTATCATGTACATCAACTATTTATGTATCATAGAAAATATCTGTTCTGAAAGAAAGACATTTTTAGGCAAAAGTAGTTCTAGGTAATGGACTTTGAATAGATAGGAGAATGCTTTTTAATGAATGTGAAGTAATATTTCAAGGGAAAACTATTCTCTAATATAAAGTTACTATTCATAGAAACTAATTATAGGAGAGGATTTCACTAATTTTAAAGGTGTCTGATCAAGGTGAAAAATTAACAATGAATCATATTGCAATTGGGTGGTCACCTGGTGATGTGCCCGTACTTCATCATGTGCACCTAAAGTAGATAGCCCATGAGCTCCCTGATCCACTCACCATAGATGTATTCACCTCAAGACTGTTGGATATATGCTTATACAACGTGAAATCTTTAAATAGGATATTTTAAATTCCAATTAAAATATTTTCCTTTTTCAATAAAACATTAATAATGGCATATAGTGATGAGAACTGACTTTAAGTGGTTGATTGACAGATACTTTAATTAGCTAATACTGTGTTAGTAATTTCATAAGGAAATGTAAATTTAAAAATTCTGTTCTTTTTCTTCATCAGTAGAAAATATAAAGATCTTGACAATGTTAAGTTTGCTAGCATTTATATAAATACTTTGTAAAAATCTAATTGAACTCCTATTTTAATAGCTAAAAAGAGGTTTTTGTGTATTCATTTGGTTTGGGCAAAAGATAAGGATAGCATAAGTCTTGCGAAAAAAAAAAAACTCACTAAGAGACATTTCAAAATCATTAATGCTCATTTTTTAATTGAACAAATCTAAGTTTTTATATTGGTACCAGAGGCCCAGTGCACAAAATTCATGCACTTGTGGGCCCTCAGCCTGGCCCGTGCCCTCTAGCAGTCTGGGAGCCCTCAGAGCATGTTCGACTGGCAGCTTAGGCCCAAGTCCCGCACAGAGCAGGCCTAAGCCAGCAGTCAGAAATCCCTAACACTGCTAAGGAGGCAGGGGAGGCTCCTGCCACCACCACTGCGCTTGCCAACCGTGAGCCCGGCTTCTGGCTGAGCGGTGCTCCCCCTGTGGGAGTGCACTGATCACTAGGGGGCAGTTCCTGCATTGAGCGCCTGCCCCCTGGTGGTCAGTGTGCATCATAGTGACCAGTTGTTCTGCCGTTCAGTCAGTTTGCAGATTAGCTTTTCATTATATAGAATTATATCTTGTTCGATAAATAATTGCGAGTTTTAAAAGGACTCAAAACAGGCTGTATGTTCTCTATAAGGAAAGAGAAATATGCTAAGTTAACCTTTTGAATAATAAGCAAAGTAGCTGCTTAGTATTCAATAGCTGGTTTTCTGAAGGAAGCGGTTCACACAAATCAAAAGACAACAGTAACATGTTCTCTGTTGATATTGAAAGTTTGACAAACTTATAAATTCCATTTAACATCCTTTTTTAAATGTTCGATAAGTGATGCATATTCTTTAATTATTATTTATTTGGGGGTCAAGGTATTTTTCCTTAAAGATATTTCCTACAGGGCCAACATTTTGGAGAAGAAAACATTGTTTGAAGAAGAAAAAATGAGACCTAAAATCTGTAATCCCTGTAAAAGAATATTGTTAAGTGTGTGTGCTTGTATGTGTGTGTGTGTGTGTGTGTGTGTTTTCTAACAAAGGAGAAAAAATTTCAATCAGTATCCTTAGAAATATCTGTTATTTTTAGCCAGATTTATATATGTATATATACTTTCTTACATTTTCTACAGAAAATAGTAAACTGGGATAGTCAAAAGAAGATTCATTATTAGGATCTTTATTTATAGTAGCAAAACTACTTGCTACAGCAGTTCAGAACCACAGGTTGATTAATCAGTTATGCATATATAATACTTATTAATTTACATTTAAGGATGTTTTCTAAATTAGCCCTCCTCAAGAAAGAAGGTCCTTTTATTGATGTCTTCCTTCATAGCTTTTTGCAATTTCTAAAAATCATTCTATTTTATATTCTGCTTGTGAGATAATTTCAAATGTACCTCATGGGAAATATTCTCTTTGAAATCGGCAACACTTAATGAAAAATATATACATATTCATCATTAAAAGGAGGATACTGAAAAAATATTACTGATATATAATCACTCTGAGCAGATGAATTATTTTAAACATGAAAGAAATCATTAACTATAAATAATCCAAAGATCAAAGTCTGAGTGAAAAAAAAAAGTGGGCTGGAGGGCAGACTGCACCCTGCGTGGGCTGAATGAAACAGAAACTCAGAGAGGAAAATAAAGTGAATATAGCTGTGCCAGGCCAGAGATTTCTTTCTGAATAAGACCATGAAGATTTAAAGGAATTTATATCAGCTCTTATAAGGAATGGAAAGGAGCATGAATTTTTGTTAACTGCTTTCTACTTCAACAATCTTATTAATGATAAGGAGCTTTTCTCTAATTCTGAGTGACTATTTAATAAATTAAACGCATGGTTTTGACAATTTACTTTTCTTCAATAAAGCTCTTTCACTCCAATTAAATAAGGAAGATCCTGTTTAGATTCACTTCCGGTCGTGCAAATTATATATGCAGATTTAGAACAGTCAAAGCTGATAGTTTGGCTCAATTGTGTCATTCTAGGATTTACGCTGAAAACTATCCCTACCATCAACTGTGTGTGTGTAAAATTTGACTCACTTTATGAAATTTAGCATTATATGTATATTTTTCTCTACATGATATTCCTTTGAATATAAATATATTATGGCAGGCATATTTCTGTGGCAGAGTTATCAAAAAGCACGCATGTTATTGTTTAAATATTTCTCTATTTTGAGAAATTCCACAGTGGCAGTTAGGGATATATTTTTTTCCAGACACAAATTTAAAACATTTTTAATTGACAATATTTTAATACATTTTCTGTATTAGTCAGTGTTTAAGAGCCTAGAAAAATGCAATTAGAAAAAATGAAGTGATAAAGAAATGCTAGGATTTTTCAGGGTTGTAGTGGGAGTTAGATACATTGAAATAAGTTCAACTACTTTCTATTATCTGTTTCATGACAGATTGAAATATTAAGAATGGGAGTCTATAAATTAAAAACATGAAATGTGTTATCATAGTTGATGAAGTTTAGAAGAATCAAGAGAGATTCTTGAAATTATTATATTAAGGTAGATAGATAAATAAGTGGATAGACAGAGACATATATAGCCATACAGAGCTTTAAAAAATACTAGATGTATTCATAAAGTATCATTATATATATGGTTTCATGCTATGGACAAATGTCCAGATCCACTCTATTGGCAGTAGTTGTATGTAGTTCTGAACCATTTCTAGTTAGTTATCCATTGGCCCTTGTGATGAAATGGAAACATTATCTTTGAAGTAAGAAAAAGGGATTTTACTTTTAACTTTGCTACTTATTAGCAATCTGACATTAAACAATTCAGAGGAAGTGTCTGAACCTCAGATTGCTCACAATGTCAAAAATGGGAATAGCCCTGACTGGTTTGGCTCAGTGGATAGAGCGTCAGCCCGCGGGCTGAAGGGTCCCAGGTTTGATTTTATCAAGGGCATGTACCTTGGTTGCGGGTTCGATCCTCAAAAGGGGCAGCTAATAGATGTTTCTAACTCTCCCTTCCTCTCTGTAAAATCAATAAAAAAAATATATATTTTTTAAAAAATATGAATAGTAATATATATTCACAAGATTATTGAGATAATTAAATTGTCATATATGATTGCAGTGATGGACTGTTATTAAGTGCTTGATCAAGTAATATTTTCTTCCTTTACTCCCAAAACTCAGAAAAAAATTTTGAGTACCTAGGTCTACAGATGTATTGACCTGGGAATAATTTAGTTGAAAGTCAGTGAGTTTTCCCAGATTAACTGTATTTTTGTACTTTTTTTGGCCTGGAAAAAGATGTATTCTACAAGCAAAATTTATAAATATATGCAACATAGTAATAAGCCATAACTGAGTAATAAATTTGTATACATCTTCATTGAATACTTTCCTCACATTTGTTGATTGTTCAGTTGCTGATCAATGACACAGACATTGCGTTATAATTTATTAAATGCAAGCTTACATTTGAAAATGATTCTGCCTCTTTCAGCAAATGTGTTTCATTCAGATTCTAAAATTATCAATATGTTATTGGCATACATACTTTATAGTCGTCATAAACATTTAATGGCGTTTTCACTCATTAACATATTTTACGTTATTATTTTTAAATAGTATAGACTAGGAACTAAGATAAAAATGGGGATATTTATTTGTGATTAAAATTATCATTGACATAAACAAAAATTCTGTATAATTTCTTATTTAAATTACGTTTTTAATGGAATATTTATGTATTTGTTAAAATGAAGTCAAGTAGTGATATTAAGTAGTGTGTAATTCAAGTTGAGATAATGTGGCATTTTCTCTCAAAATTAACTTTAGGGGGCACTGTGCTGCCAGTAGAGTTCTCCTTGGACAAGTCAGATCATCCTGTTTTCTTTCTATGCATGCAAAAATATCTTAGTGAGTTTTTCAAAGGAATCATGTCAGAAGTATAACATTTTTGTAAATTTGTGTTTTTCCCTAGGACACTGTGGGGAAGACAGTTTTGAAAGCTATTGAAGAACGTATATTTTCAGAATCAAAAGTTGGATTTAATAGTATCTTGGAGCTGAAGTTATCGACAGTTTGTTTTGGAGTTAGGAAGTAAACTATCCAACAAACAACATACACAGGGAAATGCAGAAAAGCATCTCACTTGAGAGTGAAAGTGGAGTGGTGAGAATTTTTTAAATTATATAATTGATTGTATTGTAACCTGAAAAAAAATGTTAGTTGTCTCTGAAAATGAGCAGCGAGCCAGAATCAAAAGTCATGGTATAAGAAATCCTTTGTAAACTGTTGTTAACTAGAAGGTCAACAGCAAAAGGGGAAATGAAAATGACAATAGCAAAAATGATACCAGTACAAATGGATGTTTCCAATGGCAGTTTTCCCTATAAAGCTCTTCCCCACTTCCAATCCCACTCCATTAATCATCTCTGACATCTGGACTACATTCTGATTCCTAAGTAGATTTTTTGTCATCTGGAGCATCAAAACAAAGGCTTCTGAAGAAATAATGCAACCTGTTAAGAGAAACCCTTCCCCTTTGTTAGCATCTTTCAGAATGTCTGATTATAATAAATTAATTCAATTGCTTCTGATAGAGCTACCTGAACACTTTCTGTAGCTTACTTCCTATTCAAAACTATTAGCTAAAATAACTATATAAACATTTGGAAGCTATTCATTTTTTATTTTAGCTATTTTAGGACCAATTAAAATATTTTTCTCATAGTAGAAATATATACTTAATATCTCTTGTTATTGCCTTTTCTGCTCATAATGCTCATGACACATATGTGGATTTCATAGTAAAAAGATAGGATTGATTGATTAAGAAAAAATATCTTTTTTGCATATGTCTTAATTCCCCAGAAAATATGAATACATATGAAGGTCAAATGTAAAAAACAAACAAAAAAAAACAACCAAACAAACAATAATTTTGAAGAAATCACAAATACAGGCATTGGAAAAAGTAGGTTCATACTTGTGAGTACTCAAAATACTTGTTTTATTTATTTATTTATTTATTTATTTACTTGTTTTATTTATTTATTTATTTATTTATTTATTTATTTATTTATTTATTTTCATAAGAAATACTGTAAATGTACTTTTGCCCACCCCTGTATTGAAATAGAGGGATAAAAGAGCAGTAAGTTTTTTTTTTTAAATACTGACTTTTGGAGAACAGATGAACACATGCTACTGGCAAAAGCCAGTTCAGTGTATGTAATTGATCTGTTCATTGGGAGTCATTGACTTTTAGTACATTTCCATTGTTACTTATTGTTTTGCTACTCTGTTTTAAAGACTGAAACTCTTACAATGGTGGGATAATACAAAGAGTATGAGTGGGCAAATAATAAGCATTTGACAAATATTTTGCTATCATATCTATGACAGAAATATTTATATGTGCATATATTTCATATATATATGAAAACAAATATCTTAGCAGTGTTATTAAGGTTAAAAATGAAAAGTTATAAGAAATGTGGGATTTTTTTCTGGAGAATATAAATTGTGAATTTACTAAAGATTTAAGTCAGTTCCTCATTACTTCTTTTATTAAATACTAAAAATTTTATGTAAACTACTTTATTTAAAAACGTAACTTCAGCCAGCATTTGTAGAAACATTGGTGCTCTTAGTGAATTAACTTATTTTTTAGATTCTCTATCAAGGTGATTATTTGTTATCATGATAATTAAGAATATGTGAAGCTCTCAAAGTGCATTGTTTTTGAATGTCAAAGGTATTCAGGGTTTCAGAATACTTTTTCTTTCCAGTATTTTCAAACACTCTAATTCTCTTAGGGTTTAAAGGAATGGGAGAATTAAGAAAAGTAGAAGAAAGAATATTAGATAATCCCAGATTTTATATCTTTATCAGTGTTCATTGGAAGAATTTTCAGAGATTAGCAACAGGCTAAGTGGATTTCTTACTTCCTCCTGTGAAATTTAATAATGTTCTTTATCTCCTGTTTATGGCTTTGAAGAAGCTCAACAAATTTATAAAGGAATTTCTTGACACTCTGCTATTTTCTTCCCACATAGGTACGGGATTCATGGAAAAATCCAGTAACCTGTTTCTCTTTTCTTTTTAAATTTTCTTACTTAAAATGAATTTTACATTTAGGCACATATTAATGTCTGTTGTCAGATGGATTTTGTGATGCACAGTGTCAATTTTTAAATCACAATTTTACTTCTGCATTGGACATTCTAAAGTTAATTTCAGAAAATGCCTGACATCTTTTGATGCTAACACTACCAAAAAGTATCCACCTCACAAAGTACATGTATATTCTCTAGGATAAAGTTTTATTTTATAGTAAATAATATATTATATGAGTTTTTTTGATATTTGTTTAAGAGCCCATATTTTAAATGTAAGCTTTCCCCCCCCTTGGTATTCAGATTTAATTAAAAAAGAACCTAGATATAACATAAAGTATGATTATTTGTAATTTTAAGCTATGAAGTATGTTTTATGTGTATTTATACCTGTTCCTTGATTATTTATATTTGTTTATTTTCACCTGATATTTTTCAAAGGCTAGATCTTTGTTTGATAATAATACATTGAATTAATAGGAATAACAGAACTGTCAAATGTTAACATGCACATATATACATATAAGGGCATATACCAGTAAGAGAAAATATATGGAAGAGTTTAATTTAATATGTTGCACCCCTGAGTAAAGAATTAGTTCAAAATCAACAATGTTTTAATGAAGAATATACTAAAATCATAAAGCTTACTTAAAGAGATAACTGAAAACATTTTTCTCAGCTATATTTGCAAAGAGAACTCCCATAAATATACTTAGATTTGTTGCAGTCCAGAAACATTTTAAGGGGAAGGAGAATGGTTATTTGTAGACTTGGAAGGATATTTTTATGTGTAGGAAAAACAGTCTTCCTTGCTAAGAATATCTGTAGGAAAGTCCTTTTTGGACTAAATTTTGTCAGTTTTTATTTATTTTTTTTTAGTTGTTTATAGAAGAGTAGTAAAATGATAATAAAAGCCTCCTCAGGGAAAATGCATTTGCTTTTTTTCTAATAGTCTAATTTTTAGTCCTTTTTTAAAAAAATCTTTGCCTGGGAACATGTTTTTATTGATTTTAGAGAGAGAAGAATGGAGATGGCAAGAGAAAGGGAGAGGGAGAAGGAGAGGGAAAAAAACATTGATGTGAGAGAAACATCCATCCGTTGCCTCCTGCACACACCCTGACTGGGTATTGAACTGGAAACAGGTGCCCTGGCCTGGAATCAAACCTGTGACCTTGTATAGATGGAATGCCACTCCAGCCAACTGAGCCACACCAGCCAGGGCTTTATTCCTTATTGATGTCATCTAAGGTCTCCTATTCAGACTGTGCTCTGGAACCAAAAGCACCAGAGTCCCCTGCGACCAGAAAATGAGGCCTCCCTGCAGACCTCCTGATTTAGAAGCTGCATTTTAACAAGATCTCTGAGTGATCCCTATGTCTCATTTTCTTAAAAATCACTAGTATAAGGTAATGAAGTCTTGAAGTAAAATTTAAAAACACAAGAAAAAGCAAGGATAGAATTAAGGAACCTAGTAGAATATTGCTAACCCTTACAAATTGTTCTTCTTTGGGTCACCAGGCTTTATGTTCAAGTCCATTATCCCAGTAAATATGCTATCTTTCCTCCTGTTTGTTCTCATTTATCTACAGAACCTTCATTGTCCCTGTTATAATCAGAACATGATATACAAATATCAGCCTCCCAGTAAGAAGTCATTGAACACGAAGGGTGTTTAAGGCGCGGAATGCCACCCCTTTACTCTTAAGACACGGGAAATGGAAAGGCTGTTCGTTGACGGCTTCTTTAAGAGCCCTAATGGAGTCACCTTCCTCAGCAACGCCTGTTTGACGTGGCCACCCATAGCGTGAATGGTGAGCACTGCCCTCTGAATGTTCCCAGTTTCCTAATTGAGCTATAATCATATGAATGCTGTACTTCATAAGAATACAACAGTGACTTTTTTATGGCCTTTGCTCGCTCATTGGGAGATTAGAATTCATCATAAAAACTCACTAGGATTTTTTTTAAGATTGAGTTATTTTACTTTTATAAAATAAGAAGCTAATGACTAGAAATTGTGAACATCTAAGAGAAATTTTCCCACCACAATATAGAGGAAGACATATATGAATAAATACATAAACATTGTGCCCAGAAGTTATATTTTATATTTTATATGTTTTATCTTGATAGCCATGAATAACTGACTCTGGCATGTATGTAATGTTTTGTGTATTGCTGTCAGTATAGGATAGTAATTGTGTTAAAAAAATTAGTATAGGAACACATTTCCAATTGTTTGATTATATAGTTTAGCTCCATATTTGAAAATATTTAAGTATTTTGAATATTTTCAAAATACTTAGACTTCATGGTTAATGTCCTTTACCTTTAACATAACATATCTATTCTTCTGGTCAAAAGATATACATTTACAGTTATAAGATAAATAAGTGCTATTAAGACAATGTACAACATGCTGATTATAGTTAACACTGCTGTATTAATTATAGGAAAGTTACTAAAAGAGTAGATTCCAAGAGTCCTCATCACAAGGAGAATTTTTTCTTATTATTATTGTATTTACATGAGATAATGGATGCTAACTAAACCCATTGGGAAAATCATTTCACAATATATGTAATCTAGCCATCAGACTTAATGCCTTATACATAAAACTGCAAATATTCAAAAGATATATCTATTTCAAATTAGGTATTAGCAAACATTTTTTTAAAGGTCAGATGGCAAATAATGTAGTCTTTGCAAGCTTTATACCATCTCTGTCTCAACAACTTAATTCTGCCTTTCTAGCACAAGAGTAATAACAGACAATATGAAAATAAATGGGCATGAATGTATTTCAATAAAACTTTATTTGTGGAAACCACCAGTAAACTGGGTTTGGCTTATGGTCCTTCGTTAGCTAACCACATTATAAATATTTCATTTATAAATAAAATTTTTTAAATAAATAAACTTATTTTAAAATCTAAATTAGTACCTTTCTGGGTAATACAAACTTAAAAATAAATATATATTGTCCAACTTTTAGGGAAAAACACTCATTTTGCCCACTATCTTAGACTGGCACCTTAAATTTGAAAATTCCAAGCCTAATTTGGATTATGCAGTTTAGATTTAAGAGTCCCATGAGTTAAAATAGTGTACATTTACAGCCTTTCATTCCATGGGCAATTTCATATTATTTAGTGCCAATGAAGGGGGATTTGACTGGGAGGTTATTGGGCTTGGCCAGTGTACTCTTGTTCCAACTAGCTCCAAAGAGGAATATATAAGAAAGAGGTTTCCTATAAAACTCTGGACTAGTCATTTTGATTAATTTTCATCTTTCCTCTGAGTAATTTATAAAGTATTGGCTCTTTTTTCTAATTTCTCTGACATGCATATTAAGTATTTGTTGATTATAATCAGGATCATATAGTCTACACAGTTTCTGCTGTGAATATTGGTATATTTAGCAGACTCCACATTCTATATGATTTAACAAAAAATAAAAAAAGGGATGAATATTTTAGTAAGTCTTCTTTTATTTCAGAAATATTCTTTAATCCTTTTTTGGGGGGCGAGGGGCAACAAGCATGTCCCAGTGTAAATTGTATTTTTTGATAATAGTAAATGACTTATGTGGTTTAACTTAGAATTTTCATTGGGCTATTATAATCATTAGATAATATTTTCAAACACAGAAAAGGGTTGCTGATGAGTGAGTTATTTTATGCTATTTTACATGCAGACAGGTGTGAATTAATATTAAACATGAAATTTAACAGAAATGTACATCAGACTCTACTATTTATATGTGATGCCTATTAGAATCAATATTTTTATAAAATTTTTCTAACATCGTCATGAATAGAAGTGTGCTCAGTGTCCAGATCTATTGCCAATATTGAAATACACACAAAATTACTGTTAGAACACAATGTCGTTCACAAATATAAACAGATACGAGAGGGAAACTGCTGCCAGATTTAGTTACATGGAATCAATCCACTTAAATCTCCTACATTTCAAAAGAATTTCTTTGTATTTAGAAAGGTTGTTTTTTTTTTTTTTTTACAACATTTCTGCCTTCCTTGGGGCTCCTAGAGAGCAATGTGGTAGCAATGAAAAGCTCTTTACCACGGGGATCCCTACAATTAAGAAAAGCAGAGATTGTAAAAGTTTGCTAGTTTTGAAATATTAGCTTGCCTCCTACTTAAATCTAAACAAAAGCACACTATGGCTCTAGGTCAGCCCAATGCAGACAAAAACCGAACTCTGATTTGCCCCATACGAAGAGCTATAATGGAGTGGAAGCAGCAGCTACTTAATATATGAGTTAAAATTACCCGTGACTGAAGTGAGCACATCAATCAAAAGTTTTGGCATGTAGTGAGCCAGACAAACCAGTGTGGTGAGCTTGAGGGCAGGAAAAGCCTCTGTTCTGTATTCAACTGTTTTCAAATTACCATGACATCCCTTTGCATACACCACCCGACTTCCAGCAGGTGGATTTTTGAGGCATTGTGCTTGGAACACAAAGATGGATCAAGTAAGAGCATTTGAGATAGTTTCCTGTTTTGTGTTCTGAAAAGTAGGGTTGCATAAAGCCTTCCAGATTCTTAGCATTTTTTTCAGGTGTTGAGAAAGGATAAACGTGGATCCCTGAGAACAGAAAATTCAACAATTAGAGTTGTAGATGCTGATTTATGTTTTAAAAACTGTAGGTCCATTTGAAACATCTTGACATAAATGCAGTTTGTCAGATTAAGTGATTTCATCAAAGTCTTAGTGTGTCTGGTTCTTTACCAATGTCAACTAATTTCCAAAGATCTTGAAAACTAGAACAGGGCCTTTTAAAACAATTATATGTAAATAGCGATTTTGTAGAAACATGTCTAGGAAGAAAGTGCAGTACATGCTTATTCCAGAATTCACACCATCTCTCACATGAGTTATTAATTTCAAAGGGAATTCTTCACACAGCTCTATATAACTACTTCCCATTAAATCCCTGAGAAGCAACTATAGAAAACTTAAGAGCAGAATTTGCTTCGATAAGAATGTGGATGTGTAGAAATATGATTAGATAATTCTAGCTGCTATCTAAGTTGTTTTTTCACTATAGCATCATATAAGCAAGTAAGATAATCTATTTTATGCAAATGTCATACACATTGTTAATTTTTATTAATCAATCATTTAAAATAACTCAGCTCGGATTTAATATTATAATATTTGGGAAATACTATAATATTTAAATATTATAATTACAGAGTAGTAAACAGTTTCATGTCTGACTAACTGTACAGCAAAGAAACTAAGAATCTGATAGATACAAAATATATGCTAAAAATGTTTTAATTACAGGCTTGGTATATAACTGAATTAGTGAGTGAAAATTATAGGAAGTACAATTATATGCCATAAAGCTAGCAGGTAAAGAATTATGTACTTCAATAACTGTGAATAAACCCTGGATAGAAGAAACAAAATTAATAAACATCTTGCTTTTTCTGATGATTTTTACCCACTGAATTGACCAGTTGCAATGACTTTGAAGTTAACAACTAAATGACATTAGCTATGTTTCAGGCCTCCGATGATAGTTTTTTTTTTTCCGTAGCATCCCATCTTCCTGTCCTTCAATTATTGCATATTTTAATAATTGAAATATGCATTATCTTAAGAGGGCAGGACATATATAACTTTAATATGTGAGAGACGAGAAGTTTTTACAGAGCTATTTAAAGTGCTTTAGTAGTATTCACTAAGTTACCCTTCTACCATACCACTTTATATATAGAATGATAGAGTAAGCTTGAAATTATAAATATCTTTTGCAGGATAAGGCAAAGTACTCAAAGTACTTAGTACAATGGTTTCTATATTTCCAACAATGTTATTCTCCTAACAATATAAATTTTATGATTTTACTTTAGCATACATAAAATACAATTTAATACAACTCACATTAAACTTATGTCACACTTCTGAAAGAATTTAAAAGTATCTTGTAATACTGAACATTTTCAAACCTTACAGCATAGCAAGAAACACAGAAGAATACATCCAAGAGGAATTTGACATATATGTACCAGGAAATAATATCAAAAAAATAATAACCCCATCGTCTATAGCAAAACTCTGAGAATACGGTAACTTTTCAGTAGCAGGAGAATCCTATATAATAAAAACCTAACATGCTAAGTGTCTGACCATTCATTCAACCGTTTGACCAGTCGCTATGATGCACACTGACCACT
>NW_006383008.1:3528061-3547231 GCF_000327345.1 Myotis davidii
ACTGAGCGACCAGTCGATCAGTCATTATGATGCTCACTGTCCACCAGGGGGCAAACACTCAATGCAGGAGCTGCTTCCCACAGTCTCTCTCCGACCCCAATCATGCACCGGTGGGGTCCCTCGGCCTGGCCAGTACCCTCTCATAATCTGGGATCCCCTCTGGGGATGTCAAAGAGCCAGTTTCAGACTGATCCCCACAGGCCAGGTTGAGAAACCCCACTGGTGCACCCGGCCAACCTCCCACGGTCTCGGTCTCTCCCCCCGGCTGGCTGGCCCCTGATTGGGACTGGGCGAGATGGCCCTGATCAGCCCCAAGTATCATCCAGGCCAAGGGACTCTACCCATTCACAAATTCGTGCATTGCGCCTCTAGTATTATATAAGAGTGAAAAATGAACTATAAACAATAACATGAGTGAAGTGTGGGAACATATTATTGACTGAAAATAAAAGTGAGTTCAAGGAGTTAGTATTTAGTTAAATAAAATTGAACAATATATTACTTAGTTTGAAAACTAAGAAAACACACAGGAACATTAAACAGAAATATCAGAATGTTGGGCGCCAATGAAGGTGAGGGACACAAAGCCATATGTAAGTAATAAAAGAGGACCAGGCACCCTGCTGGCATGGCTCAGTTGGTGAGCATCAACCTATGAACCAGGAGGCCATGGTCCAGTTCTTGCTGAGGGCATAGGCCAGGGTTGTGGGCTCAACCCCTAGTGTGAGGTATGCAGGAGGCATTCGATCAATGATTCTCTCTCATCATTGATGTTTCTATATCTCTCTCCCTCTCCCTTTCTCTCTGAAATCAATAAATATATATTTAAAAAATCATTAAAAAAAGAGGACCTGGCAAAGGACAATCTATAATAATAAAAGCATAATATGCTAATTAGACTGGATGACCTTCCAGACAAGGCCAGGGCTGTGAGGGAAGCCTGGGTCTGGGGCGCCTGCTGGCGGCCGGATGGAAGCCCGGGTCTCATGCTAGAGGGAAGCCGGTGCCAACAGCCAGAGGAAGGAAGGCCTACTATTGCATGAATTTCATGCATTGGGCCTCTATTGATAATAATGGTTAAGAACCAAAAATTATGATCAATCAATTCTGTGTGCTTTAGATCAGCGAGAAAAATATCAATTACTGCATGTATTAGTAAGCTTGGGTTGCCATAACAAAATATCGCATACTGGGTGGCTTAAATAATAGACATTTCAAAATTCTGGAGGCTAAAAGTCCAAAATAAAGGTACCATCAAATCTAGTTTCTTTGAGGCTTGTAGAATCCTGCCTTCTTGCTGTGTTCCCACTTGTTGTGTTCAGAGGACCCGTCTGGTTTCTTTTTCTCTTCTTATAAGGACAATACTGGTGGGTTAGGACCCCATCCTATAACCTCAACTAACTCCCTAAAGGCTTTATCTAGAAGACAGTCACTTTGGGGTTTAGGGCTTTAACAGATGAATTTGGGGAATCATAATTCAATGCATAAGACCACAGAATAGTGATAATATGATACTCAGATTTATTGTTATACGTAAAATAATTTAGGAAAAATAAACTGCTATGTAAATTGAAATACTTATATTGAATTCTTAAATATAAACATCTTATATTCCCAATAAAATTTAATTATTTTTACATATTTAGATATTCTTTCTACTATGAAAAAAAATGATAGCAATTTTATACAATTTCCAAATATATTGCCCAGTGCAGGAAGAATGAAGATATGGGAATATTAGAAAGTGATGTGATTCTTAAACCAAAGATATAAAATTATTTATCTAAATAAATGCTACTTTCAAGTATGTTACTGCATTTAAATGATTCATGACCTCACATAAGGATGAATAGTCCTTATTTAATGGTGGTTTTGATTTTAAAAATAGAGAAAATTCAATTAAAGCCAAGCCTTATAAAAAGAATATAACTATGTTAAGAACATCACTTTGAAGTAAAAAAAAAAAAAAAGAATTATGCTAAAGTTACACCTTGGCTTCATTCTTGAATTTATATATCTATGTAACTAATTTGAGGAAATGACTGCATAATAATGTAACTTCTCTTTATTTGATAAAGACAAGGCTTCTTATTTTGTAGATAAACTGATGTATGGATATAGTCACCTGACAGGGTCTTACCTCTCTGTCAAAGGGTAATATAAAGCCAATGTTTTTGTTCATTGGAATTTACCTACTTTCAGTATAAAGAAATTTCCAAACAATGTATAAAATTGCATTTCCTCAAATTATACAGATTTTAAATTTTGATATCTTAGAATTCTACACATTTATCAGAATACAAATATAATACTTAAACATTGCATAATTAGGATACCATAAGGTTATTCTTTTAAAATTTATTTAGCATCAATAAAAGCTATTTAGAAAATTTGCATAGAATAATTTTGTCTTCATTTCAGGTTTCTTATTTAAGCTCTTGATGGACCTTAGCTGGGATGCATATTGATATATTTTTAAGACAAGTGGGCACATACACTTGTTCATATAATTTACAGCTCAACAGTCTAGCTATTTTTCTGCAGCTTTCTTTTTAATTATGCCTTTAAAAGCTTAATTATTATAGAAGAATACTTGGCCATTCTTCTAACCTTTTGATTTTGAGTCAGGGCCTAGGACTTCATTCTGTGTTCTTTTGCTACACTTTTTGTAACATCACTTATGAAAATATGGAGGGCAAAAACAAGGGTTATCCATTTAGAGAGTTGTGTCTTACACTCATTTCCCTATATTTGCTTGATGCATCTGTTTCATGGAAGACTCAGTAAGGTCAGTGAGGATTCTGAACCTGAAGTTTTGGATCTAAGCTGATTTATGCTGAGCTGATCTAGATCAGTATCCATAGAAGCCTGCTGAAGGGCTTGTAGTAGCAGCATCAAAAACTCATTAGTGATGGAGCTCCAGTCCAGAGCACGGCAAGACCTGGCTGCATGCTCAGCCATGCCAGTATTTGCACATGTGAGACTTCCAAAATGTGGGGTGGGGGGAGTAAATGCCGGGTATGGCAATGACTGAATGAATAATCAAGATGGAAAGAATCCATGAGGTGAACAATATGTTTGCAAGGTGGGAGCCAAGTTGTGAGGAGCCTTGCAATTTAATTAATAAAAGTAATTAGGTTACATGCCCTATCATTTTCTTGACTAGGTTTCACAAATTACAATACAATGAAGCTCTATGAATATACTCTTATTGCATATAATTGCATTCCAACTCTCAGAGGTCAAACCTGAACTTTTCAAAAGCAGAGGTAGCTGCTGTATGTACATGCTCCGATGAAGACATTTTTTATGAGTTTTTCCTTTACTGTCCTGTGACTTACTCATCTGCTTTAACAGCACTAAGCTCTACTCGGAGTGACGTTCTCTCACAGAAAAACACCTGGAGACCTAGGTTTTCATGTGACAGAATTGTGTGAATTGAGGACTGTGTAACATGCTTGAGTGGTTTAAATTAAATTTGTCTTTACTGTCCACCCGCTTATTTTTTTATAAGGCCTCACATCTAGAATTTGATGTTCCTCTTATTGTCTTAGCTAATTGTTAAATAATCAACATTAGAAGGAGAACCTTTTTAGGTGTATTCCAGCTATAGACTCGAGATTCAAAGAAAGAGTCATGTAGTATTTCAAACGTTATGTCAGGACATAAGGTGGCCACCCCTCAGATTGCCCCATGCAGACTGATACTATTCAGCTTTCAAATAACATCAACTCTTTTGTAAGAATAATAAGAGCCCTGGAAGCCAGCCTCTCACCAAACTAAGGGATCCCGTCAGCAGCCATGTGGACAGTGGTCTGACCACAAAGCTTATGATTCGTGAAGCAAGTAATTTCACTAATGGAAGAGCTTTTTTAATATGTTAAACTGAAATCTAGTTCTTGTTTTTCACTTTTCTGTACTGCCATTTTCTCATCATAGAATAAGACTATCCTTCCTTTCTGTGATAGAATAGATTGACTTATTTGAAGCAAGAAAGCATGAAAAAGCTTGGGAAAATTGTAGTCAGGATTTTTTTTTAACCAAATGTATTTATGACAATAATCTCAAAAGTAACTCTCAAATAATTATGTACTCTGTCCTAAGTACCTTGCATATGTTAATCAATTTAATCCTCACAAAACTCCTGTGAGTTAGGTATTATTATTATTATTATTATTATTATTATTATTATTATATCCATTTTCCAGGTGAGAAAATTTAGATGCAGAGTAGTTTAAAAGGTACTCAGCTAGTAAGGAGAGAAATGATATTTATTAAAAAGTCTTACAAATTAAAAAAAAAAGTATTTTGAAACAAAACCAACTGCCTCGAATATGAAAAACAATAATAGTTGATCATTCTGCCATAGTTGATGATTTTCTTAGTGGTATTGTTTGAAGAGGGTTTTTATAGATCCTGCTACTGAGTAGAGCAGGCATAAGTTAAATAACAAGTCATCATGGTAAAAAATGAAACATTTTATCAAAGAAAGGATTAAAGAGAAGAAAGAATTTAAATAAAAGTTTTGGGCAATTTTGGTGTTTTTCATCAATTATAATAATGGAAACTTTATAATAAAAATATACATAAGAAATGATGCAACAAACAACATGGTGTCCTATTCTGACCTGTCTAATGTTAGGGTTTACACATAATTGATTTTTCAACACAATTCTTACCTGTACAGTTTAGACCCTTAACTATAACACTCAAGCACATGTTAAATTCATATACATTACCTCCATGTTTGCTTAGTCTCATAAACGTTTGAGTAGATAATAAAAGCAAAAAGTGGCTTTATAACCTAATATATTAATCTTGAAAATAAATTTTGAAAAGTAATACATAAGATAAAGACTGCTTTACATGTAAAGTTATTTTTTAAATTATCATTTGAAGATATTATCAATTTATTAATAAAGTCATTCTGTTTCTACATATGAGATACATGTGGAAGTTGAAAATTCTTAACCTTTCATCAACAAGCACTGATTTTTTACATAGTGAGGATACATTTTACTAATCCATTTCAAATCTTCTTGAGTCTCAGCAATAATCTAGAACAAACATTGTTAGTCATAACAGCATTCAGAATAAATAGGTAATAGACCACCCAAAATTAGATTTCTAGCTATAGCTTCGACACTGTAAATAACCCTAACTGGTTAAACCACTGTTGTAAAACATAAATAGATTATGAAGATGTATGACATATATTCGCTATTGACAATTTTATTTCCTTATTATTTCAAGCAATACTTAATAAGCCTCACCAAACAGATCACAGATATCACTTAAAAGAGCATGTATTCCATGAATTGTGCTGCTTTTTGAAGTGACATTGTTAAGTATATGCTATATATATTTTAAAGTTTAATATATTTAAGTTATGAAGCCATCTATCCTCTTGCTTTTACTGTCTCCTCAACATTTATGAGAATAGGCAAACTTGAAGAAAATGTACATTAAAGAAACATATGCTAAAATCGTTAGAGTACCAAACCATTTAGGTAAAATTGTATTAGAAAGCAATCATAATTAAATAGAACCTAGCCCTTGCTCTAAAGGATATTAGAAAAAATTAGATAAAGGATTTATATAAGTAGAAATGCAAAAATACTGTATGTGTATGCAGATACTATAGCCATAGAAAGAGAGAGTACAAATGAGAGAGATTTTAATACATAGCCTATGTGCTAGCTAAAGTATGCACAGGATACTATAACAATTCTGTGATAATAAAGAGAAACTTCACCAAGGAAGTGTCTTAAAAAATGATCTTAAACCTCAAATGAATATATTATATTCATTTAACTTCCTGTCATATTTTGAATCACACTGCCTGTCTACATACCCAATACCTTTCTCATCTCACTCACACACAGTCTGCGTATCCTATCTGATCTATCTTTTGACCCAATTATTGAATGGATTGAGTATTTTTATCAGCATATTTCTCAATATCAGGATCTTTTACTTTAATGAAACTGGCATTTTATTGAGCGAGAATGGCCTGTACATAGTCATTGAGAGACAAAAGTGCATAAATAACACTACTTGTCAACCCAAAGGTAATGCTACAGATATACTAGGAGTATGGGTGGAGTTTCTGGGCTGAGCTTGGAGTACTCTATTACTTATTAAGATGTTCCATTATTTTACTTACTGCTGAAAAAGAAAAAAAAACAAACACCTGCCAATTATAACATAATATAGTATTTCTTATAAGTTGGCACGCAAACATATATGCCTATGTATCTCCTTCCATATAGATTTTTATTCCATGAGAGATAATAGACAGATATATATTTTACTTAATGAACTCTTAAATTCATTGACTTTTATCATGTATAAGTTATATAATACCAAAAATTACTATGAGTGGAATAATTGTATAAGCTATTCTAAAATCATTTTTATGTCCAAGTTTGTTTATCCAGAAACCTTCTTCTGAATAACTTTGACTCATAGTCTTCAAAATTCATATTTTATACAGAATAGTATCCTCTTTGCTATCAAATTAATTTCTAACAGAGTGTTCCATTATGATCTGGAGAATTTTCTTGTAAGAACTTGACTCCCGTTCTGCAAGCTTAATGTACCTATGACGGAAAAGGCCACCATGTCACAACTGTTGTCATCAGCACCCTGATTTGTAATGTTGCAATATGAAACAGAAGAATTGTAATGGCTAAGAGTCTTAGAAAAACTTTATTATTTTCAGGGTAGCATTTTGCTACATCTATTATAATTACGCAACAACTTAGAAAATAAATAAATTTCATTAAGTATTTAAGTCAATATATATTATCTTACTTGGTGAAGCTCTACATGATTTTATAGTCATTGGTACAAGTGATTGGATTTTGTTATCTTTAACACTATCTACATTCCAAACTTCTATTCACCACTGCCAAGGCAAGCACATTAAGTTTTTCATAATCTGATTTACATAATCTTATTTTGTGCAATACAGTTACTGATAAATGCTATAATTAAAACTATAAAAGAATCATCTCTATAACACCCAGTTATTTATAAAACTATAAATTTATAGAATTGAAGAAAATTTACAAAATCGAGGGTCAGTAATTTTGATGTCTACTTGATACATTTGGTCTAACCCAGTAGTCATATTTTATCTAAACAAATTACCTCACTTTTAAATGGAAAAATTTTAAATGTCATTTTCCTTATGATTTTTTTTGATAGTAAAGCTCCACAAAATAAATTGCATATGCTCTGCTCTTAACCTGAGGCCATATAGTCAGTAATATGAATAACACAAGTGGAGTTATGTCCACTTGTAAGGACATAACTTAAAAATGTGCAAATATGAGTCATAAGACTCCTTTGAATTTTTCAAAGCCTTGTTTTCAAAAAATATATATGCATATTTAACTATTTAAAATAATTTGTTCATTGAGGATGAGATTAATGGAACAACTAGGTAGGTAGGCAGATAGGTAAGTAGATGATAGATAGATGATAGATAGATAGATAGATAGATAGATAGATAGATAGATAGACAGACAGAGAGGGCTAGACCTGATAATAAACAAGTGAAAGCCCTTCAGGGTGTGTTCTGTCAAATAACACTGTCACACAATATTAAAATCATTGGCATAAAGTTTTTTAAAAGGATACCAAATATATGAGGGGATACTATTTTGTCTAAGCTAAAAGCACAGTGTTTAAATCATACAAATAATACAACAGCAACAAAGCTAACACTATGATAAATATTTCGAAATACAACTCATAAGAATAAAATATTACAAAATAAAATATCCCACATTGTTAGTTTTATATTTTTGAATAGTAAAACAGTAGGATATAATACTTGACCTTAATATTACAATGTACTTCTACAGTATGCTATCTTTCTTCAGGAATGCAAACTTGAATATAGGGAGATAGAATACTTTTAAAATACATGTTCTAAAATTTTCACTTATAGAAAATAGTATTAATGTTATCTATGAGTGTTACTACATTTTAATTTATTTTCAAATGTTTTTGTAATTATTCACATTTTGGATACACTCTATATAGCTTGTTTCCTTTTCCAAGTGGAAAATTTTTAAACACCTCCAGAAAATTTTGTTACAAATTCTACTAGGTGACACCGATTTCAAAGACAAATCTATGCCTTGAATCAATGTGCTCTGGTCTGTTTCATTTTGCTCCTTAGTTGTAGTTGATTTCCTTTCAATAATTTACTCACTGTGAGAGTAGTCCAATATTTTAAAAGTTTATATGTTTCAATATTATATTTTTGTTTTAGTATATGGGTAGTATAATTTAAAAGATTTATAATTATAGGTCTCTAACAGCATATTTAAAAACAATTCACACACTATAAAAAGAATTGGCGTTTTTCAGAAGAAAGCAAAGTTGAATATTTAATTTATCATTTAAAATGTCAGGAAATTATGTAATATTTATTTTTAAGCCTCAGATACTATATGATCATTTTATATGTAAAGCAGTGCATCTGGTTAAAAATCAAGGTGGTTTTGGTAACTGAACTATAAATTAAATATAAGTTACTTTTGATTTTCTTAAGTTTATAACATGTAATATAATGTTTAACTACTATAATTATTATATTCAGAAGAGTATTTTAATGGACTGGCTATTAGAAACAACAATATTAAATATAATATAAGCAAATGATCACTAATTTTTAATCTTTCTAATAAATGCCCAAAGATCTGACTCAAGAACTCTGCATTGTACAGTTTTCAACGGCTTTATAAAAATCAAAGAGAGGTCACAAATTGAGAAAGACTATAGTTGAACTGAAAAAATGAAAGGAAATCAGGCTATAACACCAGATGCCAGTTTCATTAAAGTAAAAGCTCCTGATATTGAGAAATCTGCTGATAAAAATACTCAAATCCACTAAATAATTGGGTCAAAAGATAGACCGGGTAGGCTATGCAGACGGTGTGTGAGCGAGATCAGAAAGGCACTGGGTACGTAGAGAGACAGTGTAATTCAAAATATGAAAGGAAGTGAAAAATCAAACGAAACAGGCTAAGCCTCCACTCTGCTTTCTTTCAAAGAGAAGCCTGGCACGACAGAGTTTATTTCAGTTTGGGCCAAGAGAATTGTCCCTTGAAGCTATGGGAATGAATTGTCTCTTTTTAACCGCCTCTCTCCCTGCGGTACATAATCACTGTCTGTCACACTTTGATGTCATAATCATCCGCTGAAGCTCCACCGTTGAAGAGTAAATCTGCTTAACGCACAAGAAAAGGAGGAAAATTGCACCGAGGCACTTGCCTCCCTTGCCTCAATGGCAGCCCATTCGAATCACAGAGTGCAGTATTATGTCACTTTAGTATTACGGGTGCCACTTCAAAAGCCAAACGCCTGTTTTCAAAACTATATCTTAATCAGTTCAAATAAAAACAACCACTATTTTCCATTAAATGAGCATGGTGCTCGTGTGTGTGGCTGTGTAGATGTGTGCGCAGGCAGGCATGCGTGAGCAGCATGAAAAAGGCATTAAAGAGCTGAGGAATGTTAGTGTGTCTTCAAGCTGCCACTTTCCAAAGGCAAAGAGCTCTTAAATTTGCATCCACTCTTTTCTAGTTGAAGAAATATTTTGCGTTAAGTACCCTAAAGGCTATTTCACAACTTGTCCTCTGCATACCAGATGAAAGAAGAATTTAAATAATCTTTGAAATATATCGAAAAAAAGGTACCAATGATTATTTTTATAATAAGCCAAAGCAATTTCTTGTTATTTAATGTTTTATTAAATTAAAGCCTGAAGATTTGGCTTACCGGCTATTGAATGTTTCTACACATCATACATGGTGTAGTTCTGATCAGAACAATTGAAATATCAATGAAGGCAACTTAATTGCCTCACCTTTTTCTGTGATCTACTATTCTGCAGCTGGTTGCCATGTTAAAAATTTTACAATTTCAGGCAATAAATTTTTTTTCACAGAAGTGGTCTGTATTGCCTAATCTTAATCTGCAAACATTTTTCTAGTTTAATTCCAGATTTCTTTGAGTTACTGCATATTCTCCAATAAGAATGAAAATCAGAGCTTAAAGAAAGATAAAAATCCCACTTTATTAGGCTCATGTCAATAATTCTTTTTGCATGATATTGGCTATTATATATGTTGAAGAAATCCCACAGGAAACTGTGCTGTTCTACATTGTGTGTGAAATACAAGCTTACCCTGTTTGGAAAAGGTCATTTGAACTTCTGGTTCCCTGATGCTACTTATGCACTTAACTTTCAATAATGATAAAGAATGATAAATTTAAGAAAAGAAATTTCCTTTCAAAGATTATTTTAAATCAACTTCCACAGTAAACTGTTAAAACAACAATGATTGTTTTATAATGTGAGGTTTTCTAAAAGCAGTAAAGGAATTGCTGCATTTGGATGCTCAGTTTATTTGATATGAATTGAATAATCCTAAATTAATTTTCAATTTTAAAAAATATGTTTCTATTAATTTTGGAGAGAGAGAAAGGGAGAGTAAAGAAATCATCAGTGTGAAAGATGTGAGAGAGAAACATATCAGTTGCCTCTTGTACGCACCCAGACCAGGGACTGAAGCTAAAACCTGGGCATTTGCCCTCTGAATCGAACCCGAAACCTGTCGTTGCAAGGGATGATGCTCAACCAACTGAGCCACAGCAGCCAGGGTTAATTTTCAACTCCTTCGTAAGGTGGTAACGTCCTTTCACTATAATCTTCTGATTTGCTGAATTTTAGTAATGTTTTTTCCTTTACTGAGGTATCTCTAGCTGTCACTTCTTTGAATACAATATAAGAAGATATGTTGATCTTCTAGCCTCAAATTTCCTCAGTTACATGGAGTAGTTGTATTTCATTATCTTTATTATGTAAAGTTTTGTTATTTAAAAATCCCCTATGCAAACTATTGAAATATAAAATAATCACTGAACAGCTTACTGTTTCTTTGTATACAGTCATTTTAACCAAAGCTTTTCTTTGTTCATGAAAACTATGATGTTGGGGTCTCTAGTTACAACTTTTCAGTTACAAATTTAGCTGATTGGTCTAGAAACAAGAAAGCCACAGTAAGAAAAAGAGATACTATTTATCATAAAATGAGGAAAAATCATAACTTGATCAATGGAAGCAGCACCAGCCTTCTTGGACATAATTTGTCCAATTTTTCTTTTTTTGCATATGATACCATATACATTTTGAAAGTTTGCTGATGGATAAATCATTTAAAAGAGAAGCTTTGAAAGGTTTCCAGCTCCATTAATACTGCCCACTCTTTCTTCCCACCGAAAGCAGATGCAATTCACTAACAGGAGAAAGGTTTGACACAGCAGTGTGAATCACAGTTCACCCAGGGCTGGTGCAGCTGTGGAGGCAGAGATCCTCCATAAATCAGGACCTGTGGGGCTTTCTTCCTTCCTACCATCTCCACTTCTTGAGGGTTATACAATCTGGGTTGTAAAACAGCATGCACTGTATCTAAGTCATGAGTTCCCTCTTCTTCATCACATTGCTCACCTCTCACCTCAACCTAGCTCACGAAGACAGGCCCTTATAGATTTAGCAAGTGTGAACATTTGTAAATTATGTTAGCAACAGCTTAATCACCTCAAATAAGTTTTCCGTAAATGTTTAGCAATTTAAAAGCCACAATGTTCTTAATATGGAGTACTAGTTAGCACTAGTTTTCCAATGACCAAGTTTGGGATGGTAAAATCATGGTAAATGGAGGATAAATATATATCCAGTCAATGAGTTGTGAAGTTTCTATCATTATTTTCTATATATCTGTATGTATGGATTTGGAAGGCAATAAGAAGAGAGATGACTTCCTGAACCAGTATTGATAGAGAATAATGTTGTGCATTTCATTTACAGTTTGTAAGCAGGGAAGTAATGGTCATAAATGTCATATGATGCATTTTGGCATTGAGATTCATGATGAGAAAAGTGACATGAGTGTCTGAACTTCAGCGAGGAGACACATATGCAGGCAGTTTGGATAATGGCTTGGAGAAATTGGTAAAGAGGATGCTAGTAAGAAACTTAACAGCAGAAATTCAGCTTTGTAATTGTGAAGACCTGAGTTAGGCATTCTGCATTAAAAATGGGGAGAAATCAGCAAAATTGGGAACATTCTGTTCAATGCACTGAATGAATTTAGAGACCAGTTAAAACAGTGGTTCTCACCTCCAGAATGAGGCCCAGAAATCAGGATTTTAAAAAGATTCCCAGGTGATTCTAATGCGCAGCCAAGGTTGAGAACCACTGAGTTAAAAGCATGAGGGTGGTTTGGTTTGGGGGATTTTTTGGTGTATATTTTTTCACAAATCCAAGAATTTTGAAAATTGAAAAGATAAATTTGTACTGAGTGGTGAGAATCTTTCCAGCTTGGGTGTCTTGGAGGAAGGTGATGGTGACTGAGATACAGGTACAGGAGGAAGTTATGTGAGAGAAGACAAGCAAAATTGTTTTGGAATCCTTTTTGCCCTAAATACGGTAACCTAGAATTAGCAATGAGAAAGGGTTATATAATTTCATTCATATTAGTTTATGTTTGCATCTTTTTAGCATGGATACCTGCCTATACTCTAGCCCATAGAGGCACCCTGCTCGCCTCTCTTGTTACAACAAATTACTCCCAGGCTGACCACGATCACACAAAAGAATTTGAGTCTCTATATGTTTATTTAGGGACTTCCAAATACCTGTGTGTCTGTGTTGTTGTTGTTTTTTTCTGTCTGGTGAAACTCTGTTCATCCTTCGATCCCCTGATCAAAAGTGTTCTCTTCTTTGAAGTGATCTTTTCCCTCTTGCTTCATCTCCAGGTTCATAGTCTTTGATTCACATCCTGAACAGCACTCTCTCTTTGTGTTGGTAGGGGTTGTTTTTCAGTCTATCTCTCCACTCGTGCTCAGGGGATGAATAAATTGTTAGAACTTTAATAATAGAAGCTGTATCTTATTCACACTTGTATGTCTGACACAATATCGATGATGGGACCTCAATAATTGTCTATTGTATTGAATTGAAGAGATGGAATGTGTTGCCCACTAGTTAAGAACACTACAAAAGAATTTCATAGCCGAAACCGGTTTGGCTCAGTGGATAGAGCGTCGGCTTGCGGACTGAAAGGTCCCAGGTTCGTTTCCGGTCAAGGGCATGTACCTGGGTTGCGGGCACATCTCCAGTAGGAAATGTGCAGGAGGCGGCTGATCGATGTTTCTCTCTCATCGATGTTTCTAACTTTCTATCTCTCTCCCTTCCTCTCTGTAAAAAATCAATAAAATATATTTAAAAAAAAGAATTTCATAATCACATAGAACAACCTAAAGTTGTATTCCTTATCTTACTGTGAAAGCCAGGTATCATTAAAAATTTCCCTGACCACTTAGGCTGTTTCCAGATGGGAGGGTTGGGGGGCAGGAGGTAGGGGGGTAAGAGATCAACCAAAGGACTTGTATGCATGCATATAAGCATAACCAATGGATATAAGACACGGGGGGATAGGGGAGGCTAGGGGACTGTCCGGGGTGGGGGAATGGACACATATGTAACACCCTTTGTAATACTTTAAGCAATAAAAAAATAAAAAAAATAAAAATTTTCCCTGACCATTGAAATGTAACTGTTTGTCTCAAGGATACTTTTCCCTCATATCATTCCCATTGGAATGCCAGAGAATTATCCAAGATTTAAATACAGTATGAAGGCCTTAGGATGAATTTAGGTACTCATGTTCAACTCGTCACCATCTCTGGTATGTTGCCTGTGTTTCAAATTGCTTGGGACAAAGGCATAAAGCTGAGCTTTATTTGAGTTTCACACGTATACATACACACACAAATTGTCCATCATAAAATACGTGAATATATGCTTAGTGGGCATTATCAATATGGTGTGAGGCTCTTACAGGGTGCTAATATTATAGTCACAAATTACCTAAAATTTAATATTTGATTCTACATACAGTTTTTTAAAAGCCAAAGGTTTTGTAATGATCACTTCCCAAAACATCATCCCTCACTTTAGGCAACTTTATTGACTCCCTTTTTGCTTCACTACTTCCCTTCGAATTCTTCTACTTCAGTTATTCAAAAGCACCCAGCTGTCACCAACACCACATTAACCTCTCTATCCACTTTTGCTGCTCAAATCCACTCGAGAAGTTCTGGTTATACATAGCAGGTTTTTATTTTATCCTTAACAGCACTATATCAAAGTTATATTTTCTTTAGTAAAAGTGAAAGTAAAATGAGTTTGTTACAAAATTAGCCTAGAAATGTTTTTAATATATGATGAGTTTAAAAACAGTCAGTTTTTTTCTGTTCTTATAATAGTACAGTATATATTCCTGCATTCTCTGAGAAGTGTTCAATTTCAGTATGTGTTTTATTCCTTATAATCTCTTAAGTAATAAAAGAGATGGGCTGCTTCTACAGGGTACTCATAATACATGTTTTTTTAACTTTAATTTCAAAATCCCTGGGCATGGGAAGAAAAATGATTCACTCTTTATTTTCCTCAAATATCTAAGTTAGCATGTGCTCTCCCACTTGTCATAATACATTATACTTTCATTAACAAATATACTTTCAACTAAGTTTAAAGAACTTTCAGGCTTGATCTTACCTTTAAGCTAACTTACATTTATTCTCAATATAGATTTAGGACAAGCAACTATTACCCTCTTAACTTCTTGATGTTATCTTCTATCCTATCCTTACCCTTACTCTCATGGATTATTTTTATTTTGATAATTTTGATGAATTCTTTTCAAAGTTATAGTCTTACGATTCAGTTCTTAAGCAGGGTTAAATGCTCTGGATTTCATATCCCCAGGAAAATTGTCAAGAAAACTTTTCCACTGAGAAGTCGTTAAGGTATTTTAAAACCAGAAATCATTGTAAGGCCCCTGTGTTTTATCGGTTTTCTTTTTCTTATCATCATTAGATCAGTATCATCTAGTTCTCTCCTAGACATATGGTTCACAGCCACACCACTTCTCACACCACATTCCAGATATTCCAAATCCTGTTTCTTCCTTCACATCTCTAAAGTGCCATCCAAAACAAACAGTCCTTTATCCTTCTTTTAAAAACATGTTTTCTCTTGTCCATGTGGGCAGATACTCTCTCTCACGTGGTGGGTCTGAAATGTTTTGGGAACAGATGCTGTAAGAGAAATAATCTTGAGCACATAAAGCTGCGGGAGGCATGGAATTTATTACTAGAATGCATCCCTGGACCTGGCTGATCCTCCACTACTTTTATCCTTGACCCTGGATGGCATTTGTGCAATGTCTGTGTTTCAGTGAACTATGAGCCTTTATGTTCAGGACAATGCTTCACTGTCTTAAACTGCTTACAGGTGTTTTTATTAGTGACTTAGGATACTCTTGTTAATAACTAAGACACTGATGTTAATAATAAAGCAAAAACATTGAATGCAGCGGTGGCTACCAATCAAAGGAAGGCCCAATTAAAAATATGCAGAAGCTGATCACCTGTGTTAATCAAATTAAAATGTTCCGAGAAGAGTCCAGCTTGGAGTGAGGAAAACTCTTATCTCCACAGGGAAAACCTGGCATTTTCCAGGGGGAAGGTTTTACATGAATATATCCTAAGTGATTCTAAAGTCGGAGACATGGGACAAGTTTCATATCTTGGAGGGCGTGGGGAAGAGAGTGATGGCAAACATTGCTTAGGCAGTCATCAGTTCTGCTCGCTGCGAATTCTGCTTCCTCTCCCTTGCAGGCACGTGAGAGGATTATATTTCCTACCCCCTTTCATGGCCATATGTCTTGCTCTGTCCAGTGAAATTTAAGTGGACACAGCTCACTTCCAGATAATAACTTTCACAGCCCATGTGCAGTTTGCCGCATTCCCCTTTTCCTTCTGGCCTGGTGATGAGGAACATTTGAGGCGATCCCTGCTCCCTCAGCCTGGACCTCTAGAGATTTCATGGGTATGAAAGCCCTGGTGCCACACAAGGTCACGAGAAGAGAAACCAATTAGGAGACCAGGCTTTGGTGGTCGGAGGTTGTTATACCATGTCCAAGCCCAACCTGTTTGACACATTTGGTTTTTCAACATCTTTGCATAGTACCCGAAATGCAAAGCTATTTCACTCTTCACTTTATACAGATTGTTAAAAACAAACAAACAAACAAACAAAAAACACACACAGGAAACTCCTTTCTTAAGCTTTGATGATTTTACATGTTAAAAAACTAAAAGGCAGAAGGTAGAATTTCTGTTGTAACTTTATCTTCACCAGTGGACAGTATCATAAAGAGTATCCATTGGGAGCGGGACACTTATACTTTTTATAGATTATAAAAGCAGAGGAAAAATACTTCTCTCTCCCTTGAAGATGCATACATGACTGAATAAGAACATTCAGACAAAGCTTATGACATAATCATGAGGAATTGTCCGGCACAAAAACATAAAAGCTGAAAAAAAAGTTCTCAGTGATTTGAAAAGTTACCTCTGAAAGTACTTTATTAGCTACTGTAGCATATATTAATGAACTCAAGTGAAAAATTTCTTCCAGAATAATAATTTTATATGAATATCTATTTAGAATTTTGAAATTAAATTCTAAAAATTATGTAGAATTAAAAATTTAGATATTAATTTTCCTAGTTTTAAACTTTTGATATATATTTTTAAAAGAAAAATAACTAATAGTATTAACATTAAAAATACAATAAAATAAAAATATTTATTTTAAAATGAAAATCATCTTGTAAGGCAAATAGTCCTCTCCTATTTACTTTTCACAAATTTATTTCAAAAGTATATTTGTTTGTTAAATAGAACATTTAGTTTCAAGTGCATTATTAAACAGGTATTGACCAGCTTTTGATATAAAACCCTGAGCTAAGTGTAATGAGGTATGTAAAATTATATAACATGGGCTACAACTTGGATGTATTCACTATAGGGAAAAATATAAATGTATCAGAGAAATATAGATATTGATATAAATATAAAAGAAATGCTATAAAAATTTGGACAAAAACCAAAATATTAATAGCACATATTTTCTTTTCTCAAAGTGTAGGTATCTGAACACGCTTAGGAAAATTACAGAAATTCTCAGAGCTCAGATCTAAGCTATTTAAGTAGATCTTTTCAAAATTAATGGAATAAAGTAATGATGAAAAACATTAAACAATAAAAATATTAAAAAAACAGTCATTAATTCATATTTTAACATAATTTCTAAAATCACGGTCAATGGGGTTTTTTTAAAATCTTCACCTGAGAATATTTTTTTCAATTGAATTTTTAGAGAGAGTGGAAGGGAAGCAGAGGAACGGGAGAGAGAGAGACAGAGACAGAGAGAGAGAGAGATCAAAATGAGAGAGACACATTGATTGATTGCCTCCCACATGTGCCCTGACACGGGCCGGGGACTAATCTGCAACTGAGGTACTTGCCCTTGGCCAGGAATTGGCTCACAAGTGGGCCAGGGCTCTAGCTGCTGAGTCAAACTGGCCAGGGCAATGGGATTCTTTTAAATTGGCCCTTCCAGGTAAATATCATGTAGCAACTGTTTCTCTTTTTATATATTTCCTAGACCCCTCAGATTAAATTATGTGTGATTAGTGGACTAAGTGCATTCGTAACTGCCTGATTTTTTTTATGGCTGCTGTTAATATGCAGAATTATAGCAATTCATTCCACAACATACACAGCCAAATAATATATATGATTTGGAAGAAAACAATTCTTATAATCAATTATCATTTGGTATCTAAGTTCACTTCAATGAAGGGATATTGAATATTCATTTACATAGATAATGTGTTATAAACTTGTGTACTAACTTGAGTTAACAGTTTTTTGGCATTCTAAATTACCTTCTACACTGCCTAAAAATCTACCGTTATATCAAAGAAACCAAAACCAAATAAAATAAGTTTATAGGAAATATGCATTAAGTCCCAAGCCATGTATGATGCATTTTTTTTCCTTTCTGCTCTAACAGCGACTTTTGCATAAAGTTTTTAAGGTATTTAAATTATTAAAATTGAAGGTATTTCTATTTTCTGTATCAATGCTTTCCATAAATATATTCAGGAGAACTACTCTCAGAGGTGGAATATAGTTTAAGATTGAAAAATATTTGACTGGGAAAGAGAGGTCTTTCATCTTAGTAAAGCAAAAATGCAATGTTATTCCTTGGATTTTATCACATGCCTGTATATCTAAAGGTCTCACACATAACATGATGATGGAGAAAAATGTCCTTTGTCTTACCCCTCAGTCATGTTGAAGCTAACTTGATGCTTCTGTAGCCATAGGTATGTTATTAATAAAAGTACTGAAATACATCTACAAGACACCCAGGGAAATACTTCTTCTTTCTGAAGAAGAGGTGGAAGAAAATCTTGCTCTCATTCTAAACTTTCATTTGCTAGAGTTTGGAGGGTATTCTAGCAAACAAGAAATCATCACTTTCTATCCGTGGGAACTTTGTTATAAAGAACTTTACTCAGTCCTATTTCAATAGTTTTTTTTTTTTCTTGGTAATATGAAAGATAAATTAAGTTGATCACAAAAGACTTTCACTACTCTGAATTACCTGTTTCACCTCGTAAAGCCACGCAAAATGAACCTCTTACGCCTTTTGAAAAATGGCCTTTTTTCCTCTCTGCAATGATTTACCTTTCCCCTCGAAAATCCGTTTTACAAAAGGGAGTATGATTAAAGGAAGCCAACCAGCACAGACACTTGCTGAAGATCCTGCTTATCTGGAACTGCCTTGACAATGTATGTGTTTGGGGATGGGAATGCTGCAGGTTCAAGGGATAATTCTGCCTTTCAGGCACTTCAATTTATTTCATGCCTGAGCACTGTCATTGTACGCAGACAAGATGAAACGCATCCTTGTATAAAGAAATTGAAATGGAATCCTACTTGACCCAGCAGGATGGGGCATTATGTCTGACTCACTAGTGATTCCTGGGATAATATCTAATTCCAGGAGGAAAATTTCTTGATATGGCCACCTGCTGTGAGTGGCTTTGTCCAGGGATCACAAGTTGTTCTGGGTGACTAGGCTCAGGACATGCCTAAAAGAATGCAACTCGTCTCCTGCTGGCATTTAGATCTCTTCATTTTCTCCATGCTTTCTATTCAGCA
>NW_006383008.1:3547288-3553919 GCF_000327345.1 Myotis davidii
AACAACTGAAGAACAGGGGGGTTGGGAGAATATGAAGAGCTACACACTCTGGTAGCAATGAGAGTCAAGGCCCACTTGACCCAAGTTTCTTATTTATTTAATTTTTTTTAGAGAGCCGTCATTATTTCTTCACAGGGAACTTTTTAATTTTTATACTTCTCGGACCAGCCCCTTGCATGTCTTTCTCTGTTCAGCGTGTGTGAAGGATTTACTTTGAAAAGGCTGCACACCAATAGATTAAATAAAATAGGAACACTCTGTGTCTCACAAGAGGGAATCGTGCAGACAGCTTTATTACTTCTATCAGAGAACAAAGATTTTTCCCAGCATGCAGAGGATTATTAGGCCAGAAGCAAATAAACAGAATGTGTGATGTCAAAGCTTCAAATGCGACCAAGAAAAATTGCCTAATTGATTTTGCTGCAATTATGGCTTTTGCAATACAATTTCTCATGCTTTGCTTCTGAACTTTTATCTTTTAGAATTTTAAAAATTTACTTGGACACAAATATAAGAAATAATCCATTATGCTAATATCCTTTACCCCTAAAATCTAGAGAACATAGTTTTAAAATATCCCCACAATAAAACATTCATAGATTAACATGATAATTATCAACAATTGACAATACAATGTCCCCTCTTTTTTTTTTTTTTAAGAATAGTGATGCCTTGACATTTCATTAATCAAACTTCAACATTCCTTACCTTGGTCAGTTCAAAGTGAATTCAGTTAATAACAGAAGAATCAGTGTGCTGTTCTATTTTTCTTCTTATTTTCTTAACTCCCTCCGGATATCAGCTTGAAGTTAGAAGGAGTAACTTATTGTGAAACTTATTTTCCTTTCCTATTTCATTTTATTTCTGCAAGATAGCTAAGAGAATAAAAATAAACAATCACTGTTTGATCTGCCAAATAAAAGAAACAGGCTTTCAAGCCTCAATTATTAATCTAATGAAAACGAATTCTCCTGAAATGTCCAGGCATGATAATATATGTACTAACTATGTGCATGTATATTCACAGTACATACAAACACTTGTAACAGATTAACATACATTAACTATGTATGCTTGATGCACACAGGCACTCTATAAGACATAGCTATGTATACTGTGATCCCTTTATGTAGAAAATATGTATTGCTGCAAATGTTTACAGGGTTGCAAGTTGTGATCCCTTTATGTAGAAAATATTTATGTATTGCTGCAAATGTTTACAGGGTTGCAAGTTTTGTTTGATTGCGACTAATTTCTAAGACTATGAACTATTTAGAAATTACTCACATTTTACACTTTAAACGAGTAAAAATTCAAAGGTATTTGGTAATTAGTATGTGGGAGCAATTTCTGTACTCATTTTGAAGATATACCTGAATTTGTCGTTTAAGTGATACAAGAATATATTTCTATAAATTCAACTAGAAAATCTGAAGTCATTGACCTTGTGTGCCTTCATTCTTTAGTAACAGCTCCAAGTTAAGAAATGTATGCTATAAACAAAATTTAGCAGTTGGTCAATGATTTTGGAATTTTAAAGAACTGCACTATTTTGAAAGACACAGTAGCAAAAGCATAAATGTATTCTTTTTACTAGACAAATTTATGCATGTGCAGCTTTGAGATATATGGCACATTGTCTAAAAACATGATGTAGAATTTTCAAGTGATTTCTGCCTTTTCATTTTCTGTAGCTTTGCCTTCTTGATCAATTTACTCTGAGAGCCAGTATGCCGAGCTGTGCATGGTGGCGCTCAGCCCAGGGAATGCTTAAGCGCTGTGGCTGCATGTGAGGGGTTCAGCCTCAGCAAGCGTGCTGAGGAAGACATCCCCATGGCTCAGGGCACTGCAGTCCAGCCAGTGCAAGGAGTGTTTTCCTGGTGACGGCAGCCAGGCTTTCTGTGTCAGAGCCCAGGCAAGGTAAAGAAGGCATCTGTGTGCGTGGTGGCGGACTATGAAATGTCAGTCACTGTTACAGAAAACAACAAATGACATAAAAAGGGCACCCAGAGGCCAGGGATGTAGTGCAGCATAGGGTCCCCAGTCAGGAGGAGTGAGGAGGACTTCTGGGTAAGAGAGAAGTCAGGCACAGGGTTTCAGAGTCTGTGCACATGAGAACACTGTTTGTAGGGGCAGTGGAGTAGCTCAGGGCAGAAAAGGAGAGCATCCATGTAGTGCAGGAGGGTGTGGCCTGCAGGTGTGTTTGAGCCGAAGCTGAGAAAAGGAGACATTGGCATGGAGACAGTGGCAATGGAAGATTTGTTTTATAAGGGAACATTTGTTTCAATAAGTAAATATATTTATGGTTAGGGTAGTTATGGGAGATGGAGGATACCTATGAGAAGGGATACATTTTTTGTATGTTAGTGGAATCAGTTGGAGTGAAGTCTAAGTTTTCAACATATGTGGTGGGGCAAAAGGAGGTTTATAGTTGTGAGGATGTGAAGCATGGAGTTAATAAAGCTATTGTAATATTCATAACCTGCATGTCATTTTCCATAGGAACACATGTAACCCTACTTTTTCCAACCCCCTGCATACAGCTATTTACAGAAGGAAATGTGATAGACATGTCTGTATGTACATATATTTGTACATGTGTGCTTTACATGTACATATACATTTACATGCAAACCACACACACATGCACATACATATTCCCTAACTCTGTCAACTTCAAAGGCCAAGAAGTAGTGAAATGACACTCCTATAAACATAGGTACAATTATTGCCAGGTTTTGGTTTATATATCATTATCTACTGAAAATTACCAGAGCACCTTAGAGAAATACTTTATTTCATGGTCCAGTAAGGAAAAAGGCAGATGATCTAGAATGTCTGTTTTTATGGAAATGAAGTCCTCAGAGAATGATACCAAAAGGTAAAAGCCTGATTAAAATGGCTAACATTTGACATCTGTAGGATGATTTGATTATTAAAATAAATAATGGCAGTAGCAGATTACAAGACTTTGAATAAACTAAGAATCGCTGAAACCGGTTTGGCTCAGTGGATAGAGCGTCGGCCTGCGGACTGAAAGGTCCCAGGTTCGATTCCGGTCAAGGGCATGTACCTTGGTTGCGGGCACATCCCCAGTGAGGGGTGTGCAGGAGGCAGCTGATCGATGTTTCTCTCTCATCGATGTTTCTAACTCTCTATCTCTCTCCCTTTCTCTCTGTAAAAAATCAATAAAATATTTTTTTTTAAAAAGAATCCATAAATAAATAAATAAATTGAAATACTGATTAGAAACAGGATAAATTAATAGACCCAACTTACCTCTCCACAAAATTATTATTAATTACAAGAGAAACAAGTAATTTTAAAATGGGAAAAGTTTGGAAAACATATTATCCAAGTGATTAAAATTAATACCCCCCAAAATGAGTCCTTCCAGGAGGATGGAGGAAGGACAGCTGGAAATGTGCTCCTACATAAAAACTGTGGGACGCTGGAGGAAGTATCAAAATTAACTTTTTAAAGTTAAAAATATACAATACACAAAAGTAAGTCTGACCAGATTCAAAGCTCACTCAGTGGAAAGCTCTATCCCCTTGTGTTTGTCTAAAAAATAAGTGACAGTTATTTAACATACAGCTACTGGAGATAGTGATATGATATCATCTGGAGTCCAGAATCTGGTCAACAAAATTTAAAAAAGAAAATCTGGGAAAAGATAAATTCTTGGGGGCTTGGAAAAATCTGAAAAAAAAAATTCTTAGGAACCTAAAGGCCATGCACCTGTGCGAGACTGCTTCTGACCAGGAAAGACCTGAGAATACCTACTCTCTCATGTGTAGCAGATCTTGAGGCTCTGAACAGACAGGATGTGACGGCTAACATAAATTTGTAACCTTTGGGAGCACCGTAAACTTGGCCTAACAGACACAAGGATTCCCTCAGTAAGAATGGAAGAGCTAGTATTCTGGAAACTTCAATAAGTCTCAATTGAGTCATTCTCTGACTACTAAGCTAAACAAGCAGAAACCAGAGTGATTGTACCCAACAAAAATAGTGCCTTTACAGAATTTGTCCAGGAAAATCACTAAGCAGTCAGAACAAGAGTGATAAGCAGCAACAACAAGAAACCCTGGGGAGTTACCACATTTTATAATTTAAAATGTCCAGGTTTCAATAAAGTTTACAATACACACAAATAACCAGGAAAGTATGGCCCATACACAAGAAAAGCCATAAATAAAATTTGTCCTTGTGGATGTGTCGATGTCAGACTGACTAAACAAAGGATTTGAATCAGGTATAATATATGTTAAAAAAAAAACTAAAAGAAAACATTTCTATAGGACTAAAATAATGTAGAAAACAATGTTTCACCAAGCAAAGACTATGAATTAGAGATTGAAGTTAGGGAAAACAAAATAAATAGAAATTCTGGAGTTGAAAGGTATATCTGAAATAAAAATTTTACTAGAGGGACTCAACGGCAGATTTATGGTAACAGAAAAAAAAAGAATAAGAAAACATAAATATGTGTCAAATGAGATGATCTAATCTTAAGAACAAAAAGAAAAATTAATGAAGTAAATTAGCAGCTAGAGACCTGAGGGATAACAACAAACACACCAACATATGCATACTGTAAATGCAGGAGTAGAAGAGAGATTGAAATTTACAGAAAAAATGAAGAAATGAGACTCATATATTCCCAAGTTTAATTTAAAAAACATTAACCTACACATCCCAGAGGTACAATGACATCAAAGTAGTATATCCTCAAAAAGATCTGCATTTAGGCACAACATAAATAAATTTTTAAAAACAAAGACAAAGAGAATCTTTAAATCAGAAAGAGAAATATTACTCATCATAACAAAGGGCCCTTGAAAGATTAATAGCTAAGTTTTCATCAGAAACTGTGGAGTCCAGAAGGCAACAAAAAAATGACATATTGAAAGTGCTGAATTAAGAAATACAAAGTTCCTGCAGAAATTCTATAACCATCACAGCTATCCTTCAGAAATGAGGAAAAAATTAACCCAACCCAACACCTTAAGAAACTCAATAACACATCCCCACCTGTTGAAGATCATGGAGCAGTGGACTACAAGTATCTAAAAAATTCAGCTCCAACTACTTGGATAGTTTTATTATTTTCTTTCCATCCTAAATTATATATAAAATATAAAACTAGTAAATTAAGTATACTGATCCCTTCATTCTACTGAGACTCATTGTTATATGTTCCTTAGTGGTGGTGAGCTAAGGCAGCGTCTACTAATTGCCCTTAGTTACCAGTCTGCTCAGCTCTTTGAGTTAGCCATTGTTATTTCAATTATTTCCCCTTTTCAACTTGTTCCATCTCTGCTGCTCATCTTCGGAGACTTATGCTATAGATGCTGCCAATCCTTGCTACAAATTTCTCTAATAAATTCTGTGTGTGTGTATGTGTGTGTGTATGTATGTGTGTGTCTGTGTGTGTGTGTGTGTGTGTGAGTGTGTGTGAACTCTTCTTCTAGAGACCTTTTTCAGTTATATTTAGCATACCTCATAGGATTGTCTTAGGGAATCACAGCAGAGTAATCATGAAATCTAGCCTCTCTTACCTTCGGTCAGCCACGTTCTAATATATAGTGACATTCCGTTTACTCTCAGTTTGTGCTAATCCTGACTGTATATAATCCTACAAAAGCAGAAGATAGCTCACCATTTACTAGTATACTGGAACAGTAGGAATTCTCATAGCCCAGCTTCTTTGTAAATTCCTTCTCCAAGATGTCTCAAAGATGTATACACACTTTGAATATTTACAAAGGCAATGCTTATTAAAATACATTTTTAAAATGTAATAGAAATCAGTCTGGCTGGTGTTGCTCAGTGATTGGGCATTGACCTATGAACCAGAGGACCATGGTTCAATTCCTGATCATGGCACATGCCAGGGTTGCAGGCTCAATCCCCAGTGTGGGGTGTGCAGGAGGCAGCCGATCAATGATTCTCTCTTATCATTGATGTTTCTATCTCTCTCTCCCTCTCCCTTCCTCTCTCTGAAATCAATAAAATATATGTATATATTTTTAAATTGTAATAGAAATCAGCTGTCAAAGTGTGTACAAATTTTGGGGACACCCTATATATCCTTCATACTTTTCTTCTCCTAATTATTCATTTCTATAATGTCATTCATGCATTGATACTTAAATTCATCCCATGACATAGATTCCTCTCTAGCAATATACTTTGCTTACATAAATAGGTTTAAATGGCAAGTTGTGAAAGACAACTATATATTTTTGAAAAATAGGATATTCAATCATTCATTCATTATAAAAATACTCGTTGAGGAATACTTGCTTTATTTCAGGCATCATGCTGAGTGATTATGAAAAAGACAGTGATGGTCCCTGACTAGATGAAGTTTACCTTCTGGTGGGAGACCGAAAGGAATATCCTCTCTATCCTTTCAAAGAAGAAAATTAAAATTCCTTTGAAGTGAAGCACTCAAGCTGTCATGAGAAAAATGGAATTTAGGAGTACACAAAAATTGAGGCAGGGAGAGAAGGAGGCTTTCCCTTCGCCCTGGCCTGGAAATGAGTGCAGCTATCTCTGAGCCTAGGCTCCATTGCTTAAGAAAGTATCCAGGTACAGGTGTCTACATTAGCTAAGATTCATT
>NW_006383008.1:3554176-3563067 GCF_000327345.1 Myotis davidii
CTTTTCCTAGCTTTGGTTTCTAAAAGTGCATAGTACTTTAAGCAGAAGTCTCAAATTAGCAGCCTTCAGGCTATCTCTCTCCTGGAGAAATGCTTTATTGGTTACTGTGATGTTGGCCCACACATTGTTTTAAAATAGAAATAGGGGCCAACATTTGAAACTGGACGATTTAATATTTATATCTATCCTTAAGGCTTCTCTAACAGATTTAGAAGAGTTTGCAACTAGGGCATATCCCCATAAGGCAGCTGTGGAAGGGCCTGATTATCAGCTGTTTGCCTTTGCTAGACACATAACTCTTCCATGGCCTCAGTCCCTGCTCATGTATTTGTATCCCCAGCACTGAGGCACAATATCAGCTACCTCTATCATCTTCCCTCTACTAGACTCTCTTATGGTATCTGCCTTGAGCCTGAAGTACCTAAGAGAACCTTGCCTTCATGGAAATGATATAATTCTGGTTACAGTCAGAATTTGGAGTAGAAATGATATATCATAAAGCAGAGTATTAGAGGACCCTGCAGATCTGCCAGGAGAGTATAGTAAATTCCAAGGACAGAAGTGATGAGAGTTTACAGTTAGTGTAGGTCAATGGAGAGATAGCCTTCATGCCTTGCATCCCCAGCAGAGAACAAGGAGACAGCAAAAATCCCAACTAGGCTTCTGAGTCTGAGAGCTGAGGTGACTTATGGCACAGAGAGATGGCAGCACCTGAGAGTGGAAATTGTTCTGTGATGTGCTTGGCACATGTTGACTTCAGCTGTTTCTGAGAGTTTCCTTTGCCCCAGCATGACCTGGAAGGGGCAGAAAAATTCCTATGTTGCCAGTGCATTCCACAGAATTAATTGTGATGCTGCCAGATCTGAAGTTATCTTGCCAAGAGGAGTGAGAACAAAAGATGCCCCAGCAGATGCCTACATGGACCAGTCATGTGGAAACAAGGTTCTAGCATACCCATATCCACCCCATGAGACCTTAAATACATTTGAGTTTAAAGAATTCTTCGAAAATTGTCACATTCAATTGACATATTGTATTTATATATATTCAATATATAAATGAAGTTTATATATATACATCCCAGTCCACAAATCCAGGTGTACATGATATATATATATTCTCCAAAAGGCAGCGCTTTGAGAAAGGTATTGGAAAATAACAAAATAATAACCGGATATCTGAAGTAGTAGTCTTTCCCAGAACAGATGCGGCACCAAGATCCCCTGGACCTGGGCAGCCTCTAGAGCCAACTAGGCTAAAGGTGATCATGATGTCTTACTAAAGAAGAAATGCATAATCTACTGACCTCACTCATGTTATAGTCAAAGGAGTTCTCCTTTTAGAGTGTGCATTTAATTTTCTCCAAAAACTATTTGTTGTCCTGATACAGTGTCTATGAAGAATCCCAACAAACTCTGTGAAAGGTATCTGAAATGTATCCTTTAAGTCTTACCTGACTTTGGCATTGATCCTGAAGCCCAGAGTGAGAAGAACCCAATAAGCAGATGCTGCCCGAATGAGGTTAATTCCTGCCTGGCCCTGCTTGATACACTTGCACCTGATTTTATTGGTGTTTCCGTATGAGTAGATCACGTGTTTTTTTTTTCACTTTTACTTTTTGAGAATTCACATTAAACGGATTCACATATCATTAAATAGGTATCACTATACCCATTGCTTTTTCTGACCCTTTCTTCAGTAATCATGTTTACTTTAAAAAAAAAAAAGAAAGAAATAGATGAAGAAACAGAGGAGACAATGTTCAGAATAAAAGTCCACATCATGAGTGTCTATCTACACTACCATCTCACAGTTTACAGATAGACATGTTGAAACAGCCGCCCAGCAGTACATTAAATGAGTCTCTGAGGCTAACTCATCATGTATTTTAGGAAATTTTACAAATAAAACTGGAAGATTAATATATCCTTTATTACTTTTATTATTTTCTTTTATGCGGTCATGTCCTTTTCCTGTTAATACTTTTCCTGGGAACTGTTTCTATCTCCTGAGGACTATTTTCTGTGGTGGTCCATTCCCGGACCCCTACTTCTCATTGTTTTGGTTTCACAGTGGTATTTTTGGTGACACTGCAGGACTTCAAAGTGGCCCTCACTCCATATCGTTTATCAACTTTTCCTACCAATTCAGTGTCACTTGGATGCCCCACTGAGCAGCTGGCAACTGCACAGCAGGCCTAACACATGACAGAACTGGCAGGCCCAAGAAGTGAATAGTGAAAGGGGAAACGGTGTTCAGGCTGAACAATACAGAAGCCGGCTAATGGAAGCTCTGTGGTGTGCACATTCATCTGCGGCTAGGAAAAGCAAAGATATAAAATACATACGCTCATGTACATGTATGCTCCAGTAAGCATTTAGTGTTAAATTACAGGAGTGATGAACTTTAAATGAATTCAAAGATCAACAAGCCAATGTAAGGAAATTGAATGACAGACAAGTTGTTAGTTCATTCCATGTTACATATATCAGGTTAGGAGTGAAGATGGATATAGTCTTTTTTCCCTCAGTCTCAAAAAAGTTCCCAATCCACCTTCTAGGACATTGCCAGGATAAATAGGACATTGTGATTATCATAATTGTAAGCACTTATATATAAGTTGTTTTAAATTTGTCATTTTTGTCTTTTAATTAAGAGAGCCCTAGTATTTGATATCAATTTTTAAAATTTAGACCTGAAAGTTTTCACTGATGTGTTTCCAAAATATCTCTATACTGGTAAAATCTAGATTAAAATTCAGTCTCCAATCATCTGTAAAATAAGTTTTTATCTTTTTATACTTTTACTTTACTTTATTTTTAGGAAAATGAAAGGTTTATGTCACAATCTTTCCATTAAGTTTTTATTTTTTATTTATTTATTTTTTTTTGCTACTCCACTTTGTATTTCTATGAGCTAAATCTTGATCTCAGAAAATTTCTTTTTTTGTGGTAACTGTACTTAATTTCTCTTATGAATGATATTTATATTTATCTCTCTTTGAGTGATAATAATTTTCATTTATACTTCTTTTTCAAGTTATCTTTCTCTACTAAATATCTTTTTCCTCTGAATTTTATTGTTCTCTCTCTCTCTCTCTCTCTCTCTCTCTCTCTCTCTCTCTCTCTTTCTCTCTCCTTTTCTTCCTTTCTAACTCCCTTCATCCTGTTTTATTCCTTTCTATCTTTTTCATTCTGGTCTTCATCTTTCAAGTTAGAGTTATTGTCAGGTAACTTGTTATCCTTGACAATTTGCTCATAGTTAATGAAAGATATAAAAGCTGTTTGAACATTCTGAGTACAGGTGTAGCACACCAAACATAAACATCATTTTTAGATAATCTGACTGTACCATTTCACTTGGGAATACTAACGTAAATGTCTTTTCTTGCAATGGTTATATTTTGAGAAAATAAATTCCCAATCTCATACCTTAAATAATAAACCAATCTGTTAAAATTTTAGACATGACAGAGAGGTGTGCTGGGATTTCAGAATTCAGCAAGCAAATGCTTACTTTATCACCTTCTTTTGAGTAAGGTATGCTGCCCTACAGTGGGCCTAGTTTCCTTCAATCCATATATCTATTCTCTGCTGAGCTCTTCAGTTATCTGCATTCACTTCAGAGGAGTTATGGATGTCTAAAGACTTCTTATATAGACTTGTCACCAAGTCTCCTGTCTTCAGCCCCACATTCAATCCCTCTTCCATGATACCTTTGGCCATCTATTCATACCCCTTTGGATGGCTGTGCATTGCATTTTGCTTTCCTTGCTGACAGCTTTCTCACTTCTAATAAGTCAGTTAATATTATTTAAATTATAAAAACTATATTGTAATTTTCTCCACTCTTTCTTTTTATGGATTTGTCATAACTTAGTTCCCCCTTTCACAAGGGTTCTCGAGTGTTTTATGTATTTAATCTTCTAACTTTAAATTAATGTCTAACCTCTTTTTTGGGTGCTCATATTGTTAGTAGGGCTTATAAAATCAATAGGAAAGAACTTTACTTTGGCCTTTATGTCACTTAAAATAAGTACCCAATGGAACAAATACATAGAGTAATCCAACTCAGACAGAAACAAGTCAAACAATTCCAAAGATTTATTCTCTTTATTTAGAAGGTTATACAGGACATTTCTTCCTTCCTTATCTTGTTTGACCAACCCTCATTCAAGAAAAATAGGATGGATTTCCCAATTGAAGGACTCAGTTTTATTTAGTTAAGGGTAGGTTAGCCAAGTCCCTTCTGTATTAGAAGACATGAGACACGCACATATTTAAAATTGACTACAGTTTTCACTGTCACTAATTATTAGCATTTCAAAGACAAAGTAGAGATGGAAGACAAGGCCTGTATTTTGTTATACACTAAAAGAGGACCTTTATGGACTGGGGTCTCAAGAGCACCACAGTGAAGAAATTTCCCGACGCCAAAGGAATTCAATATAAACTTGAGGGGCAAAGATTTGCGGTAAGTATTGCCTAAGGAAGAGACAAGGAGCAATCTTATTAAAAGTACAGTGCCACCTAAGATGAACAATGATCAGAAGCAGGTCTACTGGCCTGGACATTTTTGTAGTCTGTTCATTCACAACCGGAGAGACACTTTCTACAGCTGGAAGGGCATACCTCCTAATAAGAAATAGTTGGAGACAGTACTGGGTTGGATAGTGTTGACTCCAACATGTATATCCTTTCAGAAACTCAGATTTTGACCTTATTTGGAAATAAGGTCATTCTTAGTTCGTTTTTTTTTTTTTTTACAGAATGTTTATTTAAGAGATTTTTAAAACAATACAGTCATGCTTGTCATATTTTCTTTACCTTAAATATTATTTTTCAGTCTATTCCAGCTTTAATATAAGGAAGCTTTGGGGATATTTTTAAAATGTGTTTTTAGATGTGGTGAGAAAAAAAAAATTTCTCCATGCCTTCTGATGCCTAATTTACATCTGGTTGCTAAGAAAGCCTTCTGTAGTGTGTATGTCTGTGTGTGTGTGTGTGTGTGCACATACACATACTCTTGCATCTTTATTCTTTTCTCAGAACTGACAGTCATAGAAACGGATAATGGTTTTCAGATGATGAAGTGATAAAATAGATCTATTGCAAACATTTTTAAATACTTCCCCACCATCATCATTGTGATTTCTTGGGGCTGGGTGAAAAGGTGAAGTGATTAAGTAAAATAACAAAAAAAAGTGATAACTATAGACAACGATATGGTAATTACCAGAGGGAACAGTGGGGAGGGGTAGGTAGAAGAGGATATAAGTGTGCTAAATGGTGATGGAAGGAGACTTGACTTGGGTGGTGAACACACGTACAATATATAGATGCTGTATTATCAATATGTAAACCTGGAACTTATATAATTTTATTCACCAATGTTGCCCCAATAAATTAAGTTTAAAAAAATTAGATGATCTCCATTTTAAGAACAAACTTACATGGGTTTTATTACTAAATACATATTAAAATATTTTCACTTATGTTTGAAAGCAATAGCAACATAATAGCTGAAAAGCTAAGTTTAAGGAGCATTTAAATCTTTTCATATGTTTCTACTGGAAGACATATGTAGATTAATTTAGGGACAGTCTATAATTACAAACTATAATTTTCTGTAAAGCCTTTCAGTATGTGCTGTCTCTTAATGACTCCTATAGTACAAGATAAAAAAAAATCTACTTAATGCGATTATGTATATATAAGTTTCCTATTGCTTTCAATAGAACTTAATGCAATATAAATTTATTACTTTATAATTCTGGAGTTAATAAATCAGAAATCAGTTATCATTTGGCTAAAATCAAGGTGGTGTCAAGGCTGCATTCCTTCTGGAGGTTGGAGGGGAGATTTCACTTCCTGGCCCTTTCAAGCTTCTGGAGTCAGCAGCCCCCTTTCTCGGCTCCTGTCCCCACATCACTGCAACCTCTGCTCTCATTATCACATGCGCTTTCCTCTTGTGCTTATATCAATATCAATCTGTTGAGAAGGTAATATTACCATTAAGGGTAATATAACACCCTTAACTTACACAAGTCAGCAAAGTCCCTTTAGCCATGTGAAGTAACATATTCACAGATTCCGTAATCATTCCGTAATATTTTTTTGGGGGGGTCATTATTTTACTGAGCACAGTAGTATCTGCGTAAAATTTTAATCTGATTATGGGATTACAGAATGCATTTTAAAAAATAGAACTCATACACAAGCAATAATGATTTCTTCTTTTGTTGCCCTTGCACAAGTAGAAATCGGAGATTATGGGGCAAGCAGAATATATATGGTATGCTCCTGTCTCAGTCTGACACACAGTAGGTGCTCAGTATCATTTGATAGGACATGACATCTCTTTCTCTCAGGGAAACCATCAAAGTAAGTTTGAAAAATACCTTGTTTAGTGTAAAGGATGAAGAGGCGATGAAGATCTATACTAGCTGATCTTTGATTGTGAGGAGATGCCTTACTCCAGTACCCTAACCATTATCCACTGAATCGGCAGCATATCTGGCAGGTTGACAAATTTTCTCAATCATAAAGAATATTTTGTTGCTATGGCACCTGAAGTCACTGAGATTGCAACATCAAAGTAACCTCAGAAATATAAATGTTAAGGAAAATATTTTGTAACCTTATTTCCTTTAGCTTTAATGTGAGATTATATAAACTTAAATTCACTTCAGAGTGTCAAACACAGTGAAAGCTGTCAGAGACTCAAATTAAAGAACCACATTTAACATTTCAAAACAAGGGTTTAAAAGTACAATCTGGACATGTGCACTTCTGCATGGATATAGCGTTAGTATTAAAATTTGCCATGAACAATTCTTATACAGTGATATCCCTCTGATTTGTCAAATGAGACAAAAAATGTACAGTGTGGAAGCTAAAGAGTCAAAATGAGTATTAGCTACAGATCTTAGAAGGTTAGAGGCACAGTACTCTATCCAGGAGGAACAGTCTATCAGTCAGAATCTTTTGTAGATAACCTTTTACAGAAATGTTAATTCAGCAGTTGAAGTGATTTACAAAAGCTGAAAAATGAAACTGGTTAAGCAAAATAGTATGAAATATAGTTTAAATTAATAAGTGGTTTAATGATATAGAATATCTATAATTACATAAAATTTTTAATAAGAAAAATTTTTCAAAGTTTCTGTTTGAAAGAAATTTATTTTCATTATATTCTAAATTTTTTCGATGTGTCATGAAGTGATTTAACTCCAGTTGAATCTATAGATCATATGTATGTCATTCCTTCTCTTTTCAAAATTGTTTCACTGATAAGTAATAAAATCAATATTTTAAAATTTGAGTTTTTTTAGGTCAACTAATTCAGTTAGTTTTAAACTTCATAAACTACTGAAAACAAAGGAAAAATAGAGTTGGATTTCTTTGCTATTGTGTACAATAACTCACACAATATTAGCGCTTTCTAACAATAAACATTTGATTAGTACCATCACATGTGGATTGGCCGCAGATAAGCTGTAGGTCATCTTATCTAGGAGGGGATTGGCACTATCTGATACTTCTCTACTTGGAACCCCTGAAGTAGGCTGCACACATGGTTTGCAGGTTGACAAATTTTGTCAATCATAAAGAATATTTTGTTGCTATGGCACCTGAGGTCACTGAGATTGCAACATCAAAATGACCTCCGAAATATAAGTGTTAAGGAAAATGTTTTGTAACCTTATTTCCTTTTGCTTTAATATGAAATTATATAAACTTAAATTCACTTCAGAGTGTCAAACACAGTGAAAGCTGTCAGAGACTCTAATTACATTGACTGTAGAGATAGAGTAGGCAATTTCACCTAACATATACATCTTCTGCTTGCATTGTATCTCTGAAAATAGTACTGACCAAAGCAAGTAAATTGTGGGTCATATGGTAATTCTATGTGTAACTTTTTAAGAATGTGTTTTTATTTATTTGAGAACGAGAGAGATGAGGAGAGAAGGAGAGAGGGAGGGAGAAAGGAACGGAGGGATGGAAGGAGAAGGAGAGAGAGAGAGAGAGAGAACATTGATTGGTTGCCTTTTATACTCACTGCCACCAGGGATTAAACCCACAACCTGGGTATGTGCCCTGACTGGGAATTGAACTGGTGACCTCAACCGTACCAGCCAGGGCTCTATGTTTAACATTTCGAAGAATTCCAATATGTTTTCCAAAGCAGTTGTGAGATTATTGTTAATCCCACCCCCATGTATGACATTTTTTCACACCCTTGCCAACACTTGTGATTTTCAGTCTTTTTCATTATAGCAATTTTTGGTAGAATTCAGCAATCAAATTATTTGGTCTTTGCAGTGTGTGTGTGCGTGTGTGTGTGTGTGTGTGTGTGTGTGTGTGTGTGTGAGTGAGAGAGAGAGAGAGAGAGAGAGATTTTTTAAAATTACTAATCCAAACTCTTTAGTTATATAAATATTCAGATGTTCTAGTTTTCCTTAAATCAGTTTCAGTGTTTGTGTCTCTCCAGACTATTATCCATTTCATCTTGGTTTTATAACATGTTGGCATGCAATTGTTAATTGTAATCCATTTTAACCCTTATATTTCTTGCTAATCACTGCTTTTAGTAATTTGAGTCTTCATTCTATATCTCTTGATCAGTCTTTCTAAAGGTTTAGTAATTTTAAATATCTTTTCAGAGAACCAACGCTTGTTTTTTTTTTCTTTATTGGTTTTCTGTAGTATTTATACTATTTCCTACCTTCTGATTGCTTTGAATTTAGGTTTCCTTTTTTTCTAGTGTCTTAAAATGGTGGCTAATATTATTGACTTGAAATGTTTCTTAGTTTATAATTTTAAAGTTCCCTCTTACACTACTTTTGCTGCATCTCGTTAAATTTAACATATATATGTGTGTGTGTA
>NW_006383008.1:3563641-3565096 GCF_000327345.1 Myotis davidii
GGATGTGAAATTGAATTGCCTCAAGACAGCATGTAAGTGTAACCCAAGGTATCACACTGCCCCAATAATTTCAGTACAAAAATACTTTGGTGTACAATGATATGGAAAGGGATATGGAAAAATCATATTTAGGAACTGCATTGGTCTGCTTAGGCTGAAAAAACACAGTGCTACAGACGGATGGCTTAACCCTTTGAGTGCCAACCAATATCCCAGGAACTATGCTAAAATTGCCAAGCCATTTTGAGTTAAGGTTTTTAATTTTCCCCCCCCACATTAAGAGTGAACTACTAGCATCTAATAGTGACACTGCAGGAGGAGCGCAATCGCACTCCCGGCACTTTGGCAAAAGACAGGAGGAGCGCGATTGTGCTCCCCGGCACTCTAAGGGTTAAAAACCCTTATTGGAGATAACATTGGCAAATATGTTCTCCATGAAGTGGGCTTTCTTATGTTCCCATCTTTACTGATAGTTTTTTTGCTGTGCAGAAGCTTTTCATTTTTATGTAGTCCCATTTGTTTATTTTCTCTTTAGTTTCCATTGCCCCAGGAGCTGTATCAGTAAAGATATTGCTACAACAAATGTCTGCTATTTTGCTGCCTATGGCTTCTTCTAAGATTTTTATGGTTTCCCATCTTTTTATTTTAAATCATTGTCCCAAAGTATTTTGTAATTCCCTTTGTAATTTTTTTGACCCAGTAGGTATTAAGAGGTATGCTGTTTATGTCAAAACATTTGTGAATTTCTCAAAATTCCTTGTTTTTTATTTACAATTTTATAGTTTTATAGATGGAAAATAGACTTCCTATTGTTTTAAATATGTTAAGTATACTGACACCTTTTTATGGCCTAAAATATGGTCTGTCCTGGAGAATGTATCCTGTGCACTTGAAAGAATCTGTACTGTCATGTATCATTCAACGCCTGGGGTATATTCTGAGAAATGGGTCATCAGGTGGTTTCTTCAGGTGTGAGAAGGCCAGCAGGCAAAGTGGTTAGGGGCAATCAGGCAAGCAGGTGAGCAGTTAAGAGCCAGCATTCCCAGATTGTGAGAGGGCTGTCCAACTCCCTGTGGATCGGGCCCAAACCGCAGTCAGACATCTCCCAAGGAGTCCCAGATTAGAGAGGGTGCAGGCCAGGCTGAGGGACACCCCCTCCCGTGCACAAATTTTGTGCACTGGGCCACTAGTATGTTATAAAACAGTGATGACGAACCTTTTGAGCTCGGCGTGCCAAAATTTTGAAAAACCCTAACTTAACTCTGGTGCCATGTCACATACAGAAATATTCAGATATTTGCAACCATAGTAAAACAAAGGCTTATATTTTTGATATTTATTTTATATATTTAAATGCCATTTAACAAAGAAAAATCAACCCAAAAAAATGAGTTCGTGTGTCACCTCTGACACGCGTGTCATAGGTTCACCATCACTATCCTAGTGGGTGGGGCG
>NW_006383008.1:3566923-3569455 GCF_000327345.1 Myotis davidii
ATCAAAAAGCTACAAATATAAATAAATATAAATCACGGCGTTTTTTATAAAAGGTTGATAGGTTTCTTACCTATTAACTTTTTGCAGTGTTGTTGCACTGACTCCTGATGCAAAACAATTCAAAGGTAGTATGTATAAACAACAAATATATGGTGCTGTAATCAATTATCCGACGCGCAGAATGTCTCGTCGAGCACTGTTGCACTGTATATCTCTTTCTTCTAACCCTCCCACTCCTGTCTCCTAACGAACAAGGCAATCAAATGAGTCTGTCTGCCAAATGCACCCTAACGCACGGGAAGTTTACCCGAGGCACATGTTGACAATAACGAGGCCATTTCCAGAATTGGGCATTTTGTCACTCGAGTAAAAATAAAATGTCATGAGTAAAGATTAATCTCTTTATAGTGCAATTCTTAGCCTTTTTATATTAATGTAAATATTGGAACAATGTATCTTGGATGTTTTCACTATGTATCTTTGCTACGCAACACCAATGTATATGTTTACATCCTGTTTTAAAATTGCATTATTGATCATGAGTAACGTGAGTAATAATATTACTTGAGTGATGCCCAACTCTGGCCGTTGCAAGAGACAAATATTTGAATTATGCAATTTTTTGTCTCTGTCAATGCGTGTCACCCAACATGAGTTCGCCTGCCACCTCTGACACACTTGTCATAGATTCGCCATCACTATTATAAAAGATAAAAAATGGTATACCTGTATGCGCACTTACCATGAATGAAGCTTAAACGACTGAAAGTTACTCTGAGTGAGTCAGTGAGTGAATGTGAAGGCCTAGCACATTACTGTACACTACTGTAAACTTTTAAATACTGTACAGCTAGTTTATATTAAATTTATGTAAAATATTTTATTTCTTCCATAGTAAATTAATCTTAGCTTACTGTAACTTTTTAAACTTTTTAATTTTATAAAATCTTTTTAACTCTTTTATAATGAGATTTAGCTTGAAGCACAAGCCTATTGTAGCTCTACAAGAACAATTTATATTTCTATTTACTCTATAAGGTTTTTAATCTTAAATGTTATTTTTAAAAGTGTTTTTGTTAAAATAAAAAATAAACAAAAATGCACATTAGGTTGCCTATACATTTTATTGATCGTTTCCCTTTCTTTACACAAGCTTTTTAGTTTCTTATAATCCCATTTATTTATTTTTGCTTTTGTTGCCTTTGCCTGGGGAGTCTGGTCCAAAAAAATATTACTAAGACCAATGTCAAAGATCTTACTGCTTATGTCTTCTTCTAGAACAGCGGTTCTCAACCTGTGGGTCACAACCCCTGAAAATACATCCTGCATATCAGATATAGTTTCATGGTTTCAGATCTTACAAACAATTCTTTACCATTTTGGATTAGTTTTTGTGTATAGTGTAAGGTAGTGGTCCAGTTTTATTCTTTTGCCATGTAGTTTTCCCCAGCACCATTTATTTAAGAAACTGTCTTTTTTCACTATATATTCTTGTTTTCTTTGCATAAATTAATTGACCATATATTCATGGATTTCTTTCTGGGTTCCCTTTTTTACTCCATTAATCTATGTCTCTGTTTTCATGCCAGAACCATATGGTGTATTTTTCTGTTTGTTTGTTTGTTTTTATTAAGAAGTCTTTGTAGTACAGTTTGAAATAAGGGAACATAACTCCAGCCTTTGTCTTCTTTATCAAAATTGTGTTTGTTATTTCAGGTCTTTGGCTGTTTCAGATTGCTTTGCATAATATGAATATTTTAATAATATTAATTCTTCCAATCCATATGCCAGTGTACATATTTCCATTTATTTGTGTCATCTTCAATTTCTTTTATCAATATCTTTTTTTTTATCAGTATCTTAGAGTTTGCAAAGTACAGGTCTTTCAACTTCTTGGTTAAATTTGTTCCTAAGTATTTTATTCTTTTTTGTGTGATGAAATATTTTTCCTCATTTTTTCATTTCATTTTTTTAAATGAAATATTTTTCTTAATTTTTCTTGCTGGTAGCATGTTATTAGTGCAAAGAAACACATCTGAATTTTGTATATTAATTTTGTATACAAACTTGGGATGTTAATTTATTAATTCTAATAGTATTTTTTTAATACTTACACAAGGATATGGTTTTATTGGTGTTTTGTTTTGTTTGAGGGGGTGTGGGGAGAGAGAGAGGAGAGATAGAAACATCAATTGGTTGCCTCCAGTTTTGTGCTCCAACCAGAGATCAAACTCACAACCTAGGTATGTGCCTCGACTGGAATTGAACCCACACCTTTTGGTGTATAGGGTTATGCTCAAATTAACTGAGCCACCTGGCCAGGGAAATTTTAATAGTATTTTGGTGGAGACTTTAATGTTTTCTCTATGTCATATTTTGTCATCTGCAAATAGTGACAGTTTTCCTTCTTCCTTACCAATGTGGACAGCTTTTGTTTCTTTTTCTTACCTACTTGGTGTGGTTAAGACATTCAGTACTATAATGAACAGTAGTACTGACAGCAGGCATCTGTTTTCTTTTTTCTGTACTTTT
>NW_006383008.1:3569563-3595218 GCF_000327345.1 Myotis davidii
CCCTTCATCATTATGTTGTCTGTGTCCATGGGCAATGCATCTCTCTCTATATAAAAGCCCGGCGATCCTTATGGTGGAATGACTAGAATGACCGGAACGACCAGTCTCTATGACGCGCACTGACCACCAGTGTGCAGATGCTCAGTGCAGGAGCTGCCCCTTGGTGGTCAGTGCACTCACACAGTGGCAGCACCACTGAGCCAGAAGCCAGGCTCCTGGTTTGCAAGTGCAGCTGCAGCACGCCAGCCTCTCCCACCTCAGGCAGGCGCAATCTCCAGTGAACAGACTGCAGTCCCGATGCCCGGGAGCATGGAATTTTGCCATAATGACTACGGATCAGCACCCAGTGGCCCCTGGAACTCTCCCTTCAGACCCCCGCCCTCCATACCCCTTACCTGTTCCCCTCTGGGTCTCCAGATGTGGGCTCGGGAAACACCCACAGAGGTGCTTCATGCACATACTGCCTGGGCTGACTCCCATCTCGAGAGTGAGCACCGGAGAAGTTCAGCCCAATGACAGACACCCACATGTGTCCATGGGCGAGCCCTTTGCAACTTCCACCTACCACCAGACCCTATCTCCCGGAAGGGTCGGCATTGTGGCACTGGATACCCGCTCCTGGATCCCTGCAGAGTGCTGGTCGGCTCCGGTGGGCAGAGTGGCACCAGCAGTTCAGGCAGCCCCACACTTGGGCTGGGAATTGAGTGGAAAAATCACCCCCTACACCCTGCAGGTACAATCTACTGTGAACAAATGCAGCATGGAATGTTCGCATGTGACTGGGACGACATTGATACCAATGCCAGCCCCTTGGGACTCCCCCTTGGGCATCAGGGCCACATGCCACCCCTTAGCTATTGCCGTGTTCCTTTGGATGCAGAACTGAAATACTAAGAACATGCCTTACTGGGGATGGTGATTGACCTCTCCCTCCTTCCTTCCTATCACCCCCAGCTGCCATTTCCAAGCGGGACTGGTCCCCACCTCTGGAGAGAGTCCCAGAAAAGTGAGAAAATCCAAATCTGATGAGCGGGTCTCTCACGCATGTCCATGGCCGAGCCCATCACACTCTTCCCGGGCCTGGCTGGCATCCTGGCTCCCATGTTCCCCGCAGGTCCCCGGCCGTTCCTGTGGCTGGGCCCATGGAAGGCGGCTCCCATGGATGGACCCCCACAGCGATGCTGGTCCCTTGTCCCGAGGATGCCCACAGCTCAGCCCGAACTTGCCATGAGGCACACACCCCATAAGCCTCAGGTACAACCTCTGGGGAACAGATGAAGTGCGGACACATGGAGTAACCCGGACGAGCCTGATATCACTGCAGGGCTCCTGGAACTCTGCCTCAGGCATCAAGATCAAATCTCATCCCTTACCGATTGTCCCAGAGCTACAGACGAAGGCAGCAATATAAAAGAGGCCACAAGGTGGCGACTGACAATCGGGATAAAAGTCAGAGAGATGGATCTGAAGGGTGGGGGCATGGGCGAGAGAGCACCCCGCCTCCAAGATCCCCAACTTTGTATTGTTCACCTTGGAGCATCTCTTAACCGAGTGGTGGAAAGCATTCAGCATGACCTAAGGTGTCCACTGGGGACCTTCCGGCCAGCAAGGCATGACCCTGGCCACAGAAGAGACATGTGGAAATACTTTTCCAGGAAGCTACAGAGAAGAGGAGAGACTCCCCATATGACTTCCTAGTGGCTTTCGGGGACATGAAAACTCCCTGGGTACACGGGCGTGGCCTCCCGATTTCCTTTTAATGTGCACAAATCCATGCACCGGGCCACTCGTATGCATATAAGTACTGTGATTAATCTCTTCCTACCCCTATGCCTCCCTTCCCTTTGAGATTAGTCTGTTCCATGTTTCTATGCCTCTGGTTCTATTTTATTCATCAGTTTATTTTGTTCACTAGATTCCACATATAAGTGAAATTCAGTGATATTTGTCTTTCTCTGACTGGCTTACTTCAATTAGAATAATCATCTCCAGGCCCCTCTATGCTGTCTCAGAGGAATAGGCCCTTCTTTTTTATAGGTGCATAGCATTCCATTGTGTAAATGCACCACGTTTTTTTATCCACTCAGCTACTGATTGGCACTCGGGCTGTTTCCAGATCTTAGCCATTATAAATAACGCTCCCTGGAACCACTTCTTTCAGATTGCCATCAGTCTTCCTTGGAGTCAGAGGAGGGGAAGGTATCCTCTTTTAATCTCCATGTCAGGTGTTCATGTTATCTGCTTGAACTGGATTAAATAATTTCACATATCCACACACCTATTTCATCCTCTGCAAACTTCCTTTGACTTCTGTTGGTTTTTCTTTTAAGATATTTTAAGCTTTGAACTTATTTCATTTTTTGAATATATAAGCATATTGATTACACTCAGAGTAAGACATGATTTTTTTTGTTTGACCAACAAATGATGCTATTTCTTTTATTAATGGTGTTTGGGTGAGTATAGTTCAAGGACAGCTAACATGCTCTTTATTAGTCTGACTTACTTGGTAATTCTATAACTTTTATATAAAAAAGTAAAACAATCTAAACAATCCCTTTCCTATTTTAAAAGTTATTCAAACAATTACTTACAGTTTATATTTACCAAGATTTTATGTATTTATTCCTGAAAAGATATCATACACTTCAGCTTAAAGTTGAATATCATAGACTGGCAATAGTACTTTATTAGAATGTCTTCAAAGGAAGTAATAGTAGCGTTGAATTTAATACATTGGTCTATACCAAGTGTTTTAAGGTATATTTGTATTGCTCTGGAGGGTGATGTGAGATTGTTCACACACTCAGTGTTTGCCAAATGTCACAATACGTGAACAGAAAGCACATTTGGAAAATTAAAAAGAAGATAACAGAAATCACAATGCATCAATAAATATGCTTGTTTTGGGCTTAAATTGTGAATCAAAGTTAAAGAGTTTTAGAAATCAGGGATGAAAGGAATGATATTTATAAACTGAGCTCTACCTATTAGCATTTGATATAATAAACTAAAACTATTTTAGTTATGATTAGACTGTATCCATTGTGTAGATATAAAGGTGATTACTTTGAATCAAAGGATTTGACTGAAAAACATCTGCCTATCCAATTTTATAAATATGTACATTTATATATATATAAATGTACATATTTATAAATAATGTGTACGTGTGTGTGTGTGTGTGTGTGTATATATATATATATATACACACACACACACATGCATGTATATTTTCTATTTCTGTATTTAATTCATGGACTTCACAATAAACAACCTCTTCCAGAAACAAATGTGATCTCTCCATTTCTACAAACAATATAAAGATCATAGATCATAGATATAGGAATAAATACAGTCAATTTAGTGTTTCTAAGGACTAAGAATTCAACCACCAAATTAGGGGATTTTTCTGACAGACAAATAGTAAAATGTGAAACATTTTTTTCCCTTCATCGAACGATGTAGCTCCATTTCTATGTTTCAAATGTTAACATTCTTCAGTGGGAGAGTTGCCAAATAGAAAGGGGAGATTAAATTTAAATAGAATTATTTCTCCTTACAATACAGATTGTATAATTGCTCCTTTAAGTGGTATAACTTTAATATCCCTTTTAGGCATATATGAAATAGCAAAGGCCCCATGAAGCTGTTGTCATCTCCCTTATGGGAAGTGAGTAGCAGGAACTACCAAAGTAAAAGGGAAACAAACTTTTACTTTTATTCTTGATGCATCGCCTTCAATCACATTTATCCCAGGAGAAAAAAGAACACTCTTTGTTAAGTTAAATAGCAGGCTGAAGGAATGTCACTTTTAACTTAGAGATAGAGAAGGAGGAAAGAATAGGCCCAAAAATGGAAAAAAAGAGAACAATTTACTGTATATTCAGAATTAAATTATGTAAGTAACATCCTGCCATATTTCCCTGTGTGGAAGTTGCATGTTATTTCTGGACTATGGTAGATAATTAGATTATTATGGCATAGCAGTGTACATATACTCTGTTATATTTTCTCTCATTGGTTATTCAACTCCAGTTTAAGAAGTCAATTCTACTTTGAACACCTTTAAAATAATTCCTTAATTATTGCACTGTTGTTATTCATCTCAAATCTCACCATGAATGCAGAAAAAAATAAATTATATTTTAATAGTTAAGCTAAACATTATTTTGACAGCTATTTTAAATTTATGTTTACATATTACTAATTGCTTTCATTTAAAATCTGTGATAATACCAAGTACTTCACTACACAGGCTATCTTTTAGTAGTGAAGCACATATACAATGTACTTGGTAAATATATGCACTATGACATGGTAAAATCATTAGAGGCAACTGAATGAGTACACAAGATTGTACAAGTTGCTTAGTAACATCTGTTGTAAAACTATAAACATTTTAAAAAATAACAAGAAACCTTTCTTTGTTCAACCTAGTTGAATGATCTTTTTTCTGTTTATATTAAGATGAAGTGTGGCATATTGTTCAAATTTAAAATAGGTTAAATCTATTTTGAATAATTCTAGTGATTAAAAATAGTTTTTTTCAAGGATTTCTGAATTTTGGCTTAAAGTTTCATTTTATTCTTATTTTCTTTCCATGGGTATTTGATTGTCTTCATTCACTTCAACTTTCAAACAAACAAACAAACAAAGCCAGATACTGGGGAAATACTCTTTATATACAAAGAACCCATTTAATCACTTAGAAGAGTTAATATCTATGCACAAAGAACTCTAGATAATAATGAACATTTATACAGAAAATCTATCTCCTGGTAGCAGTCAGAAAAATGTCCATGTGGCAAAAGACAATCCAGGCTACTTACTAGTGTAGCTATGGTTTTTATTTAGATAATAGAGCAACAAAACAGCATTGTTTACACGTTTATCATTTCCTAATATTGTTTACATTAATGAAATTGGCTCCCAGAACATTAAATTAAATGCCACGTTTGAATTTTAAAGTACAGGCTGAAATTGCACACACCAAGATGCAGTCTAATCTAGCATTAGAGCTGTAATTTATGTATTTAGCCTGACATTTTGAAAACTTCTGTCTTAATGTTATAGTCTGCTTTTCTGCAGACTATTATTCTGGAAAAAATAAAATTTATCCCAAAATTGCAAAACAAGCCTGAAGGCGTTATATTTTTGTATAGTATATAAGCATATCAGTAAAAAAGCTTAACAGGGTTTTCAGCTCGTAGACCCATATAACCTATGTGTTCATAGGCTAATGAAAGTATGCAAGGGCTGCTTTTAACAACTGAAAACATGCCTTGCATGAAACATGTTTTAGTCTTTAAGTAGGAAAACTTCTCTCTCATGAATTATGCGTAAGGATAAGTAGAAAATAGTTTTGAAAATTAATAGTAACTATCATTTATTGATAACTTACCATATGCCAGGCAGCATTATTACTGCTTTTTGTTGATTAACTCTTAAACCACACAAACCTCTTATAAAGCAATCAAAACGCCCATTTTTTTCAGAGGAATTGGGGCACAAACATTGAAATAATTTTTCTAACATTGTATACCTTGTAATTGGAATTTCTGGAATTCCATCTGAGTACTCCCTCTTAGCCACTGTTTCGCTTTCCACAGTTTCAGTTACCCTCAGTCAACTGTGGTCGGAAAATAATAAATGGAAAATTCCAGTAAACAATTTATAATATTTAAATTGCATGCCTTTCTGAATGAAGTGTTGAAATCTTGAGTGGTCCCACGTCTTTCTGCCCAAGACATGAACCATCCTCTGGTCGAGCATATCCACCCTGTACATGTGCCCCACCTCTGAGCCATTTAGTGGCTGTCTCAGTTATCAGATCAGTTATCAAAAAGAGACCACCATTCACATAAATTTTACTATAGTTTAATGCTATAGTTATCTTATTATTTGGTGCTGTTGTTAATCTCTTACTTTGCTTAATTTATAAATTAAACTTTATCACATATATATTTGTATAGAATAAAATATATATAAGGTTTGGTACTATCTGCAGTTGTAGGCACCCACTGGGGGTCTTGGAACGTAGTCCCCATAGGTAAAAGGGCACTACTGTAGTCTGATTTTATTATTCTTGCTTTTCTATTACTCTCTGCTTTTTGGTCCAACAGGAAGAAGCTTCGTGTATTGGCCTATAGAAATAAGTACGGTAGCATACTCAATCTCTATGAAAATTATAAAATGTATATAAATGTAATTTGTGAAATATGATCACTAGAATTTAGAAAGCATTTTTACACGCAACTCTATCAAGTCACTATTTTTAATCTATCCAATATATAAAGAGCCAGGGTCCATCATGACTGAAACATCCGGACAACTGAACACCAGGCTAGGGTCCCAGCGGCATGGTGGGTTTTGGTCCTGGGTCTGGCCGCCCGAGCATTGTGGCGGAAGGGAGCTGTGAGAACGGAGCCATGTTGCCATCGGACTGGCCTCTGGGTCCCCCCCCTCCCTCCCCGCCAGCAGGCTCCAGGGAACCGGATCCATGCTGTGATCTGGGAATCTTGGTCCCTCCCGCTGCCCATAGGCTACGGGGAACCAGAGCCATGCTGTGATGGTACTGGACCCTACCCAAGGGGTCCCGGATTGTGAGAGCATGCAGGCTGGGCTGAGAGACTCCCCCCTGAGTGCACCATTCGAGCATTTGACTGTGGAGCGGTCCTGGGTTGTGAGAGGGTGCAGGCCAGGCCGAGGGACCCCACCAGTGCACACATTCACACACCCAGCCTCTAGTCTTCTATAACTGCATGCATCTCTGCATGCTTGGTAACTGAGGTGGAAATATTCTCTAGGAAAGTTCCATTGCAAGTTTTGTCTTTGTCAGTGACACCAAACATCCCATTCTTCCTAATGTCAATTAAACCACATATTAAATTTATTAGGTATATTTACAGCTCTATGAAGCCAAACAACATATTTTCTTCAATTCTTTTCCCCATTGAGATTTTAATGAATATACTATTGGCTGAGAGAGCAGGACCACATTTCTTAAAAAGATAGCAACTTAGAATGCACTGATTAGCTCTGGAACAAACCACTGCTGCTGATTTAGCAGTTAAAACAGGCTTATACCAAAACCAACAACAAAAACACGTTTACACCAAAACAAACAAAAACATGTTTATACCAGCAGAAATTATTTCTGAATCATTTACCTATTGGAAAACAAAGCCACAATTCTACCTGGAAACGTTGTATTGATAGTTAAAAGGGAGAAAATAACATCTCTTCTCTTAGGGGTGACATTCATAGATCGACTCAAAGGTATCAACAGACATCTCTTTTTTAAAAGTTTTTCCTTGATACATATTTTTGTACCTTAAATTTCACTAGAGTTAATGTTTCTAGATGAGTCTAATGAAGAAGTTAAGTAGAGACACATGACTGACCTGCTATTTAAATACAGTATAATCTAAATCAATGAACTGGAGATAGCGGCACTGTCTGATTTAACATCTTTATGTGAGGGCAGTGAGCACAGAGATTATAGTTATGATAAGCAAACACTTTAAGATACCAAATTGTAAAATAGTGCCCTAATTGCATTAACCTCAAAAGCAAGTTTCTAAAACACCCAAACTAAAAATTTTGGCACTCTAAAATACATTTTGCATATGTTATTTGCTGTCTGCTAAGTCTTCTGAATTTTTGCTACCCAATAATTCTGTCTAAACTTGTAGCTCTTTTGGCTGACTTCCATAGAACCAAACATAAAACAAATAAACAAAAAAAGTTATTTGTTTTCTTTATTTACCTTATCAACTAATCAAGAGATAATTTCAGATATTTATCAGAAACTTATAGGGCCAAAAATATGGATTTAATAGATCTGAATCTCCTGAACATACTGAAACACTTCTTGAATGTTTGGGGAACAAAATGGTAAACAAAAAAGCAATAGAAAATGGTAAGGGCCAAGTGAATTAAATTACCATTTACTTACTATAATATTTGTTGAATTACAACAAACATGCTCAGTCATTCTGATAACATCGGATATTTTTCCCATAACAGCATTTTATTTATGCATTATGATTAGGACCAGATTGAATCTCTGCAACTATGAAACTATAAATATAAAACCTGGCAATGCAAACTTCACTTTGTTGCTTTATTAATGTGTGTCCGTTCTAAATTTAAAGGTCTACATCATAGTTCTTTGTCTTTCTGCTGAGATTTTCAGCAATTGCAGTGGTCATTGCCAATGGAATTATCTCATGCAATGCAAATACTTCAAATGACAATAACTTCCATCTTCCCATGGCCTGATAAATATTGTTTAAATGGTGAACACTTTTACACACCTATGAGATCTTTGCTATAACCCTGATTTGTAAAACTTAAGGTCCTGCACCTTATTACTAATTTACTCTCAACCTTCAACAAAAGTACTTTTTGCATTTGCACATAATCCACCTCCTTCACCCCACATTTTTCTTGTCTTGTTTTAAGTTCCATAGTAAAATGTATTTGAACTTTGGATCTTTGATATAGTGAACTTTCTCTTGTTTTAATATCTAAAGCTCTGGTTGGATGCATTATTGATAAGAGCACTGGGAACTTCTGCTGAAGCTTGTGGAATAGTTATTTGGTGTCTGAGTCAGGAAAAAAGATTCTTATAGAAACTTCATTATGCCTTTTTTATATATATACATGGCATGTGTTTGATTTCTTCTGCCACCTTCTTAATGTTGATTGTCACTTTATTTTCTTTCTCCCTGAAATTGCTAGGTATCATTTAATGCAGAGAATAAACCCATCTGTAGTGTAAATTATGCATGTTTTTATTTTAGCTCACTTGCTCTCAAATCCAAGTTCTTTCTCTGAACAGAAAAAGTTAATTTTATATTTATGCATCGTTCCATGTGCTTTGGGCTTCTTTAGATAAAGTTTGAAAAGCAGTATTTACTTTTTACTTGTCTTTTTGTAATATATTTTTATTGATTTCAGAGAGGATGGGAGAGGGAGAGATAGAAACATCAATGATGGGAGAGAATCATCCATTGGCTGCTTCCTGCACACCCCCCACTGGGTATTGGGCCCACAACCCGGGCTTGTGCCCTTGACCAAAATTGAACCTGGGTCTCTTCAGTCTTCCGGCCAACTCTGTATCCATTGAGCAAACCGGCTGGGGCTTTACTTGTCTTTTATAACTAAAAAATGAAAATGGTGAAATATATCCTGCACTTATTTTCAAAATGAAATCCAAGTTGCTGCATCCCAACTTTGGACCAAATGTACAATTAACCTTCTTAAAGCCGCCAATATGAACATATTCAAAGTGAAACAGTCATTTAATGAATGCAGTTTTTACCTACTTTTATTTGCTCTTATTACAGTGATTCACTTTAAGGTCCTGAGGTTTCTTCCATCATTTCTATGGGATTTGGCACAGATGTGTGTCCCACTGCTCTGCCTGATAGGAGGAACTCTCAGTGGTCAGTTGCTTGCTTTTCTGAGAGAATGTATTTGTGCTAGGAAGAAATTATGTTCTTCAAACAGTAGAAGGTAAGAGTCTATAGGACATTGAAACCTAAACTAATACTGACTTTCCATGACGTTATAGACCCTCTTAAAGAAACTGAAATCTCACACATTTTCTGCATCATTGAATATATCTGTTCTTTTTTGGTTATTTCTATAATGGAATGACTTTGACAGATAAACATATTTTAGTAAATTTGGAGTTCAGATTATTTTATTGATAATATACACTAATGTGTATATTTATTTAAAATCTGCTAGTATAATATTACATTGAATATAGCCTTTAAGAAAATGGTTTTTTTTGGTTTTCCCCTTACATAATTTTCTGATTATGGTCAACCAAGATATCTATGTACACAGTGACAGCTCAGCAGCTTTTACTATAATGTGCCCATAAGTGGAAGAGCCACTTAAATCATACAGATGAAGGCAGACATTTTATAAGTACCTTTATTGTTTTCAGTGGCAGTTTATTTATACTCACCAACAAATGGCATTCCTAGATTTATTGTTGGGTTAATTATTTCTCTTGATATAGTAAAAGATTATTACTTTGTCCAAACCCTTTAACTATAGTAAATTCTTCATTCCTTCACTCAGCAAATATTTATTAAACACCTACTACATCTCACTTGTCAAGTCTTAGAATTCTGCATGAATGATCAAAGCAAGGAAAAAGCCTGTTCTTGTAACCTTTTCATTCCAATTGGGAGACACGCAATAAACCTAATAAGCAAATAACTTACATAGAAATTAGAGATGTTGATAAATAGTACAGAGTAAAGTGGAGCAGAATTAGTAGGGCATGTGTATTTGCTGGGAAGTGTTGTTTTAAATATAGTGGTCTGGCTACCTTTGTTGCAAAGGTGATTTGAAGGGCATAAGAGACTTAGACACGTGGATCCATATATGGTGGAAGTGTTCCCGGCAGAGGGAACAACTTGTGTGGAACACACTAATGTGAAAACATGCCAAGTATGATTGAAAGCAAGACCAATGCACTTGGAGAGGTGTGAGACAGGCGAATAGCAAAAGATAAGGTTAGAGAGGTGAGTTTGGGGTTCAAGGCACATAATGTAAGGATTTGGGCCATTGTAAGCATTTTGCTTTTACTCAGGGTTTTAAAGGAGGAGTGAGCTGATGTCTGTTAAAAGGATCATTCTGGATTCTGTGTGAGAGTATCTCATGAGGCTGAAGGGAGTGGTAGGGAAATCAGCTGAGGGGGCCATTGCAATAACTCTGGCCAAAGACATTTAAAGATTGGGGCAGAATAGCAGAAAAAGTTCTTCAGATTTTTGATATATATTTGGCATCACTGAAAGTTTTAAAAAGCAGACTTTAAGACATACTTAATGAGCCCACGTTATTGGTTATTCTAAGAACTAGAGGCCTGGTGCACAAATTCGTGCACCGGTGGGCTCCCTGAACCTGGCCTGCACCCTCTTGCAATCTGGGACCTATCTGGGGATGTCGGACTGCTGGTTTCGACTCGATCCCCTCAGGCCAGACCCCGAAGCATGTAGCAGTGCTCAAAGCTGCAGGAGGCTGGAGAGAAGCCCAAGCCTGGGCCAGGCGCCACTCCTGCTCATTGCAGCCTTGCTGCACCTGCTGCTGCTGCTGCTCAATAGCACTGCCACAGAGGCGGGAGAGGCTTACATCACCCCAGCTGCACTTTCCAGCCGTGAGACTGACATCTGGCACCCACTGGTCAGCTGAGCAGCATTCCCACTGTGGGAGCGCACTGACCACCAGCGGGCAATTCCTGCATTGGGTGTCTGCCCTCTGGTGGTTAGTGCATGTGAAAGTGACTGGTCAACTGGTTGTTCAGGTGTTTGGTCACTTAGGCTTTTATATATATAGATTATATTTTTGCACTATCATTTAATTTTTATTGAAGCATCAATATCACTTATTTAATGATCACAGTAGATTAAATTCTGAGTTTGGATCCATGTTGGAATACCATTCTTATGTATACATAATTGCCTTCTAATGTACAATAAATAGGCATGATATTCTTCATTCATAAACCATATCATCAAACTCTACCTCGCTAACATAAAGGTATTTTCTTACATATTTATAAAGCATCTAATAGTCACACTCAATATGTACAAAATACCCACATCCTTGAGAAATAGATAAAAAAAAGTATCTTTTTAAACTTCTGAATTCTTCAAAAAGACTCTCATGTGCCCATTCACTTTGACTCAGAACTTCTAATGTTATCTATATTCTTTTCTTCTCAGTTACTTGTCTTTTATGATATGATGCCAAATTCTCTCATTTTGTCTACCTTGGAGCTTACTATATTCTACAATGTTATGTCTTTTTACCCCTTGGTAATTTGGGCCATTTTGATTTGCTTCCTAAATTATTTCACTATTTTCTAAATCTTCATTAGTACCTCTACCCTCTACTCTATTTTCAGCCACACCTGTCAGATATCCTTCAACGACATGCTTTCATTGCCTTACCCTACTACTAAATACTCCAGTTGCTGTCTATGAAATAAATTCATTATCTGACTTCACCTCATTTTCTTATTTATCTCTCAATATACTTTACTTCTCACAAATAAGTATCCAGTCAAATTATAGTGCTCACCATTTCCTAAACACAGCTTGCACATTTATAGTCTTTCTTCTACCTGAAATCAGATCAGAAGCATTTATGAGAACCTGGACTATGGCAGGTCCTGTACTGCAAAACAAACCAAAAAACCAAAAAACAAAAAAAAAAAAACAGTTTGGTATTATTCATCTTCTGCTTTGTGAAAAGTTCTCAAAACCTCATGGGAGAAAAGACACATACAAATTCTTTCAAAGAAAATATGAGAAAATAAAAATAAGTTCAAAATAGCAAAGAAGTTATCTGCCTATCACCACACCCACTTTCATCTGTGGACTTCTCCGAATGTCAAGATTCAGGACAAATGGAACCACTTCAGTCAAGTGCTGTACAGTTTACCTGATCACTCACAAGTGCTCTCTTCTGCTCAGAACCACATTACTCATTGACCTCACCTTCCCCAGCCCTTATCACACACTGCCTTACAGTACTGTGGCTTGTGAGCAGATGGGACATACCCTGCTGTATTGTAAACACCGTCAATATAATACCTTACCCACTAGAATGTAAACTTCAGATAGCAGCAGCACACAACTGCTTATAGTGGGCACAGAATAGCAACTTTCTTAAATGAATGAAAAGATCAGGTAGCATATATTTGCAGTTTCACAGAACCTAACCAGTATATGACCTAAAATTAGGCTAAATTAATATTTCTTGAAGAAATAAGGGCAGAGAGATATCTTTCTTAAGTTTATATCTTTTGTATTTGTGTGGTGGTAAATATTAACAGCTAGTGACTCTCACCACCCCACACCACACACACAAGCGCACACACCCGGGTCACTTCACTGTGTATAATTTGACAGTTTATTTGGTGCAAGCATTCCCAGATTGGCAGATTTCAAGCTAATAATGTGATGCCATGAAAGGCAGAGTTGGGAAGAGATGACCACAACAGGCTTTTAAGAGTTTGTGCAAACCAACTGTGGGTAAAATAATATGAAGTACCCACAATAAACTTTCAATGATTAATGGATAAATTAATGAAAGTTTCAGACATTGGCTGAACTTGAGAGGAAATTATTTACTACATAAATAAAAAAGTTAAAATATTTCAACATTAAAGGAAAAGTTCAGAGATTTGATAATTGAATCATAAAATGTAGTCTTCATATCACAAATATATGTAATGTTACTATATATTAGAAGTATTGTAATAATATGTGTATGACTACTATTTGCATTTGGAATTAATTTGTATTTTTTCTTGGTGAATGACCTGATCAACCATTTATCTTTTTAAATCTTAAAATAACTCATTGTTCCAAAAGCAAATACCAGACAAATGATGTTGCATTAATTATTCCAGAGTTAGCCTCACTTTTGATTTCAGATTTGGAAGATCTTGGTAAACAAGAGATCATAGGAAATTTATTAAGTGTAATATTGGCTTTGACCTTGACCTTGGGCAGAGTTTGGTGCTCTCCAGTGGACAACACTTGTAAGGGAGTTTATCCTACAAATTATGACCACCGATATCCTTAAGGATAGACAGTCTTCAAAAATAATAAGTATACTTGTACTTACTTATCTTACCATACACTGGATATGATTTGAAAAGACTACAGAATTTAGGTTATGTTGGGATGTAGATCAAAGAACACAATTATCCAGCTTAAACAAATTGGAGATTTTTGTTTGTTTTGTTTTTTTCACATGACACAGTCTGGAAGGAAGCCAATTAGGACAGTTCCATGTTGCAGAAAGGGTTCAACCAAGTTTCTTTCTTCCTCCCACTCTCAAGCTGCTGTCTCACATCAGAGTCCAAAGTGCAAGAAAAAAGGTGAGGTCATCAGGCTCATGCCAGCTGAGTTTGTCCCTTTATTTAAAGAAAAAATAACTTCCATGATCCCTGCCACCACAATTCAATTTCTGATTACATCTCGTTGGCTAGAGCTTTGTCACATGGCAACACTTAGAGACAAAGAAGCCAGGAAAACAGAATAGTTTTCTACCCCTAACTAAATTAGGATTATAACAATAAGGTCAAAGAACAGAAACAATATTGGTTAAGAAACTATAGTGACATTATTCATCATTCAAACTTACATCTTTGCTGTAGTCTGAAAAAGTAATTGTAATCTCATTATACTACATATATCCATGATAAAGTAACTTAAATGGATTCTGTTACCTTCGATGTCATTTATTGAGCAGGACTGATTATTTCTGACATGTGGACATACAATATTTCATCAATTATCAGTAATTCAGCTCACGCTCTGTTCATGGCACTAAAATAGTTGCTATTGAGAATGCTGGGACTTACAACACTAGATCTTGTGCTGGGGTGGCATTATCAAACATGACAACTATCACACACGTTTTGAAGTACCTAACTAGAGATTACAGCCTTAAACTCTGACAGGCCCATGTTCATAAAATAGTAACTACTTGTCTCTATTTTACATACTGATACAATTTTTTTGTTGGTAAGACATAACTAGAAGGATCAAAATAATAAATTTTATGACAAACATTTGTGATCTCCATTTGGCAGCCCAGAAGTTCTCTTGACCTGAGGTAAAAAAACAAGCCAGCATAATGCAACGAGTTTACTCACTGAAGAAATTTGAGAACAAGTGATTTGGGGCAAATCTGTTCATCTTATATCATATCAGCCTCTATAAAAGTCTGTTGACATTGGTATTCGATTTATATTATTATCATCTATTTTCCTAGTGTATTGTCTGTGTGCAGTGGTGAGAGAGGCAACTACAGTTGCAAGAGTAACAAAATCTGTCCAGATCTTCCAGAAAGAGGAGTGCAAAGGTTGAAAGAGAACAAGAGCATGAGAGAGAGAGAGAGAGAGAGAGAGAGAGAGAGAGAGAGAGAGAGAGAGATACAGTTTTGTAAAGTTTCTAACATCTTATTCTCAAACTAGTTGTGGAGACAAAGCTACCCAAAGCTTGAAGGACTGAACAAAAAACAATATAGAATATTATGTAGGAAATAACTCCAAACTCATAAATCAGGTTAAACTTGCAGGTCTAGTTTTAATCTTTGTGCCTACCATTTTTGTGATCTTAAGCAAGTCACTCAAATTCTTTGAGTCAAAATTCATTATAATATAATACAGACAGACACCATACTAACAAAGGTCCACACTTTGTTCCATTTCCTTTTCAAATATTGCATGATTCCATAAGTGATGTCATTTGACAGAGCTTGGCATATTACTGAACGAAAGAATGCTACTTAAATGTATTACAAAGATTTAGGGAACACTGTGAGGTGGCATGGTTACAGAAGCTAAGGTGAAAGTGAAAATCTGCATGTGATTTAGAAAACTGTCTAAGTTCAAAGGTGAGATTTCAGGCTGTGGAAATGGCACAGGTAGAGAGGCTCAGGGGAAGGGATAAACATGGTGTGTAGTATTGTAAGGGGAACTGGATTTCAGACCTTGGAGATGTATTTAGAAAACCTTGAAATCACATTCGGAGTGGACTTGTAAGTAATGAGAAAGCCTTAAATATGCTAGAGAAGGCTGATAACATGATCAGATTATCATAGTTTATTTTCTTCTACTGTGTTTTATTCACTCCAATAATTTTTCTTCCAAACTGGCCACTGCCATAGAAGTAATCATGGTCCTTAGAGAAGCTATTTTAGGTGAACTGAATTAAAACACACAAATGAAAACCATGCAATTCTTGATTTTTAAGCACAAGTGGTTCACTTTTATTACTATAATGGAAAGATCTCACTTTCCATTATAATAATTAGACTAGATTACCAAACTGAATCATATTTTTCTCTTTGTCAGATGAAAATAGGAGAATTGGATGAAAGAGTATTAGAGTAGTTCCCCCAGCCTTGTGTCATCCCTCTCCCTTGGAAGGAAAGAGGAAGGAATGTATTCTCTTTGTTGAGTAACAGGCAAAATCATTAGTCCTTGATTTCTGATGGGACCCAGCAAGGTCTGCAGCAGGAAGTGGAAATAGTTTCACAATGTTGTTTTAGATGACTTTGACAATTTTGAGGAATTCTGGTCAGTTATTTTGTAGACTATTACTCAGTTTAATTTCCTAATCTTCTTCATAAATTAGACTGAAGTTATGGGTTATTAAGGAGAAAAATTACAGAAGTAAATGCCATTCACTTCTCATCATAGTAAAGCACATATTAGCAACATGGCTTTATGTTGTTGTTAGCCTAGATCACTTGGTTGAAGTAGTGTTTGTCAGATCTTTCCAATGTAAAGTCACGGTTCCTTACTCTTGTCATCTGTGAGATCACACTTAAGGGATGAGGAGAAATGTTTTATTTCTTAAAAGAAAAAAAAGAATTTATTTGGAAATGTCAGAATGTATTTTAAAGTAATTACAGAACAAAAGTGATTCTTTTAAGAATAAATTTAGAATTGCAGCAACTATATGGAAAATGTATTTTCTTTTTTCAGGGAAAAAGTAGTGTATAGAGCAATAAAATATAAATTTTGTATATTTCATTATCTTTTAGTTTATGTTAGTTTTATTTTCTGACATGTCATGAATGCATTAAAGAAGGCTGGGGCTAATTACTAATTAAATATCTATTAGAATATAAATGTATTTTAAATTGAACTACTCTGATATACATCCACAATTTAGAATTTTCAAGATATTTTCCTGGTTTTTATAGGAAGATAAAGCAACCCAAAACAAGGTTGAACATAAATTTCACCAAATAGAGAATTATATGCTTCAATTCATTGCATGAACTGACATGGATGCCCAAACAAAGTATCTAAAATATAGGACAATTCAAAGAAATCACAAAGAAGGGCAATAAGGCTTTGGAAATTAGAGATATCCATTCAGCAGTCAATTATATTTCCTGTCATCCTCCCACAGGGAATTGGGTATAATGTGGATTGTTGACCTGCATCAAAAAGTTTGGGTAATAGATATTTATTAGCCTATTCATTGGGTACTTTTGTGTTTTCAGTTCTTATTACTAGACACAGAGAAGGCTGTACCAATTTAAATATTGTCTTTTTTAAAATAGTGAACCGTTCTTCCAGGACTGCTGATTTTATGGATCCTGTATTGTAGGACCACCAATTATTGGATTATTAGTTCATCTTACTATAGCCATCAATTTTCCTTTAGCACATTAACCTCACATCTCACTTAATAAACCTCTCTTTTTTATAACCCTCATTCACTGTCCTTAATTGTTTTCCACTTTTAAGGCAGCATAATTGATAATTAAAAGTTGTAATATATTTAAAGTGTACATTATGGTAATTTCATATAGGTATACATTGTGAAACAATTTCTCCCATCTAATTAGTTAATATATTCAAACAGATCCATCACTTCACATATTTGTCTCTTTTTTAAAAAAATTGATGATAACATTTAAGTTCTACTCTCTTATTAAATGTCAATTGTGCCATACTGTTGTCAACTATAGCCACCATGCTATACATTAGGTCCTCAGACCTTGTTTATCTTTTAGCGGAAAGTTTATACCCTTTACTAACCTTTCCATATTTCTCTCTCCCATTCACCCCCAGAAATCACATTTGTATACTTTGTTGCTATGATTTTTAATATTTTTTAGATTTCTCATATAAATTACACCATGCAATTATAGTCTTTCTCTGACTGGCTTTTTCAACTAGTGTAATGCACTCAAGATTCATCCATGTTATCACAGACTGTAGGAGCAGAGTTTCTCCCTTTCTCATTACTTAGTAATATTTCATCATCTTAGTAATATAACATCTTTTTTTTCACTCATCTCTTGGCAGACACATAGATTGTTTTCATATCTTGGTTATTGCGAATAATGCTGCAGTGAACATGGCAGTAGAGATATGGCTTTGATTTCTTTATTCACTGTCCTGCCCATTTAATTCTGCAAGATAAATATCTGAATTTACCTACTCAGTCACTGGTTCTCTGGAACACCAGCTGACAGAAGATAAAAAAATAACACTGGAATTTAAAATTCCATAATAAGCCACATGGGAACAGTAAAATTATATTTTATATCTGACTATTTTTTCCTGCTACTACTACAAAATTTGGGCAAAGAAACCCCCAAAACACAAACCAAACAAACAAACAAAAACTCCCTCAAAAATGTAATTCCTCTCAATGATGACTATCTTAAAATTATTTGTGTTCTGAAAAGTATATAAAGCAGAAACAGTTAATATTCATTGAGTACATTGTCAACTCAATTACTTTCTTTTAGACCCTATCTTGTGCAAACACAGAAACACAGGACTGAAAGATGTACATGTAGGATAAATGTAGTCCCCCCCCCCCATTTTTTAAAACTTCACTGAGATTTTACTTAGCCCTCAGGCAACTTTCTTCTTTTAAATATGACCCAATTAATTTTTCTTTAGATTGTATGGCCTACCTGACATATACTAAACAGCCCTTAAGTTTTATGAAATGAAGTGAATAGTTAAGCGCTCAATTGCTTTTAATAAATTAGGATCAGTTTGAAATTTTATAATCTATTATCCTATACTAGAGGCCCAGTGCACAAAAACTTGTGCACTCGGGTGGGGGGTGTCCCTCAGCCCGGCCTAAGCCCTCATCCTTAGTGCTGCTAAGGAGGCAGGAGAGGCTCCCACCACCACCACCACTGTACTGGCAGCTGGCAGCCTGCCTTGTGGCTAGGAAGCACCCAGCCTCTACTTTTTTTCTTTTTATTTTTATTCTGGGATTTATTTACCTTCTAATTTTGAAACTTTTTAGCCTTGAGTGGAGCTCAGAGCTGGCCAGGGTGGGGCAGGAAGCTTGGCTTCCTCCATCGCCAGGGGCAACCCAAGCCTCCTGTTTGCTCCATCTCCGTTGCCACGGCTGGCTGAAAGCAGGTATCTGGGGTTTATTTAGCTTCTATAATTGAAACTTTGTTACCTTGAGTGGAGCTTAGAGCCGGCTACAGCAGGCAGGAAGCTTGGCTTCCTCCATTACTGGGGCAACCAAGCTCCTACTTGCACCAGCTCTGTGGCTGCCAGCTGCCATCTTGGTTGGTTGCATATAGTTGCTCTGATTGGCTGGTGGGCGTGGTTTAAGGTGTAGCGAAGGTACAGTCAATTTGCATGTTTGTCTTTTATTAGTGTAGATAATATTTTATTGTAATAATCATGGTATCCATACAATGACTATAGCACTGGAAATATATTTTTGCTATTTTTGTACCTATTATACAATATAAAAGTAATACAATTGGTTGATATTTGAATATAATTTTAAACTTTTAAATGATGAATAATTATACAGCGACATGTTCTATCACTTTTAAATATAAAATTAAAACCTCACAAATGATTATCTAAAACAGGGGTCCTCAAACTTTTTAAACAGGGGGCCAGTTCACTGTCCCTCAGACCGTTGGAGGGCCAGACTATAGTTTTAATAAAAACTATGAGCATATTCCTATGTACACTGCACATATCTTATTTTGAAGTAAAAAACCAAAACGGGAACAAATACAATATTTGTATTTGCATGTGGCCTGCGGGCCGTAGTTTGAAGACCCCTGATCTAAAATATACAAATCTGAAAATGAACATTTTTATGTGAAATGAATTTATTTAGTAAATACATTTATATGTTCTTTTAAAAAAATAACTATTAGTCATTGAAATGAGATTGAGAGCCACATTTCTGTAGTAAATACTTTTTTCTTTCTAGATCGGTCAGTATAATATGAAGTTATTTATTTCATAAGTTTAGAAAGTACATATAATTTCTTGGACAATTATTTAAGGTTTTTAGCTGAAAGGTGCTACAAACTGCTATTTATCATTCAATATTATAACTTCTTTAATGTTAAGGTAATTATGAGAGAAGAGGACTGTTAAAATGGAAAGGATCTCAGATAAACATTCTAATTGCCACATATGGCAGATTAGAAAAATGGAAGCCAGAGAACGTAGCTATTTTCTTAAAAAAACTCAGAGGCATGTATAACAGATTCCATTAACCATGTTTTCTAAAGCACAGATAGATACACACACACACACAATAGACGTACAAACAACATAAAGAGACAAATGTGTTGACAAGGTAATTTGTGGAATATAAAAAGCAAGTTTTTACAGAAGCTAAAGGAAAAGAACCAATGTGAACTGTAACTAAAAGGTTACAATGGATGTGCAAATAAGATTACCTTTTGAAAATTAAACAGGACAAATAAGACATAATTAAACTGGACAGGAATAGACATTCTATCCTAGAAAGACAAAGATTCTCTTGGAAGAGCAAGTTTCAAATGAATCCTGATTGCATAAATTCACACGTTCCAACAAAATATCAATATCAATCAGAAAGTGGATAGGTGAGACATGAGAAATAATATAAGTAGAGTTCAGTGTCAAATATAATCTCTGTCTGTCCAAGAACAGTATAAGAAAGTAGATCCCGTAGTCCAAAGAATATTTTGTGCCCAATTGAAACAATTAGCTTCATCTAATTCAATCAACTATTCAAATCTTATAAATAATGCCCTGGGATTGTGATGCCTTATTTACCAATCCATCTTCTGAGTTATATTTTCCCATTAAAGTATCTGTAGAATAGAATATGTAGCCCAAGGACTGAAGTAATGTATACACTAACCTGGCCTGTTATGTTTTCAATCCTAGCTGAATATCCTACTGGTTGGAATTGGACAATCCATGTAAATTGGGTTAAATTAAATCCAAGGGTAAAATGTGTTATGCATAAGACTCAAATATCCATACCTCAACTGTTCAAGTTTATGCCACAGATTTGAGTGTTACATATCAGAATTATAGGCTTCATTACTATGAATTCCCACTTGTATGCAGACCAACCATGTTCAGAGTTTGCAGAAAACAGGACAGGTTCTGGATCACCTCTCAAATCCATCATCTAAGGAATTTGAAGTGAAACTGAGCTAAATACAGTTTCCCTAGTATCACCACATTAATGATGGAGATTGCCCATATATCTGAAATACCTGTAACTTACTTTAACTGGAATTATTTAGTACAGCTCTAGCTATGAATCCCACTTGGTATATGAGAAAACTGAGGTGCAGTGAAGTTATATCACTTTTCTTCAAGCTGACACAATTCACAAGTGGAATTGGAATTTGAACCCGGCCTTTCTAGTCAGTGGTTGCAAATTCAGATGACTGCAAAGGAAAAATAAGTGGGTAAAGAAGGTAAAATGAGGACTGTTTAAACTCATATTAGCAACATAGGTTGTCAATCTCTCATAAAATAAAAAGCGGATATTCTGATTTTATGTGAAATACCTTGATGTTGAAATGTGGTTATCTAATACAAAAATAAGTTTTAGACACAGTGAGATGAATAAAACAATTATATGTGAGCATGTCTGGGCTATGGGATACCTGTTTGTGTCCTCTGAGCCAAAGTAAATCATTCTTCCATCTATGGTCAAATAAAATTTTTCTACCTCTTTAGGAAAAGCAATTACTAGTCGGAAATATCATTCTCGGACAAGGACCGGGAGTGCTAATCCTTTGTGCTCCTGAGTGCTTTCTGCATACATTTAGAAGCCAGAGGACCAAATGTTGATTAGCTTTTTGTACAGAATTTGTGAGTGAATATACTACCTCTTTGAACAAGAGATTGCCACTGTACTTGAAGGCAGAACTAGAATTTCTCTAAAGAAGTAGTTATCTGTTATTTCACCACAAAGGCAAGTGGTTGCAAATTTTCTCTGAAATTTTCTAAAAAGCCAGGTTTTTAGCATTTGGAATGGAGTTAACTTTTAGCACAGAATTTCCAACAAGATAGAATTATACATTAGAACATAGATAATTTGTGGTATACATGATTATATATAAGTTGATTGCTTTGAAACTACAGATATTCTCATTCTATAGTGTGTGCTCAATATTCTCAGAATGCCTTTCATAATTTCAGTAACAGGACATCTGAACTTGGAGAATCCAACTGTAAAATTTATACCAGATAAACAGTACTCTATGGACAATGACATCTTAGTAGGACATGGCTCTGCCCAGGTGCGAGACCCTTTACTCATGCATAGCCTTCTTACTTTCTCTGAAACTTGCAAGAGGAAAATTTACTTCTCTTTGCAAGGTTGCATCAATATTTCACATTAGGTACTTTAAAGGATATATCTCTTTACATTAAAAAGAGAGAAAAGAATAAGCCATTCTATCTTAGTTTCTACAGAAACCATAATTTTCCTTTTTATGTCATCATAACATAAGTTAAAAGTTTAAAATAGTTGTTCTGTATTTTATTTAAAACTAGAGTCCCGGTGCATAAAATTCGTGCATTGGGGGGTTGGGGTGTCCCTGAGCCTGGCCTGCATCCTCTCGCGATCTGTGACCCCTCAGGGGGTGTTGGCCCTAAACCCACAGTCAGACATCCCTCTTGCAATCCAGGATGCTGCATGCACCAGTGACCATATTTTTCATACAGGTTAAAGGCATCTTGCTGTTGTATGGGCAGCTACATTTTTTTGCCCTTATTATAAAAAGTAGTACATAACATGATCCTTCTGAGGCAGTAGTACCGTTTTCTCCATCTTATGGGTGGAAAAACTGAAGCAGAGAGAAGTTAAGTAATTGGCTTTGTCACACAGTCATAAGTGTCAGAATCAGGGTTGACCACAAAATTTGCAAGCCAGAGTCCATGCATGTCATCGCTGCATCATCCTGTTTTTTCAGTGTTAGAGCAGCCTTGCCAGGTTTTAATTTTTAAATCTCAGAGACTGTTCCCAATATATAGGGTAGAGTTCCTATGCCTGCCATCGATCAGGGCCATCTTTGGGGCAACCAGTGTGGGGGACTATTGGGGGGCCCCCCGCTGGCACCCGCCTTGGCTGGCAGCCTGGCAGCACCCACTGGCCAGCCCCACCCCCTGAGTGCCCCGCTGGTTGCCTCCCTCTCAGGTGGGTAGACGCTCAATTCAGTTGCTGCCCCAATTGAGTGTCTGCCCCTGGTGGTCAGTGCTCATCATAGTGACTGGTCGTTCCACTGGTTGTTCCACCATTTGGTTGATTTGCATATTAGGGTTTTATTATATAGGATGAGAACAGTCTCCAATTAACAGGTTTGAAATAAAATGCTAAGCTGTGAGAAGAATGTGTCAGTCGGTAAGCTCCCGGTGCCAGAGTGTTAGAGAAGTAAAAACTACAGGTTATGTTTTCAGGGTGTTGAAGGTTAAACAAACTAGACATAGATGTGACTTTCATATGTTGAATGCAGATTAGTGCTCCTGACATGAAAAAAGAATCATCTAACTTCAATAAAAAACAAGCAGACAACCACATTCTGTAGTGGTTTTCCCTGCTGCATTTAGTGCAGCAGAGAGACCAGGAGACCCAAAGGTAGGTCAGGACAAGCAAATAATTCTCAACTGAGAAAACAATTGCCTGTTGACTGTAGCCTGGGCAGTTTTTCTTCAACTTTCTCTTAAGGGTCCCCAACTAAGAGACAGTCTCAGCCTCACTGTGAACAAATGAGATAGACCATTGGATCAACCCCTCTGAGGCTTAAGTAATATCAGACACTGACCCAATGGTGCCCTAGATATTGCACTTCTAGCACAAGTCTTGAGATGAAGTTCCTTTTCTTTGATTGTTTAAAGAACAGGAACTTTCTGTGTTCAAAGCAGGAACTAAAAATCACAAAAGCACATTACTACGATATGTGTAAAATTTATCTCACAAATACAAATTAAGCAAATCTTGCAGATGGGAGGTCTTTCTATTAGTAATTTTCATAATTAGAACCCCAGTGATGTTAGTATGTTGTTCTGGTCCAATGATAATAATTAATGCAACTACTGATAACTTTCTTTTTAAAATATAGAGGATGGTATATCATTAAGTTAATAGTTATTTATTCAGTACCTACTGCATGCCATTTACCTACAACTGAGCCAAGAACTGCCATGTCCAAAATGAGCTTTATTTGATACAGTCTACTTGAAAGAATGAGAGTGCTAGGAGGTATCAAGAGGGCCTGATCACCAAATGTCACCTAAATCACTCCTGATTGATGGCTATCTCTGCTGTCCTTAAAGATCTCTGAGGGTGGAAATGCTACAAACTCATGAACAAATTCTATCAACCGGACATAGTCCCTAATAACAAATGTATTCATGTAGTCAAAATCTGTTTTCTCTAATTCTATGGCTATTAATATTATAAATAGCTAGTCTATTAATATAGCATACTGTTTTAATTTGAAGTACCTAAACTTAACCTTTTTCCTTTCTTTTTTCCTTCCTTCTTTCAAAGAAAGATGTATCCCTTTTCATATCTAACATTAACCCATCATTTTACAAGTATGTCTCTCACCTTACAAATATTGTTCTATTGCCCAGCTGGCATGGCCCAGTGGTTGAGCATCAACCTATGGACCAGGAGGGTCATGGTTCCATTCTTAGTCAAGGCATATTCCCAGGTTACAGGCTCGATCCCCAGTGTGGGGTGTGTGGGAGGCAGCCGATCAGTGATTCTCTCTCATCACTGATGTTTCTATCTCCCTCTCCTTTTTTCTCTGAAATCAATAGAAATATATTAAAAAATATTGCTCCATTTTTTTCTTTTTCTATTGTATTTGTGGGTTCTTTCTCCTAATCTTGTACATATGTGCAAGGTTCTCCAGTATTAAAAAAGCCCCAATTTAGTCCTACATCACACACTCTATTTGTTCATTTCTCTTATTTCCATCCTAGTTAGGCAAGTGTGTTTCCTCTTCAATTCTCTCCTTAACTCTTTGTGAGCTAAAAATTTTTCTCACCATTGCATAGAAATTGCTCTTGTAAGCTCACTAATAGCCTAACTGCAAAATCTAATTATCGCTTATCATTCTCACCTTCCTTGAATGTGTAATATATCTGACACTATGGACCACTGCTTGCACTATTAAAGTGTCTTTAAGTTAAAGCATTTATATATATTTTAACTCTAGCCTCTCTTAGGTTTTATGACTGCAGTCTCTCCTGGTTTAATCTTTTCCACTCATTCCTTAGTTATTGGCATTGCTCAGAGTCCTGAGCTCTTATCTCTTCTCTTTGTGTATATTCTTTGTGGACAATCGTATGCACATTTACAGATTGCACTGCTACTTAGTTATAAAGAAAACCCTCCAAATTCATTTCCTAACCAGACCCATCTCTATTGTCCACGCTCCCTATGCCTCCTGGTACCCTTAACCAGCTGAATATGTAAACTTCAACCCTAGTGTTGATTGATAGGACCACCATCCTTCTCGTTCATCTGCAAAGATACAGGTAATGCTGTTTTCTCTCTTTCCTTTTACTTTCCATATCTCGTTAAACACTAGTTTTTTCCCCAAGACTTATACTTCATTTCCATTCTATAGTCCTCAAACTGATTTCACCTTTTGCTACTTTCATCTCCCCTAGTCTTTCTCCTTTTTATGCCATTGTCAAAAGGCCTTCAGGGTAACCCTTTTCCAACACAAATACTACCACATATGCATTATAAGCTGTTCTCCAATGCTTATACCAGGAGAGTTCAGATTTCCTACTTTAGCACTTTCAATGGTCAGTAATCTTATTC
>NW_006383008.1:3595532-3602561 GCF_000327345.1 Myotis davidii
GAGTTAGAAACATCAATGAGAGAGAAACATCAATCAGCTGCCTCCTGCACACTCCCTACTGGGGATGTGCCTGCAACCAAGGTACATGCCCTTGACCGGAGTCGAACCTGGGACCCTTGAGTCTGCAGGCCGATGCTCTATCCACTGAGCCAAACTGGTTAGGGAATATATCAAATTACTTTAAAGTTTCCTGTGCAGATGCATCTAGTGCCTGTGCCGTATCTATGGCTGCCTGTTTCAGCAATGCTGAGGCAGTACGTTGTGTGCAGTCTCTGTCTCTGCTCTCCCTCAAACACGCTCAACATCATGCACTTTTGTTTCAGGGCCTTTCCCAGGCCTCGGGAGCACCACTGACCCCTGCACAATCATAGCCTGAGTATAGGAATGTTATCCTCCTGTGGGTATTTTTCAACCAATAGGGGGCAGAAAAGGTGGATAAATGTTCCACTCTCCTGGCTTTTAGGGGAGCAATTTAGAGGCACTGACTGAACTGAGTCCATGTTGCCTTCAGCAGAACTCAGAATGAAAACTTATACTGGCTTTTACTCCTTTTTCTTCCTCAGTGTTCCCTTTCCCTCAGTATTGTTTACTAGGTACACACACACACACACACACACACAACATCAGCTGTTGTACATGTCATCACCATCTTCAAAAACCCCATCTACACATGATTCGCATAAAAAGTCCCATATGCTTTGTTAGCATATATTTGGCAAATGTTTTCAAACTTTTAAAAGTATCATCATTTTTTTTCTCATCATTCATCATGATCATCTCTCCCACAATAGAACATTAGCAGCTTGAGAGCTCGGACCAGGCTTAGTTACCTATGTTTCCCAAAGCCTGGTAATTAACTAGTACATAGTGGTACTGAATTATTTCTATGAAATAAATTACATTTGTATTTTAATACGATGATATTTGATTGAAGGAGATGAGGCATTTTCTGATATTATTTACTGATTTAATCAATAAATCATTTAATTTTAAGAAAAAATAGTGATAAAATGCAGCTAAAACTGTTTTTAAAACCTTCTGGGCTAACGTGTATGATATAGAAGGAACACTATTTACAAAGCTCCTCAGAACTCAAAGGTAGTGCCAGCTAAAGCCAAAAGGGCAGTAGAGTGAGCAAATTGAAGTTCCTAGAGACTGAAGATCCACCTGGATCTAGTTGCCCTGTAAGTAGAACTGCAAAGATTGTGCATAAGCCGTGGAATCCAGGCCTGTCAGTGAGGCCTCGCAGTGGAATGGAAAACTATAAACATAACGGGAATATACCACAGGCAAAGCGCAGAATCAGTTACATACTCATAGGAATGAAGATCAAGCTTGTTGGGTTGACTGAACATAGGAAGACAGCCATATTACGAGAAATTAAAGCACATATGAAAAAAAACAAACAAAATAAAATCTTAGTAAAGTAATAAAAATTTTAAAATAATTGCTATTTAAAGATATTGATTTTAACACAATTGTGTGAGTATACTTCAGCTTATGCCCTGTTCCAAATGAATAGCATAAATGGTATGAAGAAAAGGACATTTTAAAAAATGCCAAACATACAAAAATATACAAATGTTAAAGATTAAAGTAAAACCAGCCCTGCCTAGGTACATAGTTGTTAGAGCAGCATCCCAATATGCCAAAGTTTCAGGTTCAATACCCCATCAGGGCACATACAGGAATCAACTAGTGAATGCATAAATAAGTGGAACAACAGATCTCGCTCTCGCTCTGTTTCTCACTCTCTCAAATTAATAAAAAAGATTAAAGTAAAACTAAAGAAAAACGGTTTAACTGTAGAAATACATTACATATTGTTCACTCAATATGTTATTTAATAACTTTCCCTGGGACAAGTTGTAGTGGGACAGTCTCAGTTGGATAGACAAGGCACACATAAGATAATTTTTTAACAGATATAAAAATAGAGTACCACTTTGATTGTTTTAAAGTTAATTGCAAATCCTTATCAAAATATTAGTAAGGCAAATTCAGCTATATAAAAGTAAAACATTAAACACCAGGACCAAGTAAAAGGCATCTATGCAGTACAAAGTTAATTTAGCATCCAAACATATAAGTTAGCATAATATATCACATGTGTCAGCTTCCTATTAGTATGTAAGGTAACATTTTCATTACAGGGTCTGGGGACAAAAACATGGACATCTTTCAGAGTTATCATTCAGCCCTTTGGTCCCAAAGGGAGCCATCACACATGCAAAATACATTCACATATTAAGGTCCCAAATATAGCATCATTTCAAGTCTGCAATCTCACCTAAAACTTACTGGTTCACAAGTCACAAATGCCATCATCTAAATCATCTAAAGAAGACATGGGTGAAGTTCTGGGCAAAATTCATCTGGGGGAAAATTCCTGTCCATCTGTGCATCTGTAAAACAGTTAACCATGCCCAAAATAAAATGCTGGGTCAGATATAGGAACCAGTTACAGATATCCGCAATCAAAAGGGAGAAAATAAAAGGACAAAAGGAGTCACCTGTCACTATTAAATTCTAAATCCAACCAGGCAAACTCTATTTGATTTAAAGGGGTGTGAACAATATTCTGTGTGGTTTGTTATAAACAGCAAGAAGAAACCAAGCCACACCTTTATCACTCAACTTGGAAGTCTTCTCTGTTAAATATTCACATTCTTTGCCTAAAAGTTCCTCTTTCCACATAGCTTATAAGACACAATTCAGCTAAGTTTCCTGCCATCATGTAACAAGGATTCTTTTCATCAAGTTTCCAAAAACATGTTCCTCATTTCCTTTGGAACCCTCACTGGAAGCACCTTTAACATTCATATTTCTGCCAACAGTCTGTTTATTACTATTTAAATATTCTATAAGAGAACAGATTTTTTTACCATGTTCCTCACTTTTTCCTGAGCTCTCACTAGGGGTGGCTTAACACCCAGCAATCTAGGATTTTTCTAACATGTTCATCATAATACTTCTAGGGATCTGACCAACATTATATTTATAAAATATTCTGAAGCTACTACAAAATTCCAAAGCCACTTCAGTGTTCTTAGGTACTTATTGGAGCAGCACCTCGTTTGGGGGTACCAAGATTTGTAGTAGTTTCTTATTGCTATTATGATAATGTATTCATTGGTCCCGGGGATTAGGATGTGGTCATTTGGACATATTTGTGGACCATTATTCAGTTTTTCATATCAAATCAACAGAATAAAGAAAAAAAATCACATGGCCAGCTCAGTAAATGAAAAAGACATACACACAAATAAAACACAATTCAACACCCATTCATAATAAAAATGGTAAAAACAACAACAACAAAAACCCACTAGACTTAAAAAGGAACTAATAAAAAAACATTTGTGAAAAGCTCACAGCTAACATCATCCTGAATGGTGAAAGCTTTCATGCTTTCTCCCTGTGATTGGAAATGAGACAAGAATATCTGCTCTCACTACTTCTATTTGTCAATTTTCTGGAAGTTCTAGCCAGTACAATAATGCAAAAACCTTAAAAAAAAAAAAAACAACTTAACATCAGCCCAGCCAGTGTTGCTCAGTGGTTGAGTATTAACCCATGAACTAGGAAGTCAGGGTTTGATTTCTGGTCAGGGTACATGCCCAGGGTGCAGGCTCGAGGCCTATTAAGGGGCATTCAGGAGGCAGTCTGCCAATAGTTCTTTCTCATCATTGATGATTTTATCTCTCTCTCCCTCTCATTTCCTCTCTCTGAACTCAATAAAAATATATTTTAAAAATCCCAAAAAACTAAACATCATATAGAGATTAGAAAAGAATGAATATCCCAGCCAGTGTAGTTCTCACCAAGCGGTCACCAGTTTGATTCTGAGTCAGAGCACGTGCCTTCGTTTCAGGCCCAAGCACCAGGAGGGTGTGTGTGGGAGGTGGCCTATGCATGTGTCTCTCTCATCCATGTTTCTGTCTCTCTCTCCCTCTCCTTTCCTCACTCTCTAAAAAATTAATAAAAACATATTTTTAAAAAGTAAGGGAATAATAAAACTATAGTAACAGATGATATATTCTAAATATAGAAAAACCCAACGAATAGTCCCTCTCTCTCTCTCTCTCTCTCTCTCTGAATATAGAAAAACCCAACGAATAGTCTCTCTCTCTCTCTCTCTCTCTCTCTCTCTCTCTCTCTCTCTCTCTCTCTCTCTCTCTCTCTCTCTCTCTCTCTCTCTCTCTCTCTCTCTCTCTCTCTCTCTCTTTCTATCTCAGAACAAAAAAAAAATTTAGTAAGGTTGTAAAATGCAAGATAGGTATATAAAATTAATTTCATGAGTGGAGGGTTGGGAGGGTAAGGACACATATGTAATACCTTAATCAATAAAGAAATTTTAAAAAATCAAAAAAAATAATTCCATGGAAATAATTATATTCCCAATTGCATAAGAAATAGATATTAGAAATAAAGTTAACAAGATAAATATAAGACGAAGAAAACTATACAATATTGCTGAAAGAACTAAAAGGATATCTAAATAAATGGAGAAAAACATGTGCTGTTGTGAGCTCTCTCTCACAGAAAACTTCCTCACCCCACCTTGGTTCCAACACCCACCCTGATGTGAAGAGCCACTACTGCACTGTCATCACACAGAAATGCTCTCCTCGCCTGGAGATAACACACTGCTCTGCCATTCTTGTCTGGATGAAAAAAAGCCTACCTTGATCAGCCCAACCTAATTGACTGTAGACAAAATCATTCAGGAATAAAGGAAGGCAGGGAAGAAGAGAAAGATGGAAGAGGAAGAGAGGGAAGAGGAGAGTGGATGGAGGTGGAAGAGGGCATAGAGGGTATAAATGGTGTTTGAAAAAATAACCATTGATGGAATGTTACATTTAATACCAAGCACCAAAGTTGAAGAGCTTGAGGAAGAGGACAAGGTGGGTAAAGGCACTGAGATTATTTAGCCAGAAAATGTATCAAATGAAGATATAACTGTATTCCAATACTTGGAATAATATGTGGATAAGAGAACAATTTTAGATTTGTTTGTATGTTGCAGAAAGGGAAATGAGTTTCAGAGATACTGCCTTAGAACTGAAAATGGGGATCACTAAGATTTTTCCTTCCTGGGATCCTTAGAGACCAGACAATCATCTTCCATAGTGTTCAAATATTCCTTGTTTCAGGTGGTCAAATCTAAAGTAAATATCATTTAATATTAATTCTATAGATCATATGTTAAGGATATGTCAATTGAATTATTCTAGAAAAACCTTGGAATATTTAAATATTCTAGAGGGAGCAAAACTTCCTTAGTAAATGTCAGATATTGGTTCTACAAATGTTGGATGTTCTGATGATATCCATGAGTCACTCCTGAAGTCATTTCCTCTACAATCAACAAAGTCATGGAATTGATACTTACTCATATTAAGGTATAGGTCACTTTACATAGCCTATATGTATGCCCAATCCATGTTGGAGTTAATAATGTCCTTTAGTTGGTGATACAATTTTCAATCACTTCCTTTATTATGGCAATGGAAGCAGAGAGATACAGAAATGTTTCCACAAGTTTTTCCTTTTTTTGACAAAATGAAAACGTGCACCCAGTTAGAAAAATTCCAAACACTATAAAAATACTTGTATAATGTTGCAGCTTTAAAAACATATTTAAAATATATGAAAATTTCAAGCACCTGCATTTTCATTCATTAACTTACAGGATTAATTAATAATGAAAGCAAATAACATGAAGAATGAATGAATTCAATTTAGTAAGGCAGTCATAATTGAGAAGTCTGCATGTGCCATATTCACTAATATGTCCAGTCTTTATTAAAAAAAAATCTTATTCTTGGAGCTGGGCCTTACTTTTACTTTATAACGTAGTGTAGATAAATATAAAATATCAGTCAAGTACACTTATATAAATCAGGCAGACCTCATAGGTTTTCACCATATGCACTGAGAAAGAAACAGGTTTAGCAATTTATTCTGGCAAAGGATTAGCACTTGAACTCCTCTAGAGGAAACAAGTAATATTAAAGGCACTATGTGACAAGCCGCACTAAAATTTGAGATATTAAATTTTTTCTTAAGCTTCATAATTTAAATGAGTTGACAACCTGGGTAGGTAGCATTAAAAATGAACTTTTCGCTTGTTAATACGCCTCCCCTTGGTTACATAGCCTGTTGTTTTCCCGAGGCAAAAAGAAGAGGGAGCCGCATGAGCCACAGTTGCAATGTAGGAATAGGATGACAAATGGGAGGAGGGCGTGGATGTTGATGAAGAAGGTTTGATTAGCAATTGGCAGCATGAAAACTTCTGAATTATTTTGCAAATTTAAAGAAAGGTTACACATGCAGTTGGTGAGCAGAATTATAAAAACAAAAATAGAACTATCTGAAGAAGCAGACGCTTTGTTTTCATGCATGTGATTTGGGTAATTTTGCATCTCTTTATCTTTAATAAAAACTCAGACTAGGATCTTGATACAAGGCAAATGGAATTTACTTCTATGGTGCTTGGCCCCAAGCAAATGTCACCAGTGTTTCCCGAGGCCACAGCAGTGTGAAGTGATAACAAGTAGCAGAATGCAAATACGTGCAAAGCTTCCACAGACTGAGAGAGCGCATGAGGTCACATTGACATGAATCCGCGAAATCTCTACACTGGGTGCTTCCACCTGTTTGGCTAACAGAGGGAATTCCACTAGCATCATCAAGGACCCAGTTTCTTCCCATGTCTCACCCTGCCTTTATCAGAGGCTGCTTGGGTGTCCTAGTTTCCTAGGACTGCCATAAAATAGCACTGTGGACAAGGTGGCTTTTAAAAATAAAAATGTATCCTCTCATCGTTTTGAAGGTTAAAAGTCCAAATCAAGGTGTGGACGCCTTCTCGGGAGGAATTCTTCCTTGCCTCTTTCTACTTCACTGCAGGAGATCCTTCATGTTCCTTGGCTCCCTGCTTCATCACTTCAATCTCTGCCTCTGCCATCATATGTCATTCATCCTCTTTGTCTTTGTGTCTGCATTTCCCTCTTCTTATGAACATAG
>NW_006383008.1:3602773-3603494 GCF_000327345.1 Myotis davidii
CTTTCTCAGTTGTTTCAGGCAGGGGGACCACCAGAGGCTGGGCCTGAGAACAGCCACCATGGGTGCACCTGCTCCCACCTTTGCCACAGATGAAAAACAGAGACATGAAACACCACTAGTTTTTGCCTGTATTCTGTAAATATTTCCTAGTTACTTCCGTTCTAGTTAATGATTCCCATAGCCCATAGTATAGCATAATACATTCATAGAAAGGATAATACTACACACTAAATGCCCTCCATCCCACCCCCTAAATTCACACGTTGAAGTCCTAAACCCAGCACCTCATAATGAAACTATTTTTAAAAGACAGGTAATATGAGGTCATATGAGTGAACTCTAATTGAATTACTGGTACATTTTCAGAGTAGATGGGACAAGACATGCACCATGTGGTAGAACAGGTGAGAGCACTATGAGAAGGCAGCCACGGCTAGCCAAGGAGAGAAGCCTCTATAAAACCCAAATGCTTTGACACCTTAATCTTGGACTCTTAGTCTCCAGCATGGAAATAAATTAAATTTCTGTTGTTTAATCTACCCCGGCTATCGTATTGTTATGGCAATTCTAGAAGACTAATACCAAGTACCAGGCTGAGTGAGTGAGGACTAATGCCTTTCGTGGGCAGGTAGGGAGACGGTCACTCACAGGAGGGCCACCTACATTCTACAGTTTTCAGATTATGGATGAATCTTCTCTTAAACACACATGCAAAAACACA
>NW_006383008.1:3603629-3611008 GCF_000327345.1 Myotis davidii
TTTAAGAAAATTACTGCCAAGTTTCTTGACATGCTGGTCAGGGCATTCTTTATAGGTCAGTGCTTATGTTACCAGTCCAAAGTGCCCCAAAGCTTTGAAAGGCAAGACTAAGCAAGAGCTGTTATCCTGAAGGTCACAGCAACAAAACAGGCTTGAACAAGATGGAGTCAGAGTGGCCAAGCATTTCACTCTTTCAAAAATGAGCCCTGGCACCAGATAGGGTGGTTGAGAACAGGTTTTCAATATCTGCCTCATGTTACTTATGTAAATGGCAGCCCCCCTTTGAATTCCCTCCCAGGTTGTTTATGGCTCCTCTGTCAGGCCCCTTTCCCTCATGAAACTCTTCGGCTGTGCTCAGGGATCAATGGCTGTGCTGGCAGCATGCATCCTATGGCAGGGGATGGCATTGCTAAGTGCACAAGCTCTGGAGTCAGATTTCTTGGGTTTGAATCTCTGCTCTTCTATGTGTCACTTTGGGTGATTACTGAGGACTTCTCTGTCTCCATCATAGTGTCTATAATATGAAGACGATCAAGGGCCCTACCTCATGGGCTTGTTAAAATTAAATGAGGTAAACACATAGGATGTATTTTGTAAATGGAGGTTTCAAATGATAGTCGTATGTCCTCGCTGGGGTTGAAGCTGCTGTGACTGTAGAGAGGAAGCAATGTGATGGAAGGGAGGAATGGCCTTGTCTGTCCTGTCTGTGCCTTGATCTCAAAACAGCACTGCCCATCTGTCCATGTCCCCAGCTTTCATGATTTTATCTCATTATTTTCTCTCTCCCTCTCTCCGTCCCTCCATCCCTCCTTCCCTTCCTCCCTCCCAATCTCCATTTTTCTATCTTATCTCAAAATCTATTCCTAGCACCTTGGGGCTAAAGAAGACAGGTTATAAATGCCTGTTTAATTAGACTTCCAATAGATTCAACAGAGAATAAACTGAACACCCACAAAGAACAATGAGCAATGCACTATTCTGGATTCACAGTGAGAAAACAGACATGTCTCCTACCATCATGGAGGTTAGAGTCAAATCTAGCAGATGATAGAGACAATTACAGTATTTTCAAATGTGATGACACTCAAAGAACTACAAAGCACTGTGAGTGTGCAGGGGAAAGAATAACCTACCCCTAACCCTAGAGTTGACTGTCAACTATTTTATTAGAGGGAGGGAGAGTTGTACAGGCAGTGTCAAAGTATGAGTGAAGGTCTTGAGGCAATACAGGAGAAGATACATTTGAGAGGTGAAACATGGCCAGTATGACTAAAACATAAGCAGTGACTATCTGATGAAGTACAATAAAGCAGCAGAAACCAGCAAGGTCCTGATCAAACAGGACTCTATAGGTGATGATAAGTATTTTCATCTTTATCTAAAGGAAAATTAATGGCAACATAATCACATATGAGTTTTTAAAAAATCACTTTGGTGCAATATAGGTAATGAATTATGAGACTGATGGGAGGAAGGCAACCTTAGCCAGAAGGCTACTTATGAGACTGTAAGAATAGTTGAGGTGTCAGGTAATTAGGACAGTTGCAGGGGGTGAATGGATTGATTTGAGATAAATCAATATATTTTGGTGATTGAAAACTTCTACATTTATGGTGTGAGCTTGTTTGGATGGTGGTGCCATATACCAAGAAAAATTGGATAAACAAAATAATTGAATAGTATTAAAAATAATGAGTACAGTTGGGTTATGTAGTTTATCAAGGTATTCAGCAGATGGCCAGATAAAACAATGGTGAAAACAGTTAGACGTATAGATTTGGAGCTCAGAAGAGTGTTTTAATCTAGAAGTCAGATTTTAGGAATATTTGGCATTGTAGAGACACCTACCACATAGGAAAATGGAGTCTAGATAGAGGTGTTGGTACACTCTCAAAGGTTGCTGTGAAGATTGAATGAAATCACAAAATGTACTTGGCTTAGTGTTTGATGTACAATTAAATGCCATTCAATAATGGGTTGTTATTTATATTCACACAAACTTAATGAGGTTAATACTAATATTATTCCCATTTTGAAGATTAGGAAGTGAAGCATGGAGAGGTTAACTTATTTGTAACAGTCATATAATTATTAAGATTTAAAGCTAGAATTTAGTCCCATATTTATGTCAGTCTAAATGCAGAGCCCGCACACCAAATCCTTTTCCTTATTTTTTGCTTACAAATAATTCTATTTGTCATTGAAGTATTGTTTTGAATATCAGGTTTTCCTTGAAAGGAGCCAGATGACTACGTACATATTCAGGTCTTCAGAAAATGTCATACTCTTTGATGTTACCATTAGAAAATTATACTAAATAGGTAGAGGTGTGTTTTTTTTTTAAGTGTGTTTCCCATTAACCTGGCTGCCAGTATGTAAATACCCATGTAATTTTATCAGAATGTGACGACTTTTATTACCCTACAAGCAGCGATAGTGTCAGATTTCATTGGTTTTAAAGTATGTTACACTTGAAGTAGAAAAATCAGCTCTTGAAACAGAGAGAAATGAGTTACATCTTCAGAATATTCATTTCCAGGCTCACCAAGGGAACTCATGAAGGGCTCCTGTGTCTTGTGCATTTTCATTCCACAGAGTGGAGTTCAGCCCTGCATTGTCATTTGCAAGGTGCTTGTTTGAGTAATCTGGAGCCGAATTATGAGAGCAACTTCATCCTTTAAGTGTTATTACTCTTTCTCTCTGGCTCCTTACTTATCTTTCCAGTCTCTGCTAAGGTACTTGAGTGGCTATAATGAAGTGAATTCAAATTACTAGTGTGAGACTACCGACAGACCTGACATGCACACAAAATATTCTTTTAACATTTCGCTGAACCAGTCATCCTAAAGGATTTACTCTGTCTTCCATACATTCTTGCTTGGCTTTGATTTCTCTTTTTCTTAATGCACCTTTGTAGTTTACCTCAGGGGATTTTTAAATGTTAACCTGAATCTTTCAGTAGCATTGTCAAAATTTTTATTTTGATTCATTAATATGTGCACTTGATCATTTCACACTTATAAAATATAATGAGGCTGATCAGACAATTCTTTACAGTAATATATATATATATTTACTCTCTATATAATACATGTACAAAAACATACATAGTGTGTTTTCTGTGATTAAATTTTAAACTCTCACTAATGGTTTTAGCAGGAAAAGTAACACATTCGGTTTCAAAGTATTACTTTCTATGGTAAGGAATTTCACCTTAGTTCACATGAAATTTCCTTAACATGTTAAGTCACAGAAATTATACTACATTTTTTAAAAGAGCTTTAATGATTGTGCAAGAGGGACAAACTAAGGAGAAGTGTTCATATTTTATGGAACCAAAGATTTGCCAATGTCATCCTTAATTTCTCAGTTGATTTGAAACCTTTGAAATATGGAAAGCAGTCAGTCAAGGAAATTGGCTCATTGCCTTTATAGTGATATAAGCTAGATCATATGACATGACTCGGTCTGTTAAGCAAATGGACTTGCCCAAAATGTGGTCCTGGAGGAATATTCCTATCCAGGTTTGGATATATCTGGAAAAATCAATGGCCTTCCTTAAGAACATTAAGCAGTAGGAAATGTGTTTTTTCAACACACAGGCATATTCCAAAGACCAAAACAAGAGAAGGGTCTGAATTAAGCCAACACAATTCCTTTTTTAAAATCGAACATTCCATAAAGAGGAAAGAAGAAGAAAACAAAATGGGGACAGCAGAGTTACTCAGGTGGTTGTTTCTCCACCGGAAAACATAAGGAAAAGCAAATTAATGAGCTCTTTCACAAGCAATCCTGCTAAGAATTGGCAGAGCAGACTGTCTCAGTCTGTGTCTGTTAGTAAATAAGTATTTTTCCTCAGTTAAAATGAAGATTATGCTGCAAATGGACTTTTTCAACTTAGAGTCCTACAGAAAAATGACTCAGCTGCTGGGAAAACCTGAAGAGTCGTTGTTAAATGTCACACTCCTGTAAGAATGACCAGTTCCTTTGCTCAACATGCCGTTCTTTGTCCATTGACAGGTGTCCATCCTGCTATTACCAACAGAATTCGATCTCCAGCTGTCTCCATGCAGACCCTAGGAAATCATTTCATGACACAAAAAATGTCTTCCAAATTTGCTGCTGCGCACTGGCTCCATATTCTTTTAGCTACAGGTGTTTGCTTTTTCTAGGATGTACGAAGCAGGAGCCAGGAATACTGCTACTAGCAAGATTGAGATCATATGACATGTTTTACACAAATTTCAGAAAAACTTTTGGCTAGAAAAATGATGACTACATGGGTTAACTTCCATATATATTCTGCCCAGAGTGAATATCATAACGAAAATATTCAAACACAAATGACAGAATCAGTAATTCTATTTGTCATTTTTAGAACATTCATATTGTAATCACATTGAAGCTTTATATTCTCTAGTATATAAGTGTCTTTTAGTCTCAGATTAACCACTTCCTGGTTGAAAAATAAAATTAGCTAAAGTGGCCAATGTTTAGTGTATGGCCATATGAACAGGGATTCAGTATTAGTAAAGTGATTTACATATCTGTAATTCTAATAGCGCTATATAGCAGTAGTAATCCCAAAGAAATTTTGTGCAAAAATAAGGAAAACAGACCATGTCACTATTATGACTTGTTGTATTGAAACCACCTCCCAACCAGAAAGATAATCACACAAATTTGGTGTGTATGTCTCTGTGTGTATATGTGTGTAAGATTATATGCACACATATAACTGTACTTTACCCTTTCAACCTTTCCATCCTCTGTGCATTGTGCCCAATGCTACATGCCTCTTCCACCCCGCAGCACCGCAGCACATACATATCTCATTGAAAATGAAGACTCTAAGGCTCCTCATCTAAAAACTTTACCGAGCCTTAATAAATGGCAACTGATTCTTTCCACTAGGAAGTTATGTAAATAAACAGTAGCAAATAAGAGGTAGGTGACTTTAAAATATCCTCTGATTCATTTTAGTTTCCTCTAAATTTTCATTAAATGTTAATATTGCCATGCAAGTGCGCGTTGTGGTATTGTGACGGAAAACAAAAGATGAGCTGTAAAAAACAAACGGGCCATGTTCCGATATCACCACCATCCTCGACTGAAGTCCTGACAATGTGGCACAGTATCGCCAAGATGAAGTTGGAATTCTTTGGTTCCCCATAAATGTGAGTAGAATCTCATGGTGGTGGGAAAGGAACATATAATTTAAAGGAGAGCCCTTAAAGTGAAAAATGCAAAATCCAACCAGTGTAGAGACAGCTCCCCTTTCACATACAAACGAGAAAAATAACACTTTAAAAAGTAGGGAAAACCAGCACTTAGCAATAGAAACGTTATGATACAAATATGTAACGTGCATGATATATTAATGCAATCAATAGCTATTTAATGTGCACTGGGGTTTGGGTTAGTTTGGCAAATGAAACAGACAAAGCCTATCAATACAAATAGAACAAAACAAAAGGAAAAGGCCCAATCTATTCATCACTGTGTAAAATTTGTCTGAAATAGAAGCAGAGCCAGGCCATCAGAAGCAATGGCATCCTGGCCCCACTGAAGTGAAATAAAGGAAATCAAAAAGAGTAAAGATGTTAGTACTTCCACAGAAGAGCCTTAAACTAGGAGAAAAATGTTCCCAGGAGACGTGTCCATAGACCCCTGTGGCAGACAATAACCCTGGTCTTTCCATGTTTTCCAGTGTTATCAGCAGCAGCACCACTTCCACTCTCAGCAGAGCCTTGGTTTGAATGGCAAATGATATAGTCAACTTAAAGGCAAACCTATACCCGTGATGGAGCTAAAAAGCATCTTAATGCCCTGGACAATCTTTGGGGTCCAAGGCTGCAGGTTTGGCCATTGCTTCAGATAAAGATGGGAGCTTCTTTGGCCCAAGCAACAATCTCCCTTCAATGAAGTCAATAGACTGTTTTCCATCGTTTACATCTGTCAGAAGTCCCAGATTGAATCTTGAATGTCTCCCCATGGAATGGGAAAGTTTCTTGCCCTAGCCATATTTGAGCCTTAATAGGCATAAATCCAGGTTCAGAATTCAATTTGACCGCAGTGACTTGGTAACTAGGAAAAGTGCATCTCAAATTTAGATTGTTTTTTTCAGGATCAGGCCAGGAAAATCAGATTATTTTCATTTGAAAACCACAGGGCCTGAGTTGAGGTAGGAACAGTAGGGTTATTTGTTTTTCAACTTATTGCGTGTTTATGCAACAAATACTTGCTTATGTAATATTACCACACACTGGGTTATGCTGGTCCTCAAACATAGCATTGTCAGCACAATAGTTTTTGACCTTGCCATAATCCTGATTCCTCCCTGGGCAATTTAAGGATTTTATTGCACACACACACACACACACACACACACACACACTAGAGGACCAGTTCACGGATTCATGCCCCGGTGGGGTCCCTCGGCCTGGCCTGCAGGGATCAGGCTGAACTGGCTCTCCAACATCCCCCAAGGGGTCCCGGATTGTGAAAGGGTATAGGCCAGGCCAAGGGACCCCACCAGTGCACAATGGGGGCAGGGGAGGGACTGCAGGAGGACTCCAGGGTGTGTCTGGCCAGTCTCACCCAGTCCCAATCAGCCAGACCCAGCAGTAAGCTAACCTACCTACTGGAGCATCTGCCCCCTGGTGGTCAGTGCGCATCATAGCTACTGGTCAAGTGGCTTTTATATATATAGTAGAGGCACAGTGCACAAATTCATGCACCTTGAAAGGAATGTGGGCCTTGAGGCTGCAGTGGGCACAAGGGCAGGTCTTGCTCCATCCTCCGTCTCCCTGCCCGGCCCCTCCTGCCACGGTCCCTAGTCCCCTGTCCACCAGCAGCCCCACTCCAACTCCCGCTGCCGCCACTCCCATTTGCTGATGGCACCAGCCCAGCTTGCACCCCCTCACAACATGGAGCAATTGGGGCTAGTGCCAGCAGCAGATGCAAGCGGGGCCAGTGATGTCAGTGGGTGCCAGCAGCGGCTGCTGCCCTGATCACCCCTCAGGAGCAGGGGGAGGTGGAGAAACCCTCAGGGGCGAATGAGGCTGGCAGCCGCGGATCACACCCACTGACAGTGCCGAGTGATTGAGACTGGTGCCAGGCACTGGCAGTGGGTGCGAGCGGTGGCTCTGACAGTGGTGTGAGAGGTGGCTGCCAGCCCCACTTGCCCCTCAGGAGCAGGGGGAAGTGGAGAAGCTCTGAGGGGTGATTAGGGCTGGCGCCAGGTGCTGGCAGCGGGTGCATGCAGCGGCTCTGGCTCCGGCAGTGGGTGCAAGTGGGGCTGGTGCTGGCAGAAGGTGCGAGCACCGGGTGGGACTGCAGCATGTGGGAGCAAAGAATTTTCAGTATTCACCAGAGGC
>NW_006383008.1:3611119-3612259 GCF_000327345.1 Myotis davidii
ACAGGGTTGAATAGGAAAATCCATACAAAGAAAGAATTAGTGAGCTAGAAGACCAGATTGAGAAACTCCGCCAGAGACACCAAGGGGAGACAATAAGGGTAAACATTTTCTAAAAAGAAATATTTTATATATATATGGAGAGAGAGAGAGAGAGAGAGAGAGAGAGAGAGAGAGAGAGACTAAAAAATGATTTGGTAGAAACTATACAAGCACTTCTAATGAAACTACAAAGAAGATAAGAGATATTTTATTACCATCTTGATTGAATACCAGGATTTCAAAATGCACAAATATAAAGGATCACTAAATGTGTGCTCTTGGTTTTCATCATGTAAATAATATTTCAATTTTCCACTGATGAAATAGAACCAACCTTCCTGCTAGAGAGCATTTTATTAGAAAATGCTTTGGATGTGTACTTGGTGAATGGTTGTTACCCGCAGAAAATAAACAAAACCTGGCTTTCCAAGAAGCGTGGTGTGAGAGGTGGCTGCCAGCCCCACTTGCCCCTCAGGAGCAGGGGGAAGTGGAGAAGCTCTGAGGGGTGATTAGGGCTGGCGCCAGGTGCTGACAGCGGGTGCATGCAGCGGCTCTGGCTCCGGCAGTGGGTGCAAGTGGGGCTGGTGCTGGCAGAAGGTGCGAGCACTGGGTGGGACTGCAGCATGTGGGAGCAAAGAATTTTCAGTATTCACCAGAGGCTTGCCCTGATGACAGTGACCTGTGCCCCATCTTGGTCTGGCGCCCCAACTCACCTGCTCCACCATCCTGCCACAGCCAACGCCCGCCATATTCTGCATCTGCCCCGTGGCGGTCAGTGCATGTCATAGCGACTGGTTATTCTATTGTTCCGTCTTCGGTCTATTTGCATATTAGCCGTTTATTATATAGGACTAGAGGCCCGGTGCACAAAAATTTGTGCACTCGGGGGGCATCCCTCAGCCCAGCCTGCCCCCTCTAACGGTCTGGGAGACCTCACAGGATCTCCTCCCGTTGTCCTTGTGGGGAACGGGCCTAAGCCACAGTCTTGCCTCCCTCTGTGGAAGGCAACTGGCTGAACAGGTATATAGATACTTTCTGAGCAGCACAGACTCCTTCCTTATTTCTTTCCTCTGTGGTTGGAGAATAGGGGACTAAAAGGGG
>NW_006383008.1:3612272-3656816 GCF_000327345.1 Myotis davidii
ATGTAAATAATATTTCAATTTTCCACTGATGAAATAGAACCAACCATACTGCTAGAGAGCATTTTATTAGAAAAAGCTTTGGATGTGTACTTGGTGAATGGTTGTTACCCGCAGAAAATAAACAAAACCTGGCTTTCCAAGAAGCATGTGGGATTTTAGAAACCCTTTTAGAGCATATCTTCCTAATATGCCCGTTATTGGCAGCATGTTTGACTTCACGTGCATCAGCATATTCACTTTACAAGCCCCCTTTGTAAACACACAAACTCCACTCTGCAAACCTTCCACCCACATTTTTATTTGTGCATCAAACACATCAAAGAACAAAAGATCTCTGGGAAAATTATGTACCGCCACATAACTCCTTTGTCAGTGCATAGAGGCTGAAGAAGTCCCCTCAGAGTCTTTTATCCAAAGTTTTGCTCCTGAAATGCGTTATACCTCCCACCTCCTCTTCATCTTCCATTGTCACCAACTTTGAGGTTCATTTCCTTGTTTCTTCTTTTCTAAATTCTGACAAAGCAAAAGAAAAAGAATGTATTAGAAATTGTAAAAAGTCTCTAATGGAACAATATAATTAATAATAAAGGAAATAATGAAAAAATTTGCACTATTACTGATCTACATAGTTAATCTCTCAATGTTAATAATCTATTGAAATGTAGTCAATTTATTCATACACGAGCTAAGAACAAAATTTGGCTAGGAAATGAAGTAATATAAAAATCTAAGCTTAAAGCAATTAGAACTGATAGTAAGGACTAATGAGAAAATTAATCTGTTTGCATGGTAGGGATTTTTTTGCCTCTATTGAAATGATTGTGTAATTTTTCTTATATGCAAATAAAGCCTTCATAATTAGACTTAACACGAATACAGGTATAACATCATTGCACGGGACATTAAGTTGTACTACAAATATAAGATCTGTTAAGAAATAAGATCAATCTAATAAGACAAAGAACATTTTATGAAAAAAAGATAAAATTATTAATACTTTTTTTAATTTAAATATTCAGGGTAGCCTGCAAGAACAAAATGGAGAAATAATACTGAAATCTAATTGTATTGCTCCAAGTGAGTAAAATGTGAATAGTAAATGAGCTAAATACAAATTAAAGATTAAGTACCACTTTTTACTTTTACCCAAAATTAGTTGTGTTATTGTACATTCACTGAGTACTAATTTACTATAGACAGTGAAACAAAAAGAGACTAGTGACTTCCAAACAGTTTTAGAATTTAAATTACATAAATGTTTATTATTCTGCAGTTTTATTTACCTTTTAAAAATACATGAACAGTGGAAGGTATACTATGCTTTGGAAAATAATGACTTCAAAAAGATTATTAAAGGCAGAACAAAGATAAAATTTTAATATATTTTATTTCGTATTTATATTGCAAGTAGAAATAATGTGTTGTTTGGTTTGATTTACATCAAATTTAGAATGCTCAAAAGAAGTTTGTTTACTGCTCTCATACATGCTTTCACTGAATGTGTCAGCCAGTTATCAATTTATTGCTTCTCAGATGCACATTCATATTTCATTATCTGATTTAAGATAATTAACTGGGCTTTTCAGCATGACTTTGTTATAGTGACTATGATGTTAAACTTTGTCAGTAGAGGGCGCTGGAGGGGCATTGCGGGAAGAAGAAGTGGAGTTTACCTTCCTGGTTCCAAAGTGTTACTTTTGTTTTTCTGCTCTTGAGGTACAGAACTTTAGCGAGTGGTGGTGGGGTGGGGGCAGGAGGAGGTGTACAATCTCTCCAGACTGAACAGTTACTCAGTTGACCCTGCACAGTGTGCAGTTTGGGCTCTGCACACTGCACCATCCAGGACACATGCCTGTATCACCTAGACCCCAATTGCATCCCCACACACTAGCCTCAAGCTTTACGGAATCTCAGAGGGGTGTTTCCCTGGATCTACTCCATGCATAACTTGAACTCCAAATCCCCTTCAAGACTCATGTGTCTGCCCACCAACCCTGTCTTGTCTGAGCTCTGGAATGTTGTTTCTTATTTGCCCAGCTTCTATGGTCTGGATCTAGGCACAGACATCCAGCAAAATTCTCAGCCACCTATAGGGCTACCGCTATATCTTCTTCAGTGAGATGGGAGCCCCAGCCTTGAGGACAGCGCCTTCCTTCCAATTTTCTTTCGGAGCTACTTTTTCTCTGGCCTAGGGTATACTTCAGAGTTCTCTGTACATTTCTACAATAACCAAGTATTCAGAAGCCCCCCAAACCACGCCCAGTTTCCATGAGTCACCAGAAGAATTTACTAAACCAACATATATTTGTACTCACAGTTATAATTTATTTCAAGATACGGATGCATGGAAAAATTACTCAAGGGAAAGGATGCGTGGAACCGGGCATGGGATTACAAGAGTCTTCAAGAAGTTGAATCTCAGTGACTCATTTAATTCTTTCAGCATCAAATAGAGGAAATACACATAAAGTATTTCCTACCAAGGAGCTCCCTGGAAACTCAGTGGCCAGGGAGTTTCTTAGAGTCTTGTCGCATAGGCACCTCTGCCTGGTACGTGCCAAATTTCCAGAGTCCCAGAAGGAAAGCAGGTTTTCTACATGAAACATATTGTTAGTGTAGTGGTTTAGATAGGCACAATGAGCCATTCTTATCAGGGAATGGAGAAGACTCTTCAGAAATCAAAGTTCCCAGGTTCTAGTGAAAGATCAATCCTGAAAGCATACCTTTCTAAGGATAATAGCTAACTTTTTCTGCATACTTAGCATAGTTTAATATTTTTATGTTAAACTTCTTTTGTTGAAATTATTGTGTGATGTGTGTCTCTTAATTGGACTTAGACTATCATGGTATATAAATTTCTCTTTGGATGATATTCGACTTTTTCAATGTTATATTAATTTCTAATCTCTTCAGAAAATATTTAAAAAATATTTGCTGAACACTACTTTAAGAAGTTAGCCTCATTACAGCAAACAACAATTCAATTTCAACAACTTAGAAAAAAATTTAGACAGCTGGTAGCTAGGTTTATGTCTATTCCCAAAAGACATTTTAGACTAGAGCAAGTAAAAAAAAAAAAAGAAGAAAAGGAACAAGTGTGAAGTCTGTAAAACATGTTCTTGTTTTTAGTGAAAAACTTTTCTTTCAACTATTTTTCTATATTTTGAATATTCAAATTATTTTAAAATATTCATTAAAGAAAAGGATTGGCTACTTTAAAATTCTATGAGCTAGAAAATGGGAAAATGCTAAAGCTGAAGATAGCTGAAGCAAAATATATTTTACACATGTCCTAAGAAGCAGGTGGGGGATTGAAAACGCAAAGCGATCATGCAGGAAACTCATTCTGGGTCCTTTCCGGGAAGGCAAAAACTGCCATCAAACTGGGGCAGAAACCAGACTCCCACGCTTGCCTTTGAGTGTAACTTATTTGGCTCCAGCAAAGGCTAAAAAGCAAGACTGAGTTGCAAAGGGCCATTTTTTGCCTGTGGCATTCAGATTTATTGAATTCTTGGAAAGCAAAATAGAAGGATCCCTGAGTAAAGGCTTTCTGGTAAGTAAGAGCTATAGTTCCTAACATAACAGGATGAAGAGCAACTAGTATGAGCCTCTCCAGTGTTGCAGTGTAGATAAAATGGTAGAGGCACTCAGTCATCAGAATTTACTGATAGTGTAGGTTCTGTTTGGACTTTGCTGGCAGAAGAATCAAATAATTTCAGAGAGCAAATATACTATACTTAAAAACCTGGCTCTCTACTTTTACAGTTAAGAAACTGACACAGGACAGTAAATTATATGCCAAAGAAGCAGCTAGTTAGAGGCACTTGCTGATTGGTAGCAAGCTGGTGGGAACAGAGCCAGTAGCTGTAGTACACGTCATTCAATGCTCTTGTCACAGCGCACTGATCACATCAGAGAGAAGAGGCAATTCACAGGTGTGACTCCTCACCCAGGGGAGCTGAGTAAGAGTGCACAGTGGTAGGCATCAAGAGAACCTATGTTAAAGTCATTGAATAGTTGATGCATCAGGGAAGGGGTATTATTTTGGATTCTAGACTTTATGATCTCTCTTGAGCTGCTATATATTCTATAAAAATTTTTAAAGATCATTTGAATTATTACTCTCCCTGATGATTTAAGTAAAACAGCATGTGGGAGCGGTGGCAGCGGAGTGGAGCTGCTGTCAGTGAGGGGACTGTGGGGCTGCAGCAGGAGGGGCCAGGCAGGGGTGCAGAGGATGGGCCAAGACCTGCCCCTGTGCCCACCTCAACCTCATGGCCCACAGTTCCTTTCAAGGTGCACGAATTCATGCAATGGGCCCCTAGTTCTTATATAATAACCATACTTATGATGTTCTTTTCTTAAATATTGTTGTATTAATGCTGACAACTGCCTATATATTTTCCTGCAACTTGACATAAATATGTGTGCTACAAACTGTAGGGAACTCAGAGTATTACTGCTTGATCTTCATTGGTGTCTAGCTGATTTATTTGTGAACACTGCTATGTCTATCCTGATGGCATGTGCTATAATGATCAGTGTGAATGAAATGTATTTCCTGACCGAGCCAATATAAAAAGCATGAAAGTGAAACATTGCAGAAGGGTAAAGTCATTTTTATTCTCCTCAGAAAAAAAAGCGTATTTTACTCACGGCTTTGACCTTTTAGAGTTTTCTTGTGGTTAGCAATCACATCATCCAGTTCTATGAAACTAAAACAAAAACAGTCATTCCAAAGTGGAATAAAATAAACTAAGATATCAGATAGAGGATGAAAGCACTCAGTAATACCCAACATATAACAGAAAGGACAAATTAGCAAATCATCTACTACAATGTATTTTTGGTTAAAGCTTTCATTATATTAAATTTGTCAATATATTTGAAGGTGCTTTTTAATAATTTTCATCATAAGATTTCTGAATTCTTTTTAAAATATCGTTATTGTTGAGAGTATTACAGATGTCCCCCCTCCCCATTTTCCCTCCTCCACCCAGATCCTGCCCTGTCCCAGGCCTTCACCACCCTATTGTCTGTGTCCATAGGTAATGCATATCTACACTAATAAAACTGAAACATGGTAATTGACGTACGACCGCTACCCTTTTCATTGGCTAATCAGCAAGATATGCAAATTAGTCAACATCCAAGAGGGCGTCTAATTTGCATATGTCAGCCCCAAGCCTCAGACTGAGGCTTTAGGCTGGGGCCTGGGCGGAGCCATCCAGCAATCATTGATGGCCGCAGCAGCGGGGAACCAGGCGGAGCCAGCCAGCTATGATTGATGGCGGCAGCGGCAGGGAGCTGGGGGTAGCTTTAGGCTTGGGCCAGTCCAGCCAGCCAGGGATCCTTGATGGCAGTTGCAGCGGGAACCGGGGTGGAGCCAGCCACCGATCGGTGGCGGGGAGCTGGGGGTGCCCCAGTCCAGGCCTAAAGCCTTGGCCAGAGGCTTTAGGCTTGGGCCAGGGAGGAGCCAGCCAGCGATTGTTGATGGCAGCAGCTGCAGGGAGCTGGGGGTGCCCCGGCCCAGGCCTAAACCCTCAGCCTGAGGCGTTAGGCCTGGGTCAGGGAGGAGCCAGCCAGAGATCTTGATGACGGGGAGCATGGGGTGAGGCGGGGGGGTCGTCCCAGGCCTAACACCTCAGGCAGAGGCTTTAGGCTTGGACCAGGGCAGAGCCAGCAAGGGATCCTTGATGGTGGCTTTGGCAGGGAACCGGGGCGGAGTCAGTCAGTGATCGGTGGCGAGGAGCTGGGGGTGCCCCAGTCCAGGTCTAAAGCCTCGGCCTGAGGCTTTAGGCTTGGGCCTCGGAGGAGCCAGCCAGGGATCATTGATGGCGGTGGCAGCCACTGTGGGGAGCTGGGGGTGCCTGGCCCAGGTGAGCCAGCGATCATTGATGGCAGCCCAGGCCTAACACCTCAGCCTGAGGCTGTAAGCTTGGGCCAAGGAGGAGCCAGCCAGTGATCATTGATGGTGGCAGTGGTGAGGAGCTGGGGGTGCCCCGGCCCAGGGCTAATGACTCGCCAGAGGCTTTATGCCCGGGCAGGGGCCATACCGGCAATTGGTGTGAACTACAGAGGAAACACCTTTTCTGACTGCTGATTGGCTAAACTCCCTGTATGCCACTGGTAATATTCTTAGTAACTTGGGTAATGAGAGTCCAAATAGGTGATCTAGGGTTTTTTTACTACAATCCTGGAGAAAAAAAGGAAGGTCTGCTGCTGGAGGGTTAAGAAATGTCAAATCATATACATATAAGATGTTTGGTTAATCTCTTCGCACACCCCCGCCCCCCAACCCGCCCCACATTCCTCAGTCAGTTCCATGTTTCCATGCCTCTGATTCTATTTTATTAGTCAGTTAGTTTATTTTGTTCATTAGAATTCTTTTTTTTTTCATATTCATTATTGATTAAGGTATTACATATGTATCCTTATCCACCCATTGCCCCCGCACCCCCTCATTCATGCCCTCACTCCCCTGGTGTCTGTGTCCACTGGTTAGGCTTATATGCATGCATACAAATCCTTTAGTTGATCCCCCCTTTACTCCCACCCTCCCCTGCCTTCCCTCCGAGGTTTGATGGTCTGATCGATGCTTCTCTGTCTCTGGATCTGTTTTTGTCCATCAGTTTATGTTCATTATATTCCACAAATGAGTGCGATCATGTGATATTTATCTTTCTCTTACTGGCTTATTTCGCTTAGCATAATGTTCTCCAGGTCCATCCATGCTGTTGCAAATGTTGTACCTTTCTTTTTACAGCAGCATGGTATTCCATTGTGTAGATGTCCCATAGCTTTTTAATCCAATCATCTTCTGACGGGCACTTTATTACTTTATTTGAATAGTTATAATAAGAGAAAATGTCTTATCTAAAGAGATAGTAAGAAGAATAGTCATTTGAAGATGAAAAAATATGGGCTATTTATTTACCTTTTCTAAATATAATTGTATTCAAATTAAAAGTGAGTGAATTAAAACTGACTTGTCTATATCTAGTTATTTTCTTATAGCTTTTTGTGAGAGCATATGAAGTATTTGTTTTAGACAACTTTTGCTAGTGTGCAATAGATTAGAAAAAAAATTCAAAAGAAAAGTGTGTTCAATTATGCAAATTCAGCATTTGGGGTAGGAAATTTAGTTCCACCATGAATATAGTTTCAGAAAAGCATCTGTAAAGGAATATGAGCAGCACCTATAAAAATTAATACATGAATACATTCAATTTACTGTTTTTATTCTCTTTCTAAAAAAACAACCCTTGTTTTGTCTTTTAAAGAGTTTTTTGCATTATTAACATAAAGATGAGAAGAGGATGGAGTATAGCATGTAGTTGGAGAATTGATTTTAGATGTAAAGGAGAGATATCTGATATCAAAGAGAGAGTACAGAGTTTGACTGCCAATGGCGGTAGACATGGGTCTGTATGGTAGAAGGAAGGCAAGGGACTTCTGATGTATGTCTGTTTTCTATGGAAATACTAGTACATGCCTAGCAGATCAAGTATGTGGTTTTGTGATGTTCAAATCTTGCATGTCTTTCCTGAAACATTTGTCTACTTGATCTTAGTGATAGAAGTTTGATAAAATATCAACGTATGATAATAGATTCATGCTTTTTTAATACTCTGTCAAGTAGGTTTACAATTGTAATACAAATAAATAATACACCAAGTTATGAATAATAATACAAGAATAAACTGTGTATCATGTACTCACAACGGTAAACCTACTTTTGCCCACCTCTGTATATTGAAACTACTTTATAGTACTAGGGCTCTGTCTTCCTCTTAGCACCATAAATTAGAAATCTATCATATATATTACGTAGTCCATCTATGTTTCGATACCCAACGTTCATTCCCACATCGCAGATTTTCATTGTGAGAGCATGTGCTGGATCCAGACTACCTGCTGTCCCAGATTTACTTGGCACATCAGCCTTCTTCGCCTTGGCCTTTTATTAAATTGAAAAACCCTGTCACACACTGGCTGGTTTCACTCTAATCTCTTCAGACCTTAGAGCATCTGAACTTTCCTGAGGTGTGCTGGGACCAGCTGCCACACAGCCTTCTGATAAGCATGCTTCTGTAGAGAATTCAAGAGGCTAGTGCCTACATCTGACCCATGAAACCATGACCATTCCTTCTACTCTGGGGTCACTTGCATGTTTTCTTCTTCTCTTTGACTTCTGGAAACTTTTCTTACTTTCTTTCTCTCTCTCTCTCTCTCTCTCTCTCTCTCTCCCCCCCAATATATACTTGGTATATGTGCACATACATGCACATGTACAAATGTATATAAATATATACATGTATATGTATGTATATATACATACACACATATAACATATAAATGTGTGCATACATATCTATAATAATAAAAATGTAATATGCTGATTAGACTGGACAGTTGAACGATCTTCCAGATGCCCTTCTGGATGACCTTCCAGACGAAGCTGGGGCTGCGAGGTCAAAGGCAAGCTGCTGCGGCTGTGAGGGCTGGGCCCCTTGCACGAATTTTGTGTCTTGGGCCTCTAGTCTATATAATAAGGAGCCAGGGTCATTCTGACCGAAGGCTCAACCAGACTGGAAGTCAGTGCTCGATTGCCATGGTGACTCAACACTGACTGGGGCCGCTGCGGGTGCCCCAACCCAGCACTGACTGCCTAGGGGGCTGCGGGTCAGGTCTGGAGGGGCGATCAGGCAGGCAGGTGAGTGGTTAGGAGCCAGTGGTCCCAGATTGTGAGAGAGGTGTCCGACCGCCAGTTTAGGCCTGATACCACCGAGATTGGGCCTAAACCAGCGGTCGGACATCCTCCGAGGGGTCCCCAATTGGAGTGGGTGCAGGCTGGGCTGAGAGAACCTCCCCCTCCATGCACAAATTTCATGCATTGGGCCTCTAGTGTGTATATATATATATATATATTCTATAAAAACTGTTTCATTATAGCAAATGTGGATGATATGGCTTTAAAGGTAAATTATTTTTCTTATACTTTTCAATTTTCTTATTTTAACAATCAAAAAGAGAAATTATCAAATCATATCCAAAATGACAATGTCCAATCCTAACATATGTTTAATTTAAAATAGTTATTTTTGGCTCAAGGAAATATTGCCCCATCTTATATAATAAATAGGTTTTTTTTGGTGATGCAACATTAATCTGTGAACACCTTTTATTTTTCATGTTTGAATTTTAGAATATTTTAATATGTTGAAAATTGATTGGTTATATAGATAAGTATACTTTTGAATATTAAGTAAATGTCTTCTGATTTTATTATTTATATATAGTACATTGGAAGTTATCTACATTTTATGTTTCAATAAAATAATTTGTGACTATTCTTCCATAATTATTCAAATAAATGATACATATAATTTGGTATAAGTAAATGAGGTCAGAGATTATGAAGAGAAAATTAATAACATGTGCAGATGATACTTCATAATAATTCATCTAGGGAATATCTTAAATTAGAAGTTTTCATTGCTCTAGAGCTTTGTAACAGCATTAGAATACATTTCTTAATTATAAAGTAATTACATTTTTTCAGCACCATGGAAACACTTTACTAAAAATTTAGAAATGAGAGGGAATGAAAATGCTTATAACATGTACCCAAGTACATCTGAAATATCAAAACGCAATCATTAACTCCAAATAATCAACTGAAAATATCCCAGAAAATTTATGAATATAAAAAGTAAATATAATTATTGGGATGATTGCTTTTATGCAAATAATTGTGTGAGAATACACATTTATAAAAATAAAAAGGTAATATGTACTAAACAATTTTAAAGGCATGTTTCACTAATAAATAGGAGAACTCTAGAGTGGGGCATCCACATGTTCCAAAGCAACTTGACTTATTGATTTCCAGGTGAACCAATGTGAGATACACTGGCTTAGAGTATGTAAGGTATTCAGAGCTTTATACTTTGAATTTAAAATTTAAAACATTATCTTTCTATTAATGGGAAGCCATTGGAGGTTTTAAACAGAGGACAGATGGACAGATGTTCACTTTAAAGTGACCTCTGTGTCTATAGTATGGAAGTGAGGATCAGAGAGAGCATGGAGATAGTAGCTATACAATTACCAAATAAAACTTATTGAAAACCCTCTCATGCAGAGGCATTCCAAATAATTTATGTAGATACTCTGCACCCAAAGAGGTAGAATTTAACTGGCTACCAATTAAGTGTGGGATGTGCAGTGGAGAAACTACACAAACACTATCTAAATCAAATGACCAAGGTTAAAATCTTGATAGTACCCATTCCTTGATACGATGTGACAAGAATGCATTTTACTTCTGTGATCTTCCTAAAGACAAAACAAACAAACAAAAAACCCCACATAATATGTTAAATCATGGGAAAAAATGCCTTAAAACCATTAAAATTATCAAACACCTAGAAATTGACATGGACATTGATTAAGAAGAGTGATGGAAGTTTGGAAGAGGTGACTTAAAGAGTGGCCTGAGGAATGCCAGGGGGAGTGAAGGAGCATCTGGGTGCTAAATGGAAGCTAGAACTTTCATTTATTAATAACTAGTGGCCTTGCGCACTAATCCATGCACAAGTAGCTGGCTGCCACTTGCCTCAGCTGGCCACCCCGTCCACCGCCAGTCTTAGCTCTCCACTGCATGTAGCTCACTGCCCTGCCCTCCTGCTGATCCAGCCAGTTTGCATATTACCCTATTATAAGTGTAGATTTGAATGTCTCCTTGGTCCTTTACAGTGCTCAGCAGATTTGAGAGCTAGGAAATGTAAGGACAGAGCTGGTGTTTTCAGTTTAAAGATGATGGGACAAGGCATTTCAAAATAAAGAACTCATTTATCAGGTAATACACGTAAGAAATGCATAAATTGACAACATAAATGCTGAATGAATATTGAGGTGAAAAGTGGGTGAATGAAGAAGTCAATTAATGGAGCAAGCCAGATAATAAGCCAGTATTGAACACATCTAATGAATTTTCATGGCAAAACAGATTGGAGAAAGGGAAGAATCATTTTACCAAAATGGTAACAAATATTCAAAATAGCATAGAAATCAATAAAACTGAAAATGAGACAGGCTTAGCCAAAGTAATTCTTTGTTCTAACAAGCAAATAGCTTGCTAAATGATAACAACATATTGACAGTGGCTTTCACTTTTAAAGTGAGAATTTTAGATTCATCTATATAAGCAGTATGTCATGAGCCTCTTGGTAAACAGTCTCTGATTGGCCCAAGCTGGCTGCAGGAGACCATTCTGACTTTGGACTTGGGTTCTGCTTATGCCCACCACTGGATCCTAAATTACTAAAATCCTAATCTCAAGAGTAAGTCATTCTTGGTTTCCTCTGAGCTTCTCAAATCTTACCCACATGCTCTCACTTTTGATCTTTTCTGGGTACAATAAGAGAAGAATCCTTCTCTTCATTCTCTCCCAAAATTTATCAACAGGGAGAATTCTGGTGAAGTTTCTATGTGTTCAATAACATCCTATCTAATAAAAGAGTAGTATGGAAATTAACAGTGACTTCATCACTCCATCACTCCGTCACAAAGATGGTGGCGCCCAGTCCCCTCAGCCCTGCTGCTGGAGTGTCAAGACCTGTCACCACTCCGGCAGGCCAATCGCAGCAGTGTCTGGGTCTGTGGACCTGGCCGGGGGCCACAGGGGTGAGCAGGAAGGCATGACCCACCCACTCTGGCGGGCCGATGCAGCCTCGCTGCTCTGCCGCCACCTCCGCCACTGCAGTGTCCAGGCCTGTCAGCCCTTTCATGAGGCTGAATGCTGCATCCAGGGCCACATGCAACTGGGTGGGGACTTGACTCTGGGTCTTCTGGCGCAGGGGGACTTGATGCTATGTCCCTGTTTGTGCTGGCCAGTAGGTGGACATCCCCCGAGGGGTCCCAGACTGCGAGAGGGCACAGGCCTGGCTGAAGGACCCCCCGAGAGCACAAATTTTTGTGCACTTGATTGGGTGCCTCCTGCACACAGCTACCAGGAGGTTTCAGGTTATCTCGTCTCAACCCTTATGTTAAAGCCACAAAGATTTCTGGAATTAGCATATGTGGGCAAAAACTTGTAGTTTAGTGCTTTATTCAAATTAAGAAAACTCTCAGCATTGAAATGTTCTCTTCCAAGTTCAATCAGTAATTTTCAGCCCTGGTTGCATGTCAAAAAGACCCGAGGAACTTTTAAAAATTCATGAAGATACCAAGGCAGCATCCCCTTGATTTAGATTTAATTAAGCTGGGATGGAACAAGTATTGATTTTTTTAATGTAAAGATCAACCAAGAGTTTATAACCTACAGATGAAACTGAGAGCTTCCAGTAGAGAGATAGAGATGTTAAGGCTTCTCTACTCTCATTTCATTCCTTTTGTTTCTCAAGTTTCGGGTTTTCTTTAACCCTGCCTCCCCACTCTTGATTAACTCCAGTAACATTTCAGCAGTATTTCTACCTAAGACTTGAGTATTTTTTAAATTCTTTTTAGGGGGTGGGGCTATCCTTCACCTGATGATATTTTTCCAATTGCTTTTTCAGAGAGAGTGGAAAGGACGAGGGAGGGAGAGAGACAGAGGAGAGAGAGAAACATCTATGTAAGAGAGACACATTGATTGGGTGCCTCCTGCACACATGCGAACCCAGGCCAGGGGTGGAACCTGCAACCCAGGTATGTGCGCTTGAAAGGAAATTGCACCCATGAGCCTTAGGGGTGTGGGCCAATGCTCTACCCACTGAGAAACACCGGCCAGGGCAAGACTCAAGTATTCATTTTCTATTCTTGGTCTATACTCTAATAAATTGTTATCTCCTCTGGGACCATGTAGTAATCCTGGTGTCCATTGGCGTGAGTTCAGACTTCTGAAGACTAGGACCAGACTGAGAAGCCTGGCAAGACTCTTGAAAGCATCAAAAACACTTTCCATATCTCTTTCTCTATAGAAGAAAGATCTCATTCCCTTAAGAATGTATATGATGCCTGCTGGCATGGCTCAATGGTTGAGCATTGGCCTATGAACCAGGAGGTTATGGCTGGATTTCCAGTCAGGGTGCATGCCTGGTTGTGGCCTCAATCCTCAGAATGGGGCATGCAGGAGGCAGCTGATTGAAGATTCTCTTTCATCATTGATGTCTCTCTCTCTCTCTCTCTCTCTCTCTCTCTCTCTCTCTCTCTCTCTCTCTCCATCTTCCTTTCTCTCTGAAATCAATAAAAATATATTTAGGAAAAAATGTGTATGTCAATATTGGGATTTTTTTCTTAAAATTTCTGAAACTATTGAAAATATATAGTATGGTATATACCGAGACTCTTATTGTAAATATTCCATTTAGAATAGCTTATCTCCTCAATTTTTATCTCAAGAGCAGTGGACATATTTACCTCTGTGGAGTTTTAAATGTAGTTTCTTGGGATGAAGGAAAGAGAGACCACAAGTGTGTGTGTGGGGGGGGGGGCGGGGGAGTGTAATACCTATTATATCTTGTAACAAAACTTCTTAAATGAAGCTAAACTTCTCTAACAGTGGGAATGTATCCAGGGAAACCTCAGCTCCTGGATAAATACCCAACTGGTTATGTCCTGTGCCACCTTGCTTAGGGCTGTGTCTTCTTTTCATGGCATTCACCTACCATCAGGTCTCCGACTTCCCACCCTCCTTTTAGAGCTCTTTGCAAGGCAGATTTTCCATAGGCAAAGCATGAGTCAGGTGGCAGAGGGTGAGGGGAGAAGACAGTGATGGGACCTAAAGCTCTGGATGATTAACGGGCAATCCCTGCTAAGATAGGTTAGCCCCTTTTTGCTTCTTCAATCTGGATCAATTAATGCCCTGATCAACTCTGAGGGAAAACTGAAAGATTTTCCTTGGGACTAACGTTTCTCAAAAGGAGGGAGATTATGAGTTGTAAGCATCTATAATATAATATTTATCATTGTCATGATTAGACATGCCATACAACACTTTTGAAATTTCTTAAATTGGCAAATGATGTGAAGACAATAATGTTTGAGGAAAACAACATCTTTATAGTTTTATGATGTGCCATTGATTGATTACAAATGCAGGGAGGACAAGTTGTTAGAAAACTATAACTGCAGTTTAATTGCAAGTTGATTGAGAGAAATTACTGAGTTAGCTTTTGAGTACATGTCATAGAGAATTTGACATTGAGAGAAAATTCATAGAGAAAAGTACCTTACGAAAACAAATAAAAGAATTTGCAGATTTAAAACTGTATCTATATTGAGACAGAAAGGAAGAGAGAATTCAAAATATCGTCAGTGCTTCTGGATTTTACCGTGTTACCATGTGGTGAATTTGGTTATCACAACGCAGCCCTAGCCACTGAGTAGTTTGACAACTCTGTCCCTCAGTTGGTGCTCAGCTTGTGTCCACAGAACCCATAAGCCTTCTCTCTACAACTAGGTATATTCCATCTGGTGCCCTGAAAGTGGATGTCATACAAATATTCGTACATTAACATGATCCAAAGTTATCTCACCCAGACAAGGCTGTGGGACTATTTCCCTCTCTTCTTACTTTAAACTCAGTGAAGAAGCACGTATTACCCCCTGGGAGTCATTGCCTTTTATCTTCCCTTCTTAGGTTCACTGTTTTTCTTCTTCAATCTAAGATGGTGGTACAGAATACTGATGAGAAAATGCTTATTTTAAAGCTCATTTCTTTGAGCACAGCAAATCTGATCTGCATTTTACAGAAGTTTCTCTGGTCTTACCTCAGCCTTAAGAAGGCTATAGGTAGCCCAAACGCAAAAGAAAAAAACAGAAATTGTGCACTTCAGGTTCTTTTGGATCGGCAAAGGGGGAGTAAGAGAGCAAACTGTTCTACATCAAAAGCAATTGCAGGGTGAGGATTTCTATATTATTCCTAAATTCCTTTTCTATAAAAAAGTAGGTTGAATTTTCAAGACCATCACATTTAATGAATGTATTTTTTATTTTATTTTTTTAAATATATTTTTATTGATTCCAGAGAGGAAGGGGGAGGGAGAAAGAGATAGAAACATCAATGGTGAGAGAATCATCCATCCGCTACCTCCTGCACGCCCCCTACTGGGGATAGAGCCCACAACCTCAGCATGTGCCCTGACTGGGAATCTAACCATGACTTCCTGGTTGATGGTCAACTACTGAGTCATGCCTTGGGCTGGACTAATTAATAGATTTGTGAGGGCAGGAGAGGAAGGGAATGTGTATTGTGTATATGATCAAGGTTGGTCCCTATGTTGCTTTTAGATATGTGCAGACGACTAGTAGGACAATGCCTGTATTAAAGTAGTAGTGGCTTATCTGGGTACAAGACACTCTGCATCTCTTTTTTAAATTGAAATTATAGGCACGGTTGAAATTCATTCTTTAATGGAGCTCTATTATTTTTCAGAATCTGAAACAAATTAATTCATAAGGATAGTTTTATAATACTCTCAAATTAAAAATGGCATAGAGACTACTTCATTGGCTTGATAAGATTTGCAAATATCACTTTTTTCTAATTTAAAATAAATTTACTATTGAAAAGAGAATGGATAATTTTCCAAAGAAATTAGCATTTGCCTGGCTGTTATGATTCAAATATTTTGATAGTTAGCAATGGCCATTTTACTGTCTGGAATATTCTGGGGTCTGTAAGAACTGACAGAAGCAGCAGAACTAGTAGGCTTGTGTTGACTGTTGTGAGGAGCCTGAACTCTTCCAAGGAGGTAGAAATTAGAGAACAAAATGCAATCCAGTTATAGGTAAAAGCTGAGTAGAGGAACACTGGTGGGGTGGGAATTAACATCGCGCCCCCCCCCCCCCCCCCCCCCCCCCTACCCCCCCCCCGCCACAGGTCTATATATTTACCCTTTAGGAGCTCTTTTATTAAAATGTAAGGTCTGGATCTGAGTGACAGTGGGTCATTTTTAAAAATTCTTTACAATACTTAACATTATTATTTTTAGATGCAGCTTGGAACACTCAGATATCAAATATAAGTAATTGAATAAAATGCATCAACACATTGTTTGTTGGATATATCCATCCATCATCCTCAGCATACTACACACACACACACACACACACACACACACACACACACACAATTTTGTGTGAAAGTTACCATGGATGTGTGCAAGAAGATTTGAAGGAACATAAAGCACTGGTATCTGGGCATCTAGCCAATTAATTTGAGAAAAAATGTCCTGAAGTTGTTAAATACAACTTTGGCCTACTTCACTACTGTTCCCAGAGTCTCTTATACTTTGGTATTCATATATGGAATTTTATAATAATGTAAGTTGCTTATATATTTCCAAGTAATAGCAAGAACAAATGTGATATGTATGTGAAGTATGTAAAATTTATTTTTATTTATTCCGTATTCATTCAACATGTATTATATTCCTACTACTTATGAGGCACTGAAGAAATAAAATGAATGATAGATGCACCCATATCTCAAAGTGTTTTAATTTTTGTGAGAGATACAGAAAAGTAGGTAGATATTTGCAATGCATATTTAATTAAGTCTTGGAGGATTTTTTCAAATGTGTCTACATATAGCCTTATAATTTTATCTAATATGTCTCTAATCATTTTTAATTGAGCTTTGAGCTTGCACGTGTCAATTTAAATGATGAATGTTGCAAGAATGGGGAGTATCTATCAAGGGGGAAATTACTCTGAAAATATTTTGCCATGTTGTTCTGGACACTGTATGGTAACTCTGAAGTCGTGTGTATCCCTGATAACATTCCATTACCAATAGCACAATAGACTCTCATCTCTGGAAGGAAAGTGAGAGATTAATTAATTCAATTAACATATTTCACAGAAGAGGAAGCTTAGATTCACAGGCTATATCTCCTGGCTAGGATTGCAGAACTTCTTGGTGGTACAGGTAGAAGTACAGTGACATCTTTCACACAAAAATTGAAATAGAATTTGTACCTTGCAATCATTTCTAAAAGACTGAATAATTAGAAATAGATATAAAATGAATGGATTCACAGAATCAAATTAAAGGCATGCCATCATAGTTTCTTTATTTGAATTAATTCTACTTTTATTGAATGCCTAAACATCAATACTGTTCTTTTTATGTTGTTGTAAGCTAATCAATCAGAAACGATTAATTGGGCTAAAAAGTATTATAAAAGAGTAATTCAGAACACGTTGATGTTTTCTCTTAAAATCTTTATATTTATATTTCTGGTAACATAAATTTGCAATGAAACAGATTTAATGGTTACAAATAGTGACTCTGATCCTAGGAAAAATGAACACATTGTATTGATAATACATTAGATAAAGAAATCACCTGAATATGAATATGACTACATTTCATTTATTTAGCAATATATAGTGTTTATTAGGTGTCAGACATGATATTAAGCACTATAAAAATATCATTGCATTAAATCTACCATAAAATTGAATCCCAACCTATGTTTACAATATAAATATGTATATAAGGAAGGTCTGCAAATAGCACCTAAAAATACAAGTTGTGAGTAGAAAGGTAGGTGAGAGGAAGGTAAAAGTGTTAAAATCTAGAAAAGAGTTGACCACTCCACCCCAAAATAGGTTCTATTGGTCTTGCTGAGTCCTACTGAATGCAAAGGGTGGAGCAGCAGAGTGGTTCTGTCTGGTGGTTGGGGTTGGTATATAATTATTTATTGGGCTATTCCATTATCCATTTGTCCATTTTATGCATCAAGATAACCAAATTCACTTTCCTAAAGTTTGATTCTCTAATTGCCATCCAAATAGCTACAGAGGGAAGGATCTGCTCAATAAATGCAAATATTATTAAATAACTTGTGTATTTGCATATAACTTTAATAAGATTATACTCTCATCTTTTTATTTTTCCATGTTCTTTCTTTGATTTCTTTAAATATTGTTTGCTTATCAATTCTTCAGGAATTTGGTCAGATGTCAGTGACACAGAAATGAAGGATCACAGATAGATGCCCCCCATCTACACAGCAAGATTACACTATAGAAGAGGCAGGCAGGCTAACAAACAAATAACAACATGAGTTTTTTATTATAAGGGAGTTTTATCTAGAATGCAGTTTGGCACACAGGAGGAACTCCAGAGCCAGGGAATCATTTACAGTTTAGCTAGTATCTGAGCTGAGCCTGGAAGATTTTAACAGTTTGTCAGGAGAACACTTGGGAGAGGGTATTCTAGTTAGAGAAAAGTTTGTGGGAAGGAATGAATGCCTGAGTTAGCAGATATTACAAATGTTTGAGGTTTCCCAGAGGATTGCTTATGATTTAATAAGCATGTTAGGTCCTGAGTAACTCATTACATTTGGCTATAGCAACCAAACCATGTTTCTGAACTTAAAAGCAGTATTTCAGCCCCTAAACCCATCATGGCCACCAGCAGAACAGCACCCTGTGCAGCCTTGCTTGAGCATCAGCTGGTGTCTATAGATAGCTCTCCTTTGGGTTTCTTGCCAACTGCTACAAAGACCCTCATTTTAAAATTATTGATGTAGAAATAGGGACACTCTCTTAAAATAAAATAAAAATGCCCTACTATCAAAATTTTCTGCTAAAATCATATTGACCAAAAAAAAAAAAATCAAACTGTTTTTTGTATCTTTTACATATTTTAGGCAAGGAGGACAATAATATATCAGACTTTTATTTGGATTGTTTAATCTCTTTCTCTCCCTCACACTCTCTCTCTTTTTTCTCTCTCTCCCTCTCTCTCCTTCTCTCTCTTTCCCAACACACACACACACACACACACACACACACACACACACACACACACACACACACTTTTACACTTTCCAGATCATACAAATGCTTTTTATGGGACATCAGGTGGTGCTTTGTTCACCTATTCAAAAAAATAGAAATGACTATGAACAATGCTATCTAGTGAAGGGAGGAGGCACAGTAAAAAGAAATATTGGCCCTGCTTTCAAGACATTTGGCTGGGATTAATACATATGTGGTTTCATATTTTGCCCTACTGAATCTCACATAGGACCAGGTAGCAGACTACATAAATCATGAATGTCAGATGGTCTTCTCCCTCCCTCCCTTCCTTCCTTCCTTCCTTCCTTCCTTCCTTCCTTCCTTCCTTCCTTCCTTCCTTCCTTTTTTAGCATTGCATCATGTAATATTGGCGTAATAGCTTCATAATATAAATTTAAAATGAATTGTGCTAGTAGAAAATAATTATTGCTATGACACTTTGGATGCAAACTAAATAATTTTATGAGGCAAAAGAAAAGGGAATTTCAAACTTACCATGATCAAATTACTCCCAAATTCTTCAGTTACTGTCCATTTGCTACATGGCTGTTCATTTTGACATTTGCTCTTTCTAGCAGGTGCCAAAGGTTAAAGAAAAACTAATGTGAGAAACTCTAAATAAAATGGAGAAAACTCTCAATATTCTTTTCTTTTTAAAAATTAGGAAGGCCTTTCTATAATTTAATTTGCCTTGGTCAACCTAGTAGAAAACCAGTTCCTATAGTTTCCCCATTTAAAACTCTCTCTTAGTCATTTTTTATCTGTAATATTATATTAAAAATTATTTTACAAAATTTTCAATTAAAACTTTTAATTATATTAGCCAAAGAACCTCGCATATTGTGTTCAAGTAAAGTTTTCAGTGAATATTAAAAAAATATGTTTATACTCTTATTCTTGAAGTAGATCAGAGAAATGATGCTTATGTTCTATAGAGAACAAGACCACTGTAAGCCTTATTCAGGCAATATGCTGTGAGGGGTGCTACATAGCTAGTTAAATTCCCCAGGGCATCAAGGGGGGAAATAGGTTTAATCGACAATCTAGCTCTACACAAGATATGTGACTGATTTTAACATGGCCATGGAAAGTATATATGGCTTCATGCACACATACATGAGAATAAAATATATTATGTGATTTCAGATACCAAATCCTTCTTATTCTTCTCAAAGGAACCAATTTGGAACAGAGAATTATTTCCAGATGCCTAGGTCTGAATATTCTTTTGAATTCACCCTTTTATTTATTCATTCAAACAATTTATTACGGAGATTAGCAATGATAAGAGAGACAAAATGCCTGCTTTCAGGAAACTTACAAACCGGGAGGAAAATGGACCTCAAACAATTAAGAAGGTATTGTTTCACTTTAAAAAGCAAACATATAGGGGGATTACAACCAAGCAAAGGTATGTATAGGGATTGTAGTCAAAGCGGTCACAATGAGGGTTAATCAATTTAAATAAGAAATGGATTACAGAACTTGCCTCCATTACCTATTTCCTCAGATCTTAATTATCAGGTTAGTTTAGAGCAAACACATGTTTCCTGCAAAAAATGATTTAGTAAAATTTAATTCATGCTGAGAGATAAAAGCATATATTATTCTGTCAGATTCATAGGAAAATATTTCCATAATGGCATAACAAGGTTATGCCTCTTTTGTATGTTTTTTCTCCTTATTTCCAACAAGTTTTGAGGGCACCTGTATATTAGAAGAAATTTTGATTCCATTTAGTTTTTTAAGAAAAAATTAAATAGCATCAAACTCATTGGAGTCATTTAAGAAGCAGATGAATTTGTGTATATTTCTGACTAAAGGACAGAGAATCAACTAGGTTATCTTATAACATGTTATTTTTATGCAGCAAGTCTTTAGCAAATCTCAAGTTGACTGCTATAGAAAAAAATTGGTGTATGTAAGTCAGTTTGTCATTTCAAATTTACTCTCCCATAAAATAGTATTTTAAATGAATTATACCCAGATCCACCCCCCCAAAAAAAGTGTAGTGAAGGCTTAATGTGGGTGAATTATAAAAATATAATATGACTGCTAATATTATTGACCTTTTTTTGGCATTATGCTAAGTGTTTGAATGTATTATTATTTTCTCTTTATTACTCCATGAGGTCAGTTTATCATTATTTTTTTCACAGATGAGGAACTTGTAGTTTAAATAATTCAAATGACTTAGAAGTTAAAGTCAGAATTGGGAACTCATGTCTATCAAATGACCCCAAGTCTATTTCTAGCCATTTTATTATATTGTGCTACATGGCAATAGCAAAAGCATCAGAAAAAATATGTATTATATATTTATTTTATTTTAACAACAAGAAAGCTAGCACTACATGCACAGATACACGGCTGATAAATTGCGAGGGGCATCATTTACATTAAGTTATGCAAGACATGTTTAATAAACTGAACTAAAAAAAAACAGGGACCCAGTGAGGGTTTTGTTAAGGAAATGAGATGTTACTTCTGGGAACAGTGAGGAAAATAAATTATTAAAGGTGACAAAGTAAAAAAGAGTCTGGGTGAAGTAAATCAGAAGTCTGGATACAGAGTATTTGTGAAAAACAAAATAAAATCAAAGATTTTTGATGGAGTAGGAATTGGAAGAGGAGATACACAGGAATGCTGGGTGAGTGAAATTAGAGTGGTGACTGTCAGGGACCAGGTGGAGAGAATTTTTTTTTTTAAATAACTCTTGGGAATCAGTATAAATACATAAACATGTTTGAGAAATGGAGGATATGAAGAAAATAGGGTTGTAAAATAAGAATGCAAAACAAGTATATGGTCTTCTCTATAGTTATCCCCAGTTGGGCTTCCGAAAGCAACTGTAATGCAGGATGATTGAGCTAAAGGTGAAACTAGCTAGCTCCCATGGTTATAGTCCTGTATTTCATTAAAAAGATTTAGATTGTTTCGTAGGATGCACTTAAAGCTGTATTGCATGGTCTTTACCATGTTAGCACGAGATAGAAACACGGGCAATCTAGACCTATGAGTTGCACAATATTTTATCCATAATCTGATAATTATTTTCCCGCTTCTCTGTCTAAAATGAAAGACCAATCAAAATAAAGTAGGTTGCCTAGGACTGGGGATGGGAGGATGAGAGAATGGAGAGCAGTAGCTATTTGGTAAATGGTTTCCTTTTGGAGTGATAAAAACCTTCTAAGAGTATGGTTATAATCTCAAAACTCAGTAGACAAACTAAAAACCATTGAATTATAACTTTACTTGGGCAAACTTTATGGTCCATAAGTTTTATCTCAATAAAGCTTCTTTATAAAAAAGAAAAATGAGCAATTCTAAATGTTTCAGGTCAAATAGTAATGAATTGAAAAGTTAAAACATTCATCTGATGGTGAATGAATTTGCCTTTTCAAGAGGCTCCTAAGCTCATGACTCTAGGGAAAACATAATTAACGTTAATGGAGAAACGTTCTAAAAAATACAACTGTAATAATTCAAAAAACTCTTCAGTACTTCTCTGCTCTCAAATGGTCTTGAAATAATTGTCTTAAAGTATAACTATAACCTGCTTTCATGTAATTTTCCCTTAGCATAACAGAGAAATGAAGAGCAAAGGACTCACAGGGAAATTTTCCAACATGATTACAGTTGACCTAGTATTACAGATATGGGTTTTCCCATTCACTTTTCACCAAATTCATTGTTTTCATACATTTTTCATATAGGATTTCTATAACCTTTTCCCCTCATTATCTACTAAGCTATCAGCCTTGTGTATAAAATCCTATTACTGTCCAGCATAGAGTTTAAGAAACAGGAAAAGAAGGCATGGAGAAAGTAAATATTTAAGCAAGTAGATGATTTAGCCTAGAATTTAGTACCCGAAATCTAATCTTTAAACATACATGCTTTTATCTCTGAGTTTTCCCTGTTTTATCCTACATATTAATTTGTGATACACCTATCTGCTAATACATATTTTCATTGCAAACTGCTTTATAAGTTGAAATATTTGTATAAAGTGAAACTTGGTTGAATAATTCATTGACCAGGTTTGGGAGGTAGGTGTGGGGGAATAGAAACTGTGTTACCAGACTCTCAAGCCTCCTTATGGTAAATAATAATCAGTTTTATTTGTAAGTGGACACCAACTATATCAGAAGGTATGTAGATGAAAACACATTTTTTGAAACTTTATATTCAACTTGTGCTTAGGCATTACCGTATAGCACTACGAATTTGGAGAAAGGCAGTCTGGGCTTGAATCCAAAATACTCTACATATTAGCTGCACAACCTCAGATAAACTGCTCATTTCCTTTAGCCTCACTTTTTTATAAGGATAATAATTTTACCTGAATGTTTTGTTGTTGCAATTGAATAAAGTATTATATAAAATATTTATCACATTATGGTGCATAATAGATATTTTCCCAATCTTTACTATATACATAGAATTTGATTTGAAATGCAAATTTGCCTAAATGTATTTATGATTTAAACACAATTTTCTATTGAATAGCGCAAACTGTTTCAGGAAATCTAGATTTAAACCCTGTCTTTAAGATATTCCATTGGAATAGAGAATTTCTTTCTTAGTACCATGGTATTAAAATGGAGTTTTACATACATTACTCCAAATTTTAAGAGAAATAAGCCTCTACATTACTCCCTTAATTCTTCCCAGGATTATATTTGCTTGATAAATTTTATACCAACAAGTTAATTAATGAAAGCCAAAAATATAACTCTAAGAAGTACAGTCTAATTCTTCAGTTTATTGAATCTGGACTTGACCTCTATCTTCTTACACAGAATATGGTGGAAGTGATACTATGCCAATTATGGGCCTAAACTATAAAAAGACTGACAGTTTACAATTCCTTTCTTTTTTAACTTAGCTGCCATTCTGTGAAGAAGCCCAAACAGCCATACAGAGGCCTATGTAGAAGATAATCGAGGTCCTCAACTGATCATCCCACCTAAATTACCAGGTGAAGCCAGACCATTGTTTAATCCAGGTAAGGGATCTCCATCTGATCCTCTGTCCCTCCAGTAAATACTTCCTAAAACTCAGCTTGCCTCTAAGCCCTGACTAAATTACAAGATCACCAGCAAATAAATGATAGTTGAATGCCTATTGACTGATGAATAAATGAATGAATGAATAAATATCTGGTATCATAAGAATTGTTTCTTTTCTTTGAGAGAAAAAAATAACTGTTCTATAACTTGAAAGTGTGTATGAATAAGTAAATAAATAATTTTCAGTTTGAAAAAAAAGATATAGTTTGAACAAAGGATGATGTGATGAGAACAGAGAAGCAGGACCTTACATAATTGTTTGATTCAGATCTTAGAAGAAACTAAAAATAAAGGAACAATAGATCATTTAGAAAAATAAAAGTTAAGTAGAGTTCTCTTTATGAACTCTAAATTTCTTGGGATTTCCATGGTCTTTAAAACAACAGCAACAACAACTAGCACCCTATAATTAGCAAAAAGTCTCTGTACTGAGTTATTATAATGTACAGTCATTCCACTAGGTGCATACCACGGTGTGGTGTGAGGCAGGAATAATTAGACACCAGATGGTGATATCAACTCCAATAGAGAATGCCTATGCATTATGCATGAAAAGTGACTTTATTGTTGTTTTTATCCATTTGGTGCCATTATGCTGCTCTTGGACCTCAATCAGTGTCTGAAAAAAAAATCTCATTGGATCTGGAATTTTTCTGTTCTGAACAATTTGTAACATCACTTTGTCATATTCTGATCAGTTATCTCCCTATTCAACTTGCAGAATTTCTAAGAGCATATTATTTTCTGGCAGCACCATAGAATTGAGCTTTTTCATTATCCAGAGCATCTGAGCTAACTGGATATAATTCTGTGTTTCTGCCAGCAGCATGAAGTTTAAGATTAGTATCTATGAAAATTGAATCTGATTTTTAATGATTGTAGTGTCACATTTCTGGGCTGAGGTACTTTTAAAATGTCATTAGTAGGTATGCGATTAATCATCTCATGTCTTTTGACCACTAAAAATATCTTTTATTTTCATTATAGATGTAACAAATTTGAAAGGAAAAAAGAGATAGAATATATAGTGATTAGATAGTAGATCTCATTAATTTTAATAATTATTCAATGAAGAGTTCAACAAAATGGTTTATCTTGATTCCTTTTGGAAAATTACAGTGTTTGAGGAAGTTCCAGAATACTGGCTTGGGAAAAGATTAATCAAAGAACTTATAGGTATATATGCATAACCCATGGACACAGACAGTGTGGTAAAGGCCTTGGGAGGGGACCAGGTGGGGGGGAACAAATGAGGGAGAGTGGGACATCTGTAATATTTTTAACAATAAAGATAAAAACCACTATGGAGATTAATATTAATAAGTGATTAAATGGTCCTATAATGTTTAAAAACAAAAGAAAATTTTAAAAAACACTGTAGCAGATTCCAAGGACATCTAAATATTACCTTCATATGCTGTCTTCTAAATATTACCTTCATAGTGATTGATTGGTGGTGCTTAGCTTTGAAATAAGGAAGTTAGTGCTCAATTATCATATAGCATTTAAAATGATAATACTCCATTTTATACTTCACCATTCAAACTGAAACGTGCAACACACAGTATGCTTTCTATTTACAAAAAAAAAGAAGAAGACTTTTTTTTTGGTTACAATAAAATGTGAACCTTAAATAATATAATTAAATCAAATGCTTTTTTTTCAAAACATTTCATTTTTCAAATTAATGAGCTTTTACAGTAGTGAAGGAGGAAACAATGTCCCTAGAAAATAAAACCACCAAAGTGTGCTCATCTGTAAAAGACCATTTACTGCTCACTTACTCATGCACCCGTGAGCTTAAATTTAACATGCTAGAATAATTTTCATCTTTAAACCCAGTATAGATCCAAAGAAAAAACCATGACCTAGTAAGTGCTTAGGATTTTTCAAATCTTCTTCTATACTAACAAAAGAGTAATATGCTAATTAGACCAGCAGATCTTCTGGGAGACCTTCCGAATGTCCTTCCGGACAAAGCCATAGTGGCTGGGCCGAGGCAAAGGTGGTTAGAGGTGAGCAGGCTGGCAGGGAGAAGGCAGTTGGGGGTGAGATCAGGCTGGCAAAGGAGGGCAGTTAGGGGCAATCAGGCAGGTAGGCAGGCAGGTGAGCGGTTAGGAGATAGTGGTCCCAGATTGTGAGAGGGATATCCAACTGCCTATTTAGTCCTGGTCCTACAGGGATTGGGCCTAAACAGGCAGTCGGACATCCCCTGAGGGGTCCCAGATTCTAGAGGTTGCAGGCCGGGCTGAGGGACACCCCCCCACACACCCCCATGCACGAATTTTGTCCCCTGGGCCACTAGTCTATACTAGTAAAAGAGTAATGTGCTAATTAGACCAGGTCAACCAGCCATCTTCCAGACGTCTGACTTACTTCTGGACAAAGCCATGGTGGTCGGGGCCGAGGCAGAGGCAGTTAGGGGAGATCAGGCCAGCAGGAGCGGGCAGTTGGGGGCGATATCAGGCAGGCAGGGGAGGGCAGTTAGGGTTGAGATCAGGTTGGCAGGGGTGGGCTGTTAGGGGTGATCAGGCAGGCAGAGGCAGTTGGGGGTGAGATCAGGCTGGCAAAGGAGGGCAGTTAGGGGCAATCAGGCAGGCAGGCATATGAGTGGTTAGGAGCCAGCGGTCCCAGATTGCGAGAGGGATGTCTGACTGCCTGTTTAGTCCTGATCCTATAGGGATCACATCTAAACAGGCAGTCAGGCATCCCCTGAGGGGTCCCAGATTTGAGAGGGTACAGGACAGGCTGAGGGACACCCCCCCCCCCCATGCATGATTTCATCTGGGTCACTAGTGTTTTAAAATGTTGAATTGATTTCATTGGGGTTGAAATATGGGAAGACCATAGTGCTGTCTTAATTTTGAGTGGTTAAATATTTTACTTTTGATCTATTTATTTTTATTGTTACAAAGACTTCAATCTCTATTTACATTTTGTCTAATTTTTCCTAAAAATGTCTTTCTGTCCATCTTCCAGTCATAACTTTCATGGATCCCATAAACTGCAGGCAGGAAGCAGTCACTTGCAAAATTTTACAAAGCACACAATAATCACACAAGCTTTGGTCCATGGAGCATCAACATATCATAGGTGAATATGTCTAACAGAGAATATTTACTAAGCTTGATTGAGCTCTATTATTCTTTAAATTCATATTATTTACATTATTAAAATTTAAATGATATGTAAATAATTGGACTGATTAGACGACACCAAGTCTTGCTGAGCAAACATATATGCTGCCATATGGTAATAGAAGTAGATTAAAACAAAAAGAGCACATAAAAATAGAAAATATTCATTCTAGTCAGATGATTTGAAAAGGACTTGATGGGTAATGTATTTCAGGTCAGAGAGTCATATAAGGCAGTCTAAATCATAGATACAGGGCATGTGTGAATGAGCCATGAATAAGAAGGATTTATTTTGCTGAAGTAAACTGGAGCCATGAAGAGTCATGTGAATTTAGATTTTTACGTTTTTTAAAAAAATCCTCAGCCAAGGAGATGTTTTTCTATTGATTTAGAAAGAGGAAGGAAGATGGGATAAGAGAGAGAAGAGAGAGAGAGAGAGAGAGAGAGAGAGAGAGAGAGAGAGAGAGAGAGATGAGAGAAAAAGAGAAAAACATTGATTGTTTGCCTCCCATCCATGCCCCGACCGGGGACCTCAAAACCACAACGTTGGTGTATGCCCAGACCCAGGAATCAACCCCAACACCTTTTGGTGTACAGGACAACACTTCAACCAACTGAGCCACATCGGCCAGGGCTATGTATATGCATTTTTATCTCATGATAGAGTCAGGCAAGTTTTATTTTATTTTGTCATGATCATACTTCCCCTTTTTAATGTTGATTTTGTGTCTTTTACCTGGAACTATTATTACACAGAATCTTTGCCTTTCAGATATAATAAGATATCACCAACCACACTATTATATTTGAAATAATTGCAAATTTAAGAATTACTGCTCTATGTAAACTATAAAAAGCCTAAACAAGGTGATGATCCTTTAAAGTGGTGATATTCCTGATATGCCAGATTATAGATACAAAAACATAAACTGAATCATTTTTACCTGATGATAGAAAAGAAATAGGCCAAAACTGGTTTGGCTCAGTGGATAGAGCGTCAGACTGCGGACTGAAAGGTCCCAGGTTCGATTCCGGTCAAGGGCATGTACCTGGGTTGCGGGCACATCCCCAGTGGGAGATGTGCAGGAGGCAGCTGATCAATGTTTCTCTCTCATCAATGTTTCTAACTCTCTATCTCTCTCCCTTCCTGTCTGTAAAAATTCAATAAAAATATATTTTTTTTAAAAAAGAAAAGAAATAGTATTTTAAAATAAGGGGGAAAATGAAGTCTCTACCTATTTGAGGTATAGGAGAGTATGAATTTATGAAGGTATTTACATATTTTCCTATATGGTATTATTTTGAAACAATTTTGTTAATGTATGTTTTTTGAAAGGATGTTGCTTATTTGTTCACTTATAGTTGTTTCTACACAATGAAAAATTTGAATACTTATCACAATCATGCTTGGTTGAAACACCTCTAAGTTGGTAAGCAATTGCATTGCTATATAATAATGGACGTGTTTAGTAAACATACATAACTTAGAGCTTTCGGTTTACATTGCATAATTTTTTAGAGCATCCAAAGGACACACACACACATACACACACACACACACCAAAACAAACAAAACAAAAAAACATTACCAGATGTCTTATTATTAAGCAAGTTATATACTATATTCAATTTGCTGGTAGTGTGTTTAACATTTTAAAAAAAATAAAGAAGGAAATTAGGCTATTAGCAAGAAGTGTAGCTACTTAAAGGCATTCTACTTTTGTAGTGAGTTTCGGAGGCTTTAACTCCTTAATGGAGACTACTTAATATAGAGCTGATATAATAAATGTAAAATAATATGCTCAGAAGTTCACTAAATTCAACTGTTTCTTTTTATACAAGAAAACAGATTAGTTAATATATATCTAAATAATATAGACACTGGCAATTATGCAAAATTAGAAACTGAAGAGTTTTGTTTTTATGAGAATTGTGATATGTGAAAGCAGATCATTTTTGTAAATTCAAAAAGCATATTTGCTATTTAGAAAACAAATAGGGCATTTCAAGAAAGTCTTTGCCATCATGGGAAATGAAACAGAAATCATAGAAAATATTCACTTTCTATATATTTCTATCAGATGGTTTTTCTTTCTATTACCTTTTAAATAACATCATGTAAAATGTAAAATTAGTGAGGTTTTTTGCAATTATTACTTAGTAAACCTAACTTTCTAAAGCCAATTTTGTTCTATTTAATTTTATTTTACCTTCTAGCCATAAAGCAGTGATAACTAATATTGCTACTGTGGTTGATACATGTTATGAGGCCCCTTCCCTGTAGGATAAAATCTATATTACTTGATATTAGATCCAAGCCTTCCCAAAGACCCCCTTCTGTCAGCTTCTCCAGACTTTTCTTGCACTGTGCCTAATGGATCTTAGGGAGGAACCAGGGACCTCCATACTTTTACATATGGGGGCGTGGCATCCAGAGAAGGACTTGTCCAAACATTTAATTATGGAAGAAGCCTGGACTAGAACTCAGTATTTTGGAGATAGGGCTAGCTCTTTAATATATATATTGATTTCAGAGAGGAAGGGAGAGAAGGAGAAAGAGAGAGAGAGAGAGAGAGAGAGAGAGAGAGAGAGAGAGAGAGAGAGAGAGAGAGAGAAAGAGAGACATCAATGATGAGAGAGAATCATTGATTGGCTGCCTCCTACACGCCCCCCTAAGAGGGATTGAGCTCACAACCCGAGCATGTTGAGCATGTTCCCTTGACCGGAATTGAATCCAGGACACTTCAGTCTGAAGGCCGAGGCTCTATCCACTGAGCCAAACTGGCTAGGACAGGGCTAGCTCTTTATCATTGCAAAACCCTGACTCATTTAAGTAAGAAAAAAATGGTGGCAAAAAATACCCTTTTATTGCTGACCTTGGATTGAGCTCACAACCCGAGCATGTTGAGCATGTTCCCTTGACCGGAATTGAATCCAGGACACTTCAGTCTGAAGGCCGAGGCTCTATCCACTGAGCCAAACTGGCTAGGACAGGGCTAGCTCTTTATCATTGCAAAACCCTGACTCATTTAAGTAAGAAAAAAATGGTGGCAAAAAATACCCTTTTATTGCTGACCTTAAAATTAAGTATTTAGAAGAAATCGCCAAAATGAAATCTTAATTACTTATCAGAAAATTTATTTGCATACAGCTAGCACATTCTGACTGACCGTTTTCTTTAGAAGGTGATAATATCTACGAAGTGTGACTTTCTGTGACTCATAATCAACACTTCCGTAGACACCCAGCTTACATAATGAAGGCTCATGTATAAAAGAGTAGCCTATCTATGAATCATGTTACTATGGCAATCATTATTTTGTGTGTGTTTTCTGACTTACTGTAATTTTTAGAATTTTTATTAAACATTTCTTCTTCAGGAGTGGCTAAGTCACTTTTCCCCTAAAAATTATATCTTTAGCTAAAAAGACCAATGTATTTCATTGAGTTGCTAAGAATTTGGAATGTGTTAGGAATGTAAACATCTATATTGAAACTTTTATTTTACAATTTATTGAACCACTTGATAGCCTCTTATTGAGAGCTGGTTGCAGTACTTTTTCTTATTTTTAGCTACCTGGAAAAATGTATTTTTTGAAAACTTGAAAAATAAAGGGATAAAATACAATTATAAATTGGCCATGGTAGACAGAGATGCAGACTATGTAGATGGAAGTCATATAGCAGTGACACTAAGTTGCAGTATACTATTCACAGAGAAGTAGATGACAATTCAGATTTTTATATAGATGCTTAACTCAGTGGTGTGCATTATAATTTTAAAGATGCCATCTCATTTGCACTGTCATACTGATAGAGATACGATGCAGGGGATTGAAAGTCAAAATTGGTTTCTTTTTCCTACTCTTTGCTGCCTGACATCCCAACTCCAAAACTCATTTATTATGGTAAACATGTTTCTAGCGATTTGGACCTTGGAACTTCACTTGGGTAGAAAAAAGCTTAGTATATATAGGGCTAATTTGAATAGCTTAAATATTTTGGATGTTTAGTAATTTTTACAAATTAGGAAATAGTATTATAGTTTAACACTCAAATTGTACTTGACTATACAACCAAAGAATAACTAGCCTTTGCACACATTGTAGTAGACTCTGCAAGCCTATCTCCACACAGGTCTTGAAAACACTCTACAGCAGTGCAAATTCTGAAACAAAGTTGGAAAGAACATCTGCTGAAGGGTTTATGTAATTTTCCAGTCAATTTGTTCTGTCAGGAAGATAAAGCATTTCATTCATTTGAAAAAAAACTGAAGCATTGGATAGTTTGGGGGTGGAGCTTAAAAGACTACAAATTGAAGACACCATTTCTCTATTTAAAGCAATCCTATCACACAGAGGGATATGATTGCAGCTGTAGTTTCTTGCTAAATTTCTTCTATTTATGATTATTTCTGATACATAAGTGTATTATTATTCAAGAATATGTATTGTTTTATGGCACTTGAAAACTGCTTGGTAATGCAGTTTAAAGATATTAGCTGTTGCCGAAACCTGTTTGGCTCAGTGGATAGAGCGTCGGCCTGCGGACTGAAAGGTCCCAGGTTCGATTCCGGTCAAGGGCATGTACCTCGGTTGCGGGCACATCCCCAGTGGGGAGTGTGCAGGAGGCAGCTGGTCGATGTTTCTCTCTCATCAATGTTTCTAACTCTCTATCTCTCTCATTTCCTCTCTGTAAAAACTCAATAAAATATGTTTTAAAAAAAAGATATTAGCTGTTTTTTTTTGCAATAATGTTACTGTAGTGTCAGTTAGACACCAAAAATGTTCCTACTTTTGAGTAACTCATAAGCACTATGTTAGTGTAAATGCTTTTCATTTTTCTTTACTAAAAATAATTATTAGAAAAATTATTAAGTTTACAGAATTAAAAAGGTAATTTTATTTTGATACATTTTACTCATGAACAGCATGAAGATATTTTACAATTATCATAAATAATACTAAGGAACAGAAGTGTTAACAGCCATAACTTTTATTTGTTCTTTTAGCAAGCATGTGCCTCCTATAGTGTAGAAGAGAAGGAAAGACAATTAAGTATGGTCGCTATTGGTATACATTGTTCCTCTTATTAACATGAAGAATTTATGTAAAACACTAAGAGAAGAACAATTTCTACCTGTGGCAAAACTTTACTGCAACCGGTCTCCCTGTAGAAACTAACATTATTTTTTATTTTAATATGTGGTTATTGTTTTCAGAGAGAGGAAAGGAAAGGTAAAGAGAGATAGAAGCATCAGTGATGACAGAGAATCATTGAATCTCTGCCTCCTGCACGTCCCACACTGAGGATGGAGCCTGAAACCCAGGCATGTGCCCTGACCTGGAATCCAACCATAACTTCCAGGTTCATAGGTTGATACTCAACCACTGAGCCACACCAGCCAGGCTAGAAACTAATACATAATAATAAATATCTGTGGAAGCATGGCATGCACTACTTTGTTTTAGGCATAAACTCTAAGCTAGAGTTTCCCTATTATCTTTAAATTTTCATAATAATTTTAAATAATTATGAGATACTTCTCAATTATATTGAAAACTTCATGGGTTCCTTTTAAACAGATGTTAAGGCCACTTGATTAGTAATGCAATTTGAAGTTTCAAAAACTATTAAAACTATTAGAAATGTCTAATATTGTGGCATTATAATGTCATAAAATTATTCTAGAAAGTTGATCATTTCTGATTTTCAAACATGGCCACAAATATTTGTATTAGCTTATTTGTTTCACTATTCCCCTTACTTATAAAAAAAATCATGACTTTTAGTTATGCATAAAATAATTTCATGTTTCAAAAAATGTATGTTTTTATCATTGTCAAGAATAACAGAACAAATGTTTACTGAAATTGACTAGGCTTGGGAAGGACTCTGATTTTCCCTAAGTGAGTCTAGTTCTGCAATGATAGATATTATAGATACTGAGTGCTGCCCTTCCTATGACAATTAAATATTCAGATTGGAAAATGTGCTTCATGGAAAGGGAACCTTTTTATCGGTGTGTGGAATGTTCGTCAGATGAGTGGCAGGAATGTGTGCCCTCTTGGGTGACTGGTGCACGCTGTGGTGGAACCCCTGGTGCCCTTGCCAGTCATCTGGAAAAGATCGCCAATCAAGGAATGGCCTTTACTGTTACACACTCACAATTCCACCTGTCAAAGTCAAGGAACAATCAGTATTTTCAGTAAACTAAGGAAGTAAAGCTACAGGGAGGACAAACTTTTTACTCCTTTATCAAAATATAAGACATAGTCTTATTCCTCACTTTTATGGTCCCATTCCTCTGAATAATTTGTCCAATCCACTCTAATTGAATATTCTCAAATTTCAGTTAGTTTGTATGTAAGCTCATGATTTGTCACATTTAGGCATTGCATATGGTTGTAAAGTGTTATATTTTAGTTAAATGATTTAAAAAATTATGTCATTATTATAGTTGAAATTTCAGTATCACTCTGCTTTAAAGTGAATCAAAGTTTACTATTTTTAATATATTAATATATCATGAATTTTAAAAAATATATGTTACACAGAGTTTCCAAATTTTCTGTTTATGGGGCACTTAGTGCCTTAGTATTTGATTTTTATAAGACCTCTAGGGAAAAAGATGGTTCTATGGTTCTATTTTAGGAGCAAACAACTTCATAAGCATTTATATCTTAGTAATATTTTCTTTAATAAGTATTTGTAACTTTAATATATAGCATTATTATTCTTAAGATGCATTTTATCCTGATGCCATTTGAAAAATAATGTACATAAGATATAGGAAAAAAAAAAACAGTTCATTTGTGCATAACCACAATCACTTACAAATGGGAAGTTTGCACCTATTGGGCATTGCCGTTCCTCAAACTTTGTATTCTATGGAATACCACCATTCTCATTTCCTTGTTCACATTGATTTTAGTACTTACTTTTCTACCTGGCTCTGTCGAAAACCCAGCTTTATGAAGATATGATGCCATTGAAAGAACTGTAGTTTGTCCTAACGTTGAAACTGTGAACTATATGAAACTCGCCAATCATACAGTATCTGGTTGGTGTCAAGTATTTTGTTCTCTAAAATTTAAAATGTTCCATGGCGCCCCTGGGGCTTTCCTACCGCACTCAAGGGTATCTTAATGTACAGTGTGGAGACCACGCGCTTATGTTGAAATAGCATCCTTAAAATGTGCAGGGGATAGTTTGTCCTTGTTCTCTGTTATCTTAGTGGAGGATGCTCAACTATAACTGTAGGGCCAACTTTCAGAGGGCTCAGTTTCATGGCAGTGAAGTTGGTTTCTGGCTTTAGCTGGGGGATTGGGAGGGAGGATCAGATGGGGAGTATGGTAGTTTGCCAAACGGGCCTTTCCAAGTGACTCTCTGAGCTTCCTCACAGCACAGCAGCAATATTCCAAAAAATAGGAGGCGAAGCTGCTTACAGAGCAGGCCCAGAACTGGCACATATCATTTCCATCATACTCTATTGGTCATAGAAAGTATAGGTGCAGCTCAGATGCAATGGGATGAAGAATTAGACTGCACTTTTTAGGAGGAGTGACAAATGCTTGGCCATCTTTAATCCACCATAGTTGGTATGAAATTTATCAAGCAAACATAATCCTCGCAATACTTTAGGAAGGAAAATAAAAGCTTACTTAATTTAAAATGCAGAGTATTGCCCCACTGGCATGGCTCGGCAGTTGAGCACAATCCAGAATCCAAGAGTTCACTGGTTGAATTCTCCCTTAGGGCACAAGGCCAGGGTTGTGTGCAAGAGGCAGCTGATCAATGATGATGTTTCTCTCTCATTAATGTTTCTATCTCTCCAACCCTTCCTCTTCCTCTCTCTCTTTAACAATCAATAAAAACATTTAAAAAATAAAATGCAGAGGATTGTATGTAAAACTTCATTGTAATAGTATGGTTCTGAAAAACAACACTATAGTGTATTCTAAGTTTCCTGAGTTTGTGCCAACCAATGTAAAGTTTTAATATATTTTCTGTTTTTGAATATTTAAATAGCACCATTTTACTATTCAGAGTTCTTCAGAGAAATGGAACCGATAAGAGATATAAGAATATTTATCTATAATAGTAAAAGCATAATATGCTAATTAGAACAGACAGCCAAATGACCTTCCGGTTGTCATTCCGGATGTCCTTCCAGACTAAGCCACGGTGGTGGGGGCCGAAGCAGAGGCAGTTATGGGCGATCAGGCAGGCAGGTGAGTGGTTAGGAAAAATAAGGCAGGCAGGCAGAGTGGTAAGGGGGTGATCAGGCAGGCAGGCAGGCAAACAGTTAGGAGCCAGCAGTCCCAGATTGCAAGAGGGATGTCTGACTGCCGGTTTAGATCTGATCCTGCAGGGATCCCTGAGGGATTAGGTCTAAACCGTCAGTTGGACATCCCTTGAGGGGGTCCCAGATTGTGAGAGGGTGCAAGCCAGGTAAGTGAACACCCCTCCACACACACATGAATATTGTGTACTGGGACTCTAGTCCTATATAATAAAAGCCTAATGTGCTAAGTGTCCGGTGGTCCAGTCATTCATTCAACCAATCACAGTGTAATATGCTAATAATATGCTAAGGTCGCTTAACCGCTCGCTGTGACATGAACTGACCACCAGGGGGCAGATGCTCCGACTGGTAGGTTAGCTTGCTGCTGGGGTCTGGCCAATGATTAGGACTGAGCGATACAGGCTGGACATGCCCTGGAGCCAGGGGTGGGCAAACTTTTTGACTCGAGGGCCACAATGGGTTCTTAAACTGGACCGGAGGGCCTGAACAAAAGCATGGATGGAGTGTTTGTGTGAACTAATATAAATTCAAAATAAACATCATTACATAAAAGGGTACGGTTTTTTGTTTTTTTTTAGTTTTATTCATTTCAAACGGGCTGGATCCGGCCCATGGGCCGTAGTTTGCCCACAGCTGCCTGGAGCCCTACAGTGGCCTTTCACTTGCTGGCTGGCCAACCTCCTGCATCCCTCCTCAGCCTGATCGTATACCCGTGGCGTCCCTCCGCCTGGCCTGTGACCTCTCACAATCCAGGACCCATAGGGGGATGTTGGAGAGCTGGTTTGGCCTGATCCCGCAGGCCAGGCTGAGGGACCCACTGGTGCACGAATTCACTGGGGCCTCTAGTAAAAAATAAAGAGATTATTTATAAGTAATTGGCTCAGTCAGTTATGGAGGCTGAGAAGTCCCAAAATCAGCAAGAGACAAGCTGGAGGAACCAGAGAACTGTTGGTGTAGTTCAGAATCTGAGTCTGAGTCCAGAGGCAAGAGAAGACTGACATCTCAGCTTGAAGATAGGCAGAAAAAAAAAAAAAATTCTCCCTTACTCAGCTTTTTTTGTGTTGTGCACAGTTTCTATTGACTGGATGAGGCCTGCCCACAAAGTGGAGAGCAATATGCTTAACGCAACTCTACCAATTTAAATGTTAATCCCATTCAGAAACACACCTTATATAATATGAACCAAATATATGGGCACCCCAAGGCCCAGTCAGAGTGACATGATTTAACAATTACATCCATTTTTTAATTTTTAAAAAATTTTCCATTATTGTTGAAAGTATTATAGATGTCCCCTTCCCCCGCGCCCCAACTCCTGCCCTATCTTCAGGCTTTTCTCTTAATTGAAATCACAATGATATCCTAATATAAATATTTGTCCTTGTCTTTTTTATTTCTTAAGATCAATTCCAGAACTGAAATTTCTCTCTCATAGGATCTAAAAACATAACTTGTTTCTAATACTGTAAAGTCATCTCTTGCAGTGTGCGTGCCCAATGCCTGACACCATCCCTTTTACTCTTTACTTTTCATTCCCCTTGTTCAATGATCTACAGGTAATAATATTTGGAAAGAATAAATTGGGAGTTTTAAGGTAAAATATGATTTCTAGAACAGGCATAAACAATGAGAAGTATGTACCCTTGTATTTTGTTATGATAAGAACCATAAATACGATCACTTTCCAGTTACTGCACTGCCATCTTTGTAGCCTAGTTGGCCTGTTCCGTCTACTACCTTTTACTGGAGCTCCCCAGTCAGTCAGTGACAAAGGCCCTGCTCCACAGCCTTTTATCCTGTCTTAGCAGTTGTATTGTCTCAGAGCAGCTAGTAATATATTTAAGAGTTAAGTTTAAGTGGAACTTTTAACATCTTAATTCAATAATCTCCTCTCTCTTACTTTATGCTCTGTGGAGAGCTTTCTGTTTTGTTTTGTTTCATTTGTCAAATGGCATCTCTTCTCTAACGGAGGCCCTCCGGAATCTTTGCTCTCTGTGGGACCCAGCATTATCTCCCTGTGGCAGAGACAGAAAGGGGTGCATTGTCTGCTCCTTTCGTTGGGGAAAGTAATTTCTTTCCACTTCCAAGAAGGCTGATGCTCTGTTGGGAAGTGAATTGTACTTCCAGCATCACATCATTAAATATCTTTCTGGCAGCAAAAGTTCAGAGATAATTGCTTCTATCTAGTTCAAACTGAATTTGATCCAGATTTCACTTATCCTAACTTGTGTTGTTAAACTTTATGTATTCAAATTCACAAACAAAATGGCCAAATCCATTAGGAATGTTAGTGTTTTTTTCTTCTCGGTCTTCAAGTATATCTAACTTCATTCTCTTTAAGTTAAAATTTGCTCTAAGGTCTATGCTTTTCAAAAAAAAAACAAAAACAAAAAACAGTTTACCTGAATTAACAATGCCTATGAATTTGTAAAAAATGGCATTACTCTTTTATTAAAATATTAGGTACACAGCTGCATTTTGCAGTCAAAAAAGAAATATAATGTCTTAGAAAATTCAAGTGTTAAAATATTAAATCATAAAACAAGCATATGACCTACTGTTCACAACTCTACTTGCATGTTAAGTTTCTTTTAATGATTACCTAACATAATTTCCTACAGATGGTTTATTTTATTTTATTATTGTTTTTGTTTGTTGGCCTTCTATAGTTTAATGTGGCTATTATAATTGGCATCTCCCTAACTGGAAGAGAAAGATTCCTATTCTCAATATACCACTTTTTCTTCTATTTATAGTTAGCAATTTTCCTACCTGATATTCTTTAAAATCTGTCAACCTAAAAATAAGCAAATAAACAAACAGGTTTATCAAATAATATGCAAACCAAAAATGATGGATACTATTAGACCTTTTTTATTAGAAAGAGAATAATTTTTTTAAACATTACAAGCTATCAACTAAGTCTCTAATTATTCCCAGATCTAATTAAAGGAAATATTTGAATTTTAGATTCTATAAACAGAATCTCTGGTCTATCCTAATATAAGTACATTGTGCAAAAAGCCATTACATTTTTTGTACTTTTATTTATGTAAAAAATTAATTATATAATCTCCTGTATAAATAAAAAGAAGCATTTAACATAACATTTGTTACAAAACAATTTGACCATTCTTGTATATATGTAATTTTAGTTCTAGGAATTAATAAATATCACTCCTAAGTATGCCTATATGTGTCTGATCACTAAAAAAAGAATAATTTACGCAAAGTTTGTTCTTTTCTATTTGACTTATTAACCATATTGAGTTAACTTTAATTGCTGTTTCCAAAACCTCACATCACTGTGTAATCAAATATTTTACTTATTCACAATCAATGTAACATAAAGTCATCTGACTATCAATTGTTTTTCTGGTATTAAAGTATATAATATTGAAAATTCACTTCAAAGAAATGAAATAAATGCCTAGAAAAAAACAGTAATTAGTGATTTTTAAAAAAAATTAGCTATGAGAAGAAAAACATTGATGTACAATTGTGTATTGCAATTAATTAAAATGAAGAAAATTATATTTTTATTTTTCTGTTACCAAAAATAAGTAGCACATAGATAAATATAATAAATAAAAATAAAGCCCTAACCAGTTTGGCTCAGTGGATAGAGTGTCGGCCTGCAGACTGAAAGGTCCCAGGTTCGATTCTGGCCAAGGGCATGTACCTTGGTTGTGGGCACATCCCCAGTAGGTGTGCAAGAGGCAGCTGATCGATGTTTCTCTCTCATCGATATTTCTAACTCTCTATCCATCTCCTTTCCTCTCTGTGAAAAATCAATAAAATATATTTAAAAAATAAACATTGTTTAAATGAATTAAGAATTAATACTTATTTTTAAATTGTTATCAGTGTATTAAATTATTTACTCTTTTGTACTATAGACTTCAATTTATTGATTTATTTGTTATGCATTCTGATATTCATGAATAAGATTACAAAGTGATTTGCCCAAAAAAATATGTTCTAAAAAGACAGTGTGGCATCTATAGACTAACATTAGATATTAAAATCCTTAAATGGGAATTAGCATTTTTACATAGTAAAAATTACATAAATCTGACTTCAAATATCTCTTCATTATTAACCAGCACTATGGTCATTATTATTCATATAATTTTGCTAAAACTCAGTTTCTTTATTAGTAAAATAGATATAATAATTACAATTTTGAAGGGTTGATAGGATAAAAATTTAGCATACATATAAATGTTTAGTACTACGCTTGATTCATATTTTGGAATCAATTAATGATAATAAAATAATAACAGCTATTACTAATACTAATGATTAAGAGTAATAATTATAATAGAGAAATATAGTGAGATGTCAAACAGTTAACACAGTGTCCTCTTATTCAATCCTAGATACACAAAGAATGAAAGAATCTCAATGAGAACAGAAATGAAGGATCAATATTAACCATACTAGAGACCCAGCACATGAAAATGGTGCATGGGTATGGTCCCTAGGTCTGGCCTGCGATCAGGGCCATCTGCTACAGCAGCTGGCCCCGCCCCCTGCTACCACCTACCCCAGGTCCCTGTTGACCATCTGGCAATTGGAGCCTACAGGCTGGGTGCGGGGGACTGAGAGGTTGGCCATTCCCACTGCTCACAAGCCCTGGCCCCCACCATGGGTCACCCTCTGTGTGTGGGGCAACCTGCAGGGCAGGGGCCTTGGCCTGGCTTTGCCCACATCTACCGCTACCCACCCCCAGTTCCTCGTTCCCCATCAGGCGATCAAGGCCTGTGGGCTGGGGGCAGCTCCTGCCTTGAGCGTCTGCCCCCTGGTGGTCAGTGTGCATCATAGCAACCAGTCATTCTGCCATTTGGTCAATTTGCATATTACCCTTTTATTATATAGGATTATTAAAACCAACTAGGAACTTTACTATCTACAATAAATAAACAGATAAACTAGTAAAGTCATGGCTGACATAAAGTTTATAAAACAGTGTAAAAAATGGAAGATAAGATTAGGCTCACTTCTATTTTCAGAGCCAGTATTGAGCTGTATAAGCTTTGGCAACCAGTGCAAATGAACACCCTTTCACCACAGAAAGCCTGTTTTCCAAAGTAACCTGGGTTGTGTTCCTTCTTTTGCTACCTCCCGGTAAGGACCTTACTATATAAATTAAAAATTATAGATTGAATATATAATCCCTTCTATGAAAGAGAGGAGAGAAGCTGTTCAATACCTAAGTTCAGGAACAAAAGTTCTTAACACTCTTGGTATTGTTGATTTTACAATTTTATGGGAAGTAACCTCACAGATGAGCTGGGAAATGATAGTTTCTAGGTTAACTTTGAACCATGTGCTTGTTCTTTGTTCAGTTATTGAACAACATGGATAAAGTAGTCTGATTTAATAGGGTCACTTACAATTAGAATTTCAAGGATAATGGCAACTCCAATAAATCCCATAATAAAAATTCTGAATAGTATATGAAGGTTCTTTTGCCGGAAGAAGTAACGAAAGTGTTGAGCAAATGAAAACAAATTTTACTATAAGAATTGAATAATGGACATTGTATTTAGCAATGTAGAGGTTACTGGTAACCTTACAGTTACTCAATTTGAGGAAATGAAGGCACAATGTACACTACAGAAATAGAGACAGGTTGTCTGGGAGACCAGGTAGTAGCTAAGAAAAAAACAAAACAGAAACGGAATATTTTTTCTAATTAAAAAAAAAAAAAAGGTTGGACCAGTTTAAAAATTAATGGAAAGGATCTATTTGAGAATTAGTGGTTAACAGGTAAGCTCCAAAAAAGGGACTAGTCCTCAGTGGGGGAAGAGAGAGTTCCTCTACTTTAACAAGAAAAAACATGCTGGACACAGACATGGGTAAATTTGCATGCTGGTAGATCTGACAGCTTTTGTTTTCTATATGAAGTATAAGATAAGATACAAGGAAATGTAGGGGGGTTTCAGATAGTTGAGAAAATTGGAGATGGTTTGAAATAGTTTGATTGATTGTAAATATGTGAATTATATGCAGAACTATAGTAAGATTGCTAGGGGTGAACTGAGGTTGATAAGTCAGACTTTATGGTTTACAGTGTATGCTTTCCTGTTGTGTGACTTTCTTCAGCTGTGCTTCCCGAATATAAGCAAAAACAAAAATTAAACAAAAAGGAGAGCTGCATTAACCTAGGTTTGATCTTTGACTATTGAGCCACACATGGAGAAAGTCAATGAAGTCTGTGTGTTGGGAGAGCATTGCAATAATTAAAGTAGGCTTTTAAGCAGGAGGAAAAAGGAAATAAGAAAAAAAAGCTGATGAATTGAGGATAACATCAAAACCAGTGGACTGGAGATACTACTATAGTATGATGAGAATTGTATTGGAAATATCGGAAAAGTCATTGGCAGGAGATAAGATAAGAATCAATAATGTATTTCAAAACTTAGAAGTATCAGTTTCATGTTATAAAATGTCTAAATAGAAAGGGAACGCAGACAATAAAAACATTCTAGTCCTAACTTTATATTACCATAGTTAATAGTTTTTCATTCTTTCATGAAGTTGAAAATTAAAAGGAAATGAATATTTGTATGTAGAGAACATAAAGGTAATCAGCAGCTAGGTGCAGAGTGAGTTTGCATATCTTTTTAAACAATGGGGAGAAAAAGGTGAAGAAATCCCAGTCTAATCTGACAGAAAACCAGAGATGAAAAAAACGAAATAAGTAAGCATGGAATCAAATTGAAAATAAAAATGAGATGCTCTGATAATTTCAGTGAAAACTACTTTAGTTAGGATAATAAAGACAAATATTAGATAGAGTAAACTAGAGAAAAAAGAAAAAGAAGTTGAAATGCTCAAAAAGCATATCCAAAAATAGTTTAATTTTTAATATATTTAAATTAAATTAATGAAATGCCATTTCATGACCCATAAAATAGTAAAAGTATGAAATGTAAATCCCAGTGTTTGAAAATGAGGGCTTTAATATATTTGAAGTGGGAATAACATTCAAAAGAACAATTCACAATAAGTATAAGAACTCAGATATACTCAGACCTTGACCCAAATACTATTTAAAAATATATGATAAAGATATGTGCAAGACTCTATTAATTAGTATATCAATCAAATTTTACTTATAAAACCCAAATTTTGCCACTTATTGTAAATAGTTATTTTATAAATTAGAAAAATATTGATAATAAATTCTCACAAATTGCATAGGAAAAAAACATAATAATTATCACTATATAGTATAATTTATTTTTTCCTTTTTATAGTTTAATATTCTTTAATATTTTATATATAGTATTTTTATAACGAGAAAGAATTTAAAGTATCCTCATGAGAGAAGTCTTAGTTAGTATTTATTCTCAATATATAGAGTAAAAAATATTTGATATAACATCTATTAAAATATGAAGAAAAGCATATTCATAATGTCACAAAACAGAAAATTATTTTACATGCTGTTTAAAAGATACACACTCACTCAGCAGCAGGTACACATTATTCTCAAGTGCACACAAAACATACTCCAATATAGATTATATGTTAGGTCCCAAAACAAGTCTCAACAAACTTAAGAAGATCAAAGCCAAGTACAGTATCCTTTCTTACTATAAAGAAATAAAATAAAAAATCAATAATGACCAAAAAAAGAAAAATTGGCAGATATGTGAAAACAAACTAACACACTCTTGTACAACCACTGTATCAAAGATCAATTCACAAGAAAAATGTTAAAATATCTTGAAACAAACAAAACTAAAAAAATAACTTCCTGGAATTCAAGATGGCGGCCGGGAGGATGGCAGTGAGGAAGGGAGTGTGAGTGAGTGAGGGAGTGAAAGGGGAGCGTGAGGGCGGGTGGAGTGTGTGTGTGTCCGAGTGAACAGCTAGATCTCATACATGACCAGGCTCACATAGCCGGGCAGCCTCTGTACTGTTGTAATCTCTCCCGGAGTGCCGGCTCTGCCGCAGAAGCCATGCCATCTTAGGGGGAGAGCTGCTGTGGCAGGGACCCCAGCATCACCTCCACCCAGGGTGCTCTCAGACACCACCGGGATCCTATAGACACTCCGGCCAGGGGATGGCTGCCTTGGCTGCCGACCCACGGACACTGGGCAACGGGATCCAGCCTCCCCAGCTGGTCTAGTGATGGTCTAGTGAGGGGATAGAAATAATTAAGAAAAATGTAATATTTTAGAAATTAATGTTTTTAGAGGGGAAATAAAACATGTAAGGAGTGACAGGGATGATCTCTCCCTTTACATGACAGTTGAGTGAAGTATCAACATTTTATGATAGGCTATATCTTTTAAATAAAAATATGATGTTTAATGTTCCTTAATATTCAATTGATCTTTCAATATTGAACATGCACGTCGTTGTGTCACTTTTGACAAAGGTCAGAAGTATGGTCTGAGATTATAAGGTATAGGAAAGCCAATTGGCAGATATAATTAGAGTTATAACCTTGGCAATCTTCACCCAATTGACTATTACACAGATGTGTTTTCAATTAACACAGTACTATTAATACCTACTATAAAGAAGTAGTAAGGAGTATTTAATAGCTTCTAAACTGAATACAGCCTTATATATTTTATTAGTTACCTAGAAGAATAAATGTTTGAGTTGGCTAGCCTTTTAGAGGAGAAGATTATAATTCTAATTGATCTTGACAATTTGCAAGAGTAGTCAGAAATAATGAAAACCTGAGGTCAGGTAAAAAGCAGGAACTACTATAAGGAAAACATGATACATATAAGATACAAAATGAGTAATTAGTCATGATTGTGACAGAAAATAACCTAAAGATCACAGAAGACATGAATTGAACATAATTTAACTCAGTAGCATTATTTTAGAGATATGAACACATAAAACTGAAATGTACTATAAAAAGCAGAGCTATTTTAGTGAAAAGTTGTAAGGTAAAATGTCATCTACATTTTATATTGATAAATTTAAAGCTAAAGAGTGAGTTAAACTTTGGACAAGTTAAATCTGGAGAATTTGTAGATGACCCAAAAGATAAAAGTAAGAGTAAGTGATTAGAAAATTGGAATTTCAAAGAAGTAATAGAATTATTTAAAATGTGTGATTTTAAAGAAGTGTGAGAAGTGATTTAATAATTGCCTTGAAGTGTAGAGGTAGTAATTTTAAGAATAGTTGACCAAATGCTCTTGAGTTTCTTTGCAGGCAAAATACTTGTTACCGTTTCAGCAGG